>NW_022196905.1:172723388-172756757 GCF_008632895.1 Mastomys coucha | reverse complement strand
CATATAGAATACCCAAGATACAGTCCACAGAACTCAAAAAGTCAACAAGCCAAAGTGCCCAAGTGAGGATACTTCAGTCCCACTTGGGAGAAAGAAGAAAGCAGCCACAAGTGGGGAGGGAGGGAGGGACCTGGGAGGGAAAGTGGACGTGGGGAGGAGTATGAAGGGGGTGGGGGAAGGGAACTTGATCTGGTATTGGGTGAGGGAAAAGGACTGAAGCCCTGAGGGCCAACAGAAAGAATGAAAACAGGCAATCTCAGGAAATAGGAGGTTGGGGGGACCTTCCAGAATGCACCAGAGACCTGGGAGGCGAGAGACTCTCAGGAATCAAAGGAAAGGACTTTAGATGAAATGCCAGACAGTAGGGAGAGGGAACTTATAGAGCTCACCTCTACCAGGAAGACAGGACATCAAGCAAGGGATAGGGTTGTCATCCCACAGTCACATCTCTGTCCTACAATTGTTCTTATCTGAAAGAATTACAGGGATAGAAATTGAGAGGATCCAGAGAAAAAGAAGGTCCAATGACAGGGCCAAAGTGGGATCCATTCTTAGTCATTTTTTATTTCTTCCATTTCAAACTCTCTGTTCAGATTCATAGCTTACCTTTTTAAGTTGGGTTTTCTTGACTTGTCTTTTGAGTTCTTTATATATTCTGGATGTCAATTCCCTACCAAATATATAGGTATCTGCCAAAAATTTTGATCCATTCTCTGGTCTTCCTCTTCTGTGGACTGATTGTTATATAAGAAAGTCAAACTATCCATGAACCATTAACCCGTGTATGAATGACAACCAAATGGACAGATCACAAGAAACTAGAAGCAGAAATCAAGTGTGCACTTGCCAAAAAATAAAAATGGAGTGTTATCACACGTCCAGTGGACATGGTCCAGAAAAGAAAGGATTTTGTAGCACAGCAACAGTCAGAAATGACTCTAAGAAGCCTCTCTATATCCATAGTACAGGTAACCCCCAAACAGCACGTGATCTTATCCAAGCCATGGCTCCAAAGATGTGAAGAATGGTGGTTCATACGATTAAGGAGATGATTTGGGTTAAGCTACCGCAACAGGGAGTGCCTTCCTTAATGAGAAACACCTCAAAGAGCAGAGGAGGAAACCTATTGAAGCCAGTAAATAAGAGCGCAGAGAGAAAAGATCCGCATTAAGTCTTATAGAATGCATAGGAACAATGTTACCTTAGGATAAATGAGGGCATTGTGGTTGTATTTGCTTAGCTGGTTCCCCAAAACACAGAGGAATGTAGAACTTATATATAAAACATTAAGAAAGAAATGCAGACACGTTAACATAAGTGTATCACTTATGTAAATTTAAACTCACAGTAGGACAGTAACCTTATACTCTATGTACATTGTGCACACATTCAGATAGATGAAATGGTTTTATAAATGGATGAGGTGGGCTGGTCCAATTCTAAAAACCAGATAGATACTGCCTGTAGCTGGCTTTGGAATGCACCTAGTCCAAATTGAAACATGGTATGGATGTAAATTACACACTTACTCTGAAGGTGATAAAAAAAAGTAATATATTTTAAATGTTGAGTGTTAAGCATATATATCAAAAATAACTGAATGATGTAAAATATATTATTAATACTACTTGCTTCTTTTTCTTTTATAACAGAACTACTGGACAAGATTATATTTCTAGTGGATAGTTTATATACGCAATTCAGCACACTCATTACACTTAGTAAATGAGACAGTGCCCCTTGAGAGAGATGATGGGGATCCGTTGTCTTCAGCTGTTCCAGGAAGGCTCAACTGGAAGCACTAGACACACTAGAAGCAAATGTGACACAAATGTTTAAAGCCGGCTGATTCTGAACTGTGGAAGTTAAGCTGTTGTTAGCTGACATTATCTTTAAATTTACCACTTGTACATGGATTCAATGAAATGAGTGGGAGGATAATACAGTAGAGACTTCTCAGGAAGCGGCCACCCAGCCTTAAGTGGGCACCCACTCTTCTCGACAGAATAAGTACTTGAGTAGGATGCCCAAGAGAATGTTCATCTGGACTCATCTGCAGAGGGGACTTTGTTGATGACATATGGGCCCCACACTGCCTGTGAGGATTATACCAGGATTAAAGAGTAACATGCTATTCAGAGTTCTTGAATTAGTTTGCCATTTTAAAAGTTAGAAAATCGAAAGTTTCCTTGTTTCAAAACACAGTATTTGGCAGTAGAGAAACAAAACATTGTTTATTATAGTTCAATCCATCAGAACCAAGACAACTTTAAAAAAAACATTTAATTTATTTTATTGTTTCCTTTTGCCTTCAGGTATAAAATGCTCTGTCCTCAGTATTTTTCCATCTTTTCTGATCCATTCTGCATCATTCTCCTTATCTTCTTCCAATTCCACATTCGGAACAAACATGTTAAGATAAAATGCTTTTTATCTCGAATAACAACATTTTGGCAAATTCTCAAGCTTTTCTGCCACTGCTGTTCCCAGCATTGTCTCAGAATTCACATTATAAAATTAGATATAAAGGTAATCAGCGTTTGTTTCACAAACAACACTATGGGGAAAGAGGTTGATCCCTCTGTCATGTCTGAGCATTTTGTCAGAATAGCAAACTATGGGCACAGACCACACAACCTTCCGCAGCTGTTTGAATCCTTTTTATACATTTTGCACAATGAAAGAACTAAACTTATTTATCAGTGAGATGTACCACGGCAACATATCATTCAAGATATACACATTTAAATTATATTTAATAACCTGTGTTTTCCAACATAATCATTCTTAAATGTCGTCTGGGTTAGTCATGATTTAAGTCAATATTAGCCCTAGGTTTTAAGTTACCTGAGGATGTTGGATATTATGTTTAATCTGACACATTATAAACTGATTACTGATAAAATAAGAAGCTCTTCAGAATATCATTTTTCAAATTAAATTTTTACAGATTAACATTTTCATAGCCTTAAGTATTATGTAATGGCAGCAGCTAGCTTTTTCTTGATAAATAATGTAGGCTATTTAGAAAGTTGATTAGTTTTTCATAAGAAAGCAAATCCAAATCTTATGAAAATAAATGTATTCTTCTATTATATTTCATACTAATTAAATTTAGAAATAGATATGCACTTGGATTTTTTCTTTCTTAAAGTCAAGTTATTAAACCAAAGATTATTAAAGGACTGATTGTGTAAACTTGTATTTTTATACAGAAATATTTTTTAGCTCATGCTTTCTGAAGAAATCATGGGGCTAGGGGTGGGGGTGGGGTTGGGGGTGGGGGTGGGACTAGTGGCCCAGTTTCTTCAACAAAGAAAAGGCAAGGTGAAAAACACAGGGTGAATCTATTGAGTTAAAAGAACCTTGAGAAGCAGGGTGTGGAATTGGTTCTAATTCCACATAAGTGTGTCTGCTGCAAACCTTGTATCACATCAGCATACGCTTCAAGGCATATACATTTAAAGTATACTGAGTAGCCTATGTTTTAAAATGTAATCCTCCTTAAAAAATCATGGGGGTCTCCAACGGTTATTTATTAATTAGGCCAATATTAGTCCAAGGTTTTAAGTTACCTAAAGGAAGTTGGATATTATCTTCACTCTGACACATTATAGAATAATTACTGATAATACAAGAAGCTTTTCAGAATATCATTTTTTTTTCAAATTAAATGTTCACACATTAGCATTTTCATGCTCTTATATAAGAAGAATATTAGCCTTTTCTTGATAAATAATATGAATTACTTGGAAAGTTCCATTTAGTTTTTTCAGCAAAACCCAGAGATATATCGTGTTAGCATATCCTTCAAGACACGCACATTTCAATTATATTTAATAACTTGTGTTTTCAAATGTAATCATCCTTACCATCACTAATGGAAAGAAAACAAACCCTAAAGGAAAGAGGGAGGGGAATCCAGAACTGGCAAGTTTAAACATCTCCTGCCCCAGTGAAGGGGCCAAAGCAAACCATATAGCAGAAGCAGCACTGGCCTCTGTACTCAGGCCGCTGGCTTCTCTAGCATCTTCTCTGCCCGCTTCTCACGATAAGTCCCGTGAGCAATTTTGGCAGAGTGATGCTGTGCAGTCTATCTCTTTGTCAATTAAAACTTCCTAAATATTTTCATTATAAGACATTTCAAAGATACGTAAAATAGAAAGTGTGGTATAAAGAAGATGTGTGTGGCGTCACTGAGCTTTGCTATCCTTGTCAATTTTCTTTCAGTTTTCTTTCTAAATCTACATTCAGTTCCCCCTTGCCTTGATTACGTTGAAGCAAACTTTATACATTAGACTTCATTTTCCTAACAGTCCGCACAGTGATGCTCATCGATAAAAAGCAGGAACTCTTAAAAGGAAATCTCAAAGAAAACAAACAATGCCACTGCTGAATCTAAGCTCTGTTTCTGCTTCTGCCCTGTATTGGGATCTCTTCAGTGTCAGACAGGCTTGAGATGTCCCCAGCATGCCAGTGACTGTGCCTGCTATAGTCTGTTTCCATCAGACTCCATCTCATGGGTCATTCTAACTAGTTCCAAACACCACTCGTGAGGCTCGTGTACTCGATGGAATATTCCTATTTTTTTTTCTTGCCTTTCATTTGTTGAAGAAATGGGGTCATTTGATCCTTGAAACATTTTGATGTTTTGGATGTTGCGGCTCTGGGTGTCACTGTGGTTTTCTTTAGGATAGCTCTTTAGCCCTTGAGTGCTTCTGTAAACTGATAGCTAAATATAGATTTGGGTTCACAAGAATACTCTCTATGTCTAGTCAAATGATTTTTGCAGGAGGGTGAACTAATGGCCTCTCTTTTGTGAAGCTAAATTTGGTCAGTGAGGTCAGGTGTCATAAGCCTGAAACCATCCTTATTACATACTTTTCCAAGCCCTTCACTTAAAGATTTTAGGTTAATGATCAGTGACTAGATTTCTTATTTCATTTTAAAATAAAAGTTTGAAAAGTTATGATAGTCTATTACAACCTCATGATTTATTGAATGAGATGGCATTACCTAGGTTGTATTTGAAGAGAAATCATATCAGTAATAAAAAGGAAAAAAAGTTACCACACGAACTAGTGTTGATAAATGCTGAGAGAGAGGAGTGGGGCAGACAGACCAACAGAGCCTTCCTTGCCTGTTAGGAATAGAGGAAAGAACTTGGCATGGGAATGTTGCTGCCACCACATACCAGGGAGGACTGATAGTTGAAGATGTGTCCTTACTTCGCTTGTTTTCATCTGCTTCTGTGCATTTTCCATTGATTGCAGGAGTGCCATTTCTAAGAGCTTCGGAGCAACTTCTGTGAATTCCCTCTGCGTCTGTCCTCAGGAGCTAATATCTCTCACCATCTGGAAATGGAACAATGCTCTTCAACTCATAGCCACAATTATTACGCTGTGGTTTTTCCTGTCAAAGCTGTAAACATGGTTGTTTTGGAAGGGTTTGGGGCTGGATGTTTCATTTCATTTTATTTTATTTTTTCAGTTGAGGTTCCATGAGGCTGACTCAGTTAATCTGGAATTCAGAAAGTTATCTCTGAAGACCTTTCAGATACATAAATGAAGACCTTCTGTTCCACTCCATTGGCCCAACTTAACCTCTAGAAGGTTCTTTTCCCTCTAGTGTTCTTCCATTTCTGAGCTGTCACTCCCAAGTCTGCCCTCTTTGGATAACCTATGCAGACAGTGTTTAGTTCTGTGAGTCTTTGCCCATAAATCACTTTTCAGTTTCATAGGCATGCATGCCCATGGTTGAGACCAGTGTGCCCTGTCTAAGGTCACTTCATGTTGGCTAAAATCGAAGGTTTCAGGCTGGCCTTGCTCGGGGAGATGCTCTTTTACAGGGAGCAATTGACTGCACTTTGAGTACAGAGACTGAGCCTGGGGGCTCTGAACCTGGTCTGTGCACGATCGATCTGTCCTGCCCGCCCATAAGACACTGACTGATGCGTTAGAATGGCGGATCGCCTCAGAACATACCACAAACTAGGCCCAAACAGTTCCACGTGTAAGAGGTTTAATTGAGAGGTAGAGAGGGGGCAGTAGCGCGGGAAGAGAGGAGGGAGAGTAAGAGAGATGGAGATGGAGGGATGTTCCCCGTGTATATATATATATATATCCGCAGGTAAAGGTAGGAGGTGAGCCCAATGGATTCTGGGAATATGGTGGCTTTTGCCCTGGCAACAGGTCTGTGAGACTTGCCCATGTGTCGCCACAGGCTTTGGGTGCCCTGATGCTAACACAGACCGATAGATATTTTATTCTTAGGATGGAAAACATTATGGCTCTATCCGTTTATTGAACTAAACTGGAAGTGGATGAAAACCATAGGGAAAACAGACCTGAGATCTAATCAGACACTGGAAACTGAGGAAAAGGGTGCCACATCCTTACCTGAAGCCCAGGAAGAGAGAGGACACCTAACACTGGGATTACAAGGACCCCCATCGGCTTTTCATCTGGTTACTCAGTATGGTCATTAAAGAACCAAAAGGCAGATGACTCCCAGCTATCCAGTGAACACTGCTGGCATGGGTAATTTGAATTGTCCTGTCCATCAGATTGCCTTTATGCCTATTTGTCTGTCTGGACCTAGTGATCCTCAGGCCACATCTGTAATCTGTGACTTGGAATCTGCAGGCATTCTCCAACAAGGTTCCTACCTAACATCTCCACCTCCCACAGAGACTCTGCATCTCAATCAGCTATTTGCCTCTGCTGCAGCTTTCTTGTCTCTTCTGTAGTCTCTCTCTCTCTCTCTCTCTCTCTCTCTCTCTCTCTCTCTCTCTCATTCTCGCTCTGTGTGTGTGTGTGTGTGTGTGTGTGTATCTCTCTTCCCATCTCACACACACACACACACACACAGTGACAGAGACAGACACACTGAAAGTGGACAGATAAAAGGATACAATGTGTTGATATATAATGAGTGACTTCAGAGTGGATGTAAATTAGGATTGGAATAAAATAACCTGTGTTTTTTAGTGAGCAGGCATCAAGAAAAATTAGGATTAGTCGGCAAATAGCAGCTGGCAAAACTGATGGCGCTTGTGAGTTTATTGTATTTCAATAAATTTTCGTATCGTGGAAAGACACAAATATATAGGTCTGTGTTTCTGACCTATCACTCTCACAAATATTCTCATTCTTTTGATTCCCCTGTTTTACACTGTTCTGACATCATTGTGCCCAGCCTTCCACTCAGAACTCCAGATCCATCTTATCAAAGACATGTAAAAAGAAAAATAGTCCTGATGTTGGGATGTAAAGTGAGTAAATTAATAAGAAAAAAGAAAATATTCCCTCTTTGCTCTATTTGGTCATCCATCCATGAGCCTGCATTGTACTGGTGGCCAATGGCACTAATGCCTTAATGTTTGTTAATACATTTTTAATACTGGAAAAGACATAGAACCCAAGATCCCAACAGTCAGACGTGAGAAAATACATTACTTCTGTGTTACTCTTTTACTGCTGTGTGTCTGAGCCATTAAGCTCAGAGGAATGCTTTTCTAGTTCAGAGAAATAAAGAATAATAAGCATATTCTATCTGCATTTTATAGAAACACACAAGAGGAGCTAGGTACATGAAATAGGAGATTTTCTTGTAAAGCAAAGAAATCCTTTTTGACCAGTGAACACAACTTCTAAGCACACGAGGTGAAGTAGTCACCTCTGTTGGTGATGGAGACAATGCTTTAGTACAATTAGGCAACATAGCCAGACCTCTTAACTCTTCTCACCAAGAAGGGTGGCTACTGAAAAAGAAGGTGACAGCAGACAGCTCAGGAACACACACTTGATGACTCTTCAAGCTGCAAAGAAACAAGTGGAACATCGTAGCAGCAATCTTTAGGATAAGCTATAAAGCAGAATGACTAGCCTTTACTAAGTTCACAAACAAGCAAGCAAGCAAGCAAGCAAGCAAACATATAAATACTGAACTGAATCCCTTTACCTCTGGCTCTGTAAGAGAAACTAGCCCACTCCTAGTAATTTCCATTGAAAACCTCAGACCATAGGCCATTAAGTGAAGAGCCTGCCCCACACTGCTCAGACTGAACACACAATTTCTGCATGTAATAGACATGTTAGAATGAGTCAGGTCATTTGGTTTTTTTTTTTCATCTTGGGTTTAGAGAGATCATCACAGTGATGGGGATAGCTTCTTTGGGAAGCTAAAGAAACTGATGCATTCTGGGAGCTAGAACAACATTGAACTACTCAGTTCTGCTCATTCTAAAAGTTATCTGGGAGTTATTAAATTAGATCTCAGACTTCCCCTGATAGTGTATTATATAGAAATACCAATTTAGCTCAGCCCTCTAGACATGAAGGGTGACCCAGTTAATGAAAATCTATTCGGTTGGAGATTCCTTTTTACTGCTTGGTATCTGCTAGCGAATTACAAACACACAAAAAAGGGTAATTTCCCCAAAATATATGCTCTGCTCTGTAGATCAGTTTTTCCAACAGAATCTATTATCAAAATAGGGTCATATCTAGTATGGGCAACTCCAAGTGAGACATGTAAATGATATCATGTCTCTTGTTTTTAACTCTATATTTAAAACCCAGTGAATTGTGGAACCAGATGTAGTGGTACACATTTTTAATCCCAGCACTTGGGAGGTTGAGGCAGTTTGACCTCTGTGGGTTTAAGGCTATCCTGGTCTACACAGGGAACTTTGGGATAGCCAGAACTAGTACAATGAAATCTTGTCCCAAAATGACCACCACCACCACCACCACCACCACCACCAACAACAACAACAACAACAAAAACCAACAATAAAAACCAATAAAAAACCCTACTGAATTCTGGTTAAAATGGGCACTTCAGACATCTTAGAGAGTGTATGCAGAAGAGGGGTTACAGTGTTAAGAACAAACTACAAATACCTAGTCCTAAGTCCATTTTATTGATGGGAATTGGGAAGGGCTGGATTTACTAGCAAGTTTTCTGCTACTGTAACAAATACCTAAGAATCATCAACTTACAAAAACAAAGTTCTATCCATTTGTAGTCTTAAGAGATTTAGTCTATGGCTACTTGCTCCTACTGCTTTCAGATCTGGGCAAGGCAGAACTTTCACCACAGTGGAAGTACAGGGTAAAGCATCATGACATGGTAATGGAGAGGCAGAGAAAAAGGAAGAGGAAAGAACTGAAGTCCCATCATCCCACTTTGAATGCATGTCCCTAGTGACCTAGCTTCTTCTCTTGGAGATGGCCTTTTACATATAAGTTTTTGAGTAACATCTATCCAAATCATAACACAGGAGAGACAGCAGGGGGACAAAGAGAGAGAGAGAGAGAGAGAGAGAGAGAGAGAGAGAGAGACAGACAGACAGACAGACAGACAGACAGACAGACAGACAGACACAGACACAGACACAGACACAGACACAGACACAGACACAGGGGAATATGATGTAGCCAGGTTATTTCCCATGACATTAGTTATTGTGCATGTCATTTAGTAGTAGAGGTTGTCCAGTGGTAGAGCTTGTTCCTCGATCTGCCGTTGGAAACCCATACTGAAAGTGCTCATAAATGCCAACCCCATGGGCAGGAAATCTCTACTATCTTTTAATTTCCTTATCCTAACATAATTCAATCATACTTTATGATTCTTGATTTCATGTAACCCCTCATTTTATGTAAGATAAAAAGTCTTAGAAGGCTGACCCTGACTGAAGCTCCCACAATTCTTTCTTCATTCCTAAAAGCCTAAATGAATTAAAAAACAAAAGGACCATGTATGTATTTCAGACTAGGTCCTAGGCTTGTTGGTAGGAGATGTATCATGCAAGTCTAAACAAGGGTTGGGTCAGTAACCCAAGTGCAAATACAAATGAAAACCAAAGTCCATGATGGAGACAGGCCACCAGGATTTATTTTGACCTGCTTAATAAAAGATGTTGAGAATACAGTCTGTCTATAGCAGCTTCCTGTTAAAAAGATTCCCCAGAGTCTGAAAATGCCAGAAATATAACAGACTGGTGAGTTATCAGTAATGAATCACAGAACTAGCTAAATTCATCTAATTTGTTAAAATTCACAGTTAGGAGTTTAATTTACACGTCAAGTGCTATAGCAGTTTGGTCTTGCAGGGTACATAAAACAGTGTGATTTCTTCTCCACAATACTTTTAATAACATCGGTGGGAGCAGAAGCCCTGTAACTCTTCACCCAGTATCTATCCCAGGCTCAATATTTTTGCACAGTAGCAAAGGACTCAGACCAACAAATGAACTTGGAAAAGTGGGAAGAGCTTCATCCACCCTGAGCAGTTGTCTCAGGCTATGCCGCGTCAGAATGTAGACATGCACCAGACTTTGAGCTAGTAAAGGAACTGCATCAGGACCCAGGAGACTTAGGGAATAAACTGGCAACTTATCCAAGGTCCAACCCTTAAATGCTATTCGTTTTTTGTTTTGAAAATATGCTTACTTTAAGTGTTTAATCTGCCCTTTTCTGTAATTCCTATGAAAGGTACATAAACACAAAGCAATTTAAAAAAAAAATTGGCTATTTAAAAAAAAACAAGGTGAGTTTCTGAAAGAGATTGTTTTTTTTTAATAATAATAAAAAACCCAACAGATTGTAATTATATCCATTCTCTATTATAAGCTGGTTTAAATAACTCTAAAATTTGTTTGGATGAAATCCTTAAGGCTTTCTTCCCTTTACAAAGTTTCATAAAACAAAGTGTTAAGGACTTGATGAAAACAGCCACAGGATTATAACACAATTCATGATTTTTGAGCCTATATCATCACTTATATTCTGTATTTATAATGGGTATTATTAGATTAAGTTGGTGTTTTGAGTGTGTCGATTTATATGTAGATACACAAATATCCAGTCTGCTGTCACAGAAAAATTATATTTTTTACCTGTCCTAGTTACTTTTTTCTTTACTGAGAACAAATATATAGCATAAAAAATTTAAGAAATAAAGTTTATATTTGCTTCTGCCTTCAAAAGGTTCTGTGTGCTATTTCACGGGCAGAACTTCATGGCTGAAGTATGTGATGAAGGACATGACATCACTTCATGGTAGATAGGAGCAAAGAAACAGAAACAAGAAATGTCTTGGAATGAGGTACCTCAAGGACCCACCATCCTAGTGACTTACTTCCTCTATGCAGGTCCTATCAGCTAAGGGTTCCAGAGCCCTTCAGAAGAGGGGCACCATCCTGGAATGAAACATACCCTACATGAACCTCTTCAATCTCTCCCTCTTCATGTGTTGTATGTGCACCTGTGTAAGTGTGACCAGAACATCAGACTTTTAAGAAGCAGAGGCTGCCTGGGCTTGCATTTAGAACTAACTGAACAGCATAGAGTTTTCCATAACAAACTTGTTAGATAATATGTAAAAGTCGAAAAAGTGTCAGAGAAAAATTATGATCCACAGGGCATGCATGCTATCTTGGCCACCAGGTGTGTGACAACTCATTGACAAGCACAGCCCTGACTTCAGCACAACCAGGATCCTGATCTTCTTATATGTGGCTGCCTTGTTTATGTGTTCTCACCTCTAGGGAACGATTTCAATGAGGTTAATTTTTAAATATTTTCTGAAGTAAGATATAGTCAAAAGTTATTTGTATCTGGTCTATCAGCTGGATACCAAAACAGCCTTAGGTGCCAATATTGGTGGTAAATTTGAAAAATTTTCCACCTGTTCTCTTTCTTATGTACAAATGGAACATCTAAAAATTTTTAGTTTATCCATAAATCTTTAAATCTTTAATTGTTCTATTGTTAAAAGCTTTGCTCATGCACCCATAAACCCAAAGCAGTTGGTCCTATAGAAAGTTAAAGTGGAATAATAGTTAATAATTCTGCGGCACAGGGGGGACCAGTGAACTTGGTCAAAGTTTATTAAGCTATTGCTAAGGGAACTTCTGATATTCTGTTGCAAGTAAGATAGATATAGATATTAATTATGCAAATTTCAAAACTGCTGAGAGAAAGAATTTTGAGTGTTTCCACTAGAAAAGGTGTTTGAGAAGACAGACGTTCTTACCTTTCGTTGAATATTACATTTAAAATGAATACATATATTGAAATGTCACTATATTTCCAGTAGTGAGAAAAGTTTGAGGGACTCATTAAAATAATTCTTCTGCTGTTTAGAAATGACCAGTGTCATTTTAGGAGACTTTGGTTGCCTGCTCTCACCATAGAGTGGATAAAATTAATACTGTACCTTGCTATGATTCTGTATAGGATTAAATATTTTATAATAAGCATCATCAAAATATCATATACCTGACAAAAATGTGATGGGAACCCATAGACTGGAAAACATATGGAAGAGACTTTCTATGGGAATAAAATTTACAACTATTTTCAAACACCCTTTCCCAAATGCCAAACTTGTTTGTGTAACAATATCAATTGTCAGTAGAAAGCTGACCCTTCCTTTAGAAAAAAAATCAAGACTTAGTTTGTACTAATTACATATGGATTTGTGTTATGATAATTCCATACATCATATAATATATTTGATTCACTCTCTCAATTACTCTTTCTTTTAAATTCCCCATTCCTCCTCTCTCTTTCTCTTCCCCTCTTTATACTACTAGGAATTTCCATTTTGGTTTTATGGTATTCTTTTCCCCCAAGAAGCATATGAAAAATGTCATTATCTTTCATGATTAGAAAAGTGCAAATCAAAACTTCATTGAGATTTCACTTCACCCCAATCAGTGTTGCTGTCATCAGCAAATCATCAAAAATACTACAAAGGATGTGGGAGGCAAAATTCCCTTATATACTGCTGCAGGGGGTTGTAAATTAGTTCAAACACTATGAAAATCATTATGGAGGAATCTGAAAACCAAAACGTAAAAATAAAAGTAGAATTTCCATATGGGCCAGTCACAGCATTCCAGAGTATATACAAAGGTTAATCAGTCAATTTACCATAAAGATAACCTACACATCATGCTTATTCCTGAGGCCAAATGACAACAGACTTAGCCTGCATACCTATTGACACTGGATAGAGACAATGTGGTGTATATGCACAGTGGAGCTTTACTGGTCCATTAAGAAAATTAAATTATGTTGTTTACCAAAACTAGATGGAACTGGAGATCATGTTAAGTGAAATAGATCACCCCGGTAAAGACAACTATTACATGTTTTCTGACATATGCAGAAGCGATGTGTGCTGGGTAGTGTTTTGTAAACACAAGGTAGAGTTATCTTGGAAGAGGGAGTCTCAACTGGGGAATTGCCTTCATCAGATTAGCCTGCAGTCAAGTTTGTGGAAGTGGTTTTTTTGGTTTTTGGGAGGGATTGTTGTTGATAGGGGAGGGCCTTGCTCTATGTAGTTCCACCCTGGACTGGTAGTCCTGGGTAATAGAAGAAAGCAGGCTGAGGGAGCCATAGAGAGCAAGTTAATATGCAACACTCCTCCATGGCTTCTATGTGCAGCTCCTGCCTCCAGGTTCCTGCCCTGAGTGAGTTCCTGCCCTGACTTCCTTCAGTGATGAACAATGATGTGGAAGTATAAGCCAAAGAAACCCTTTCTTCTCCAGGTGACTTTGGTCATGATGTTTTATCACAGCAATAGTGACCCTAAACAGGACAGAAGGACAATAGAGGGGTAAAAAACAATAATTATCTTTAAAGTTCCTTGTATGTTTTCGTTCATAAAAGATTATATTTCCATTAAAGTTCTAGTAATTGTATAGTATGTGGCACATAAATCTAGGAATTTGTACATTTCAGTGAAATTTGGAAAGAAATAATTGGTTCGTTTGTGCTTTGCCAGAATTAGGTAGCAACTGGGAGGGTCTCCATGATGCCGGTTCTCCAGCCATCTTTGATGTTCTTAGAAGTGGTCAGTTTCTCTGAAGCAGGGGAAATAGATGTGAACATGGTAGTGTTTTCTCTTTCTTTCTTCCTTTCTTCCTTCATTTCTTCCTTCCTTACTTTCTCTCTTCCTTCCTTCCTTCCTTCCTTCCTTCCTTCCTTCCTTTCTTTCTTCCTGGTTTGGACATTTTTTTTTTTTTAAAAAAATGTGCTTATTTATTTACTTTACATCCCAATATCAGCTCCCCCTGTCCTTCCAGTACCCACTCACACAGAATCTCCACCCATCCCTCCCTCCCCTGTCCTTTGAGAAGGGATCACCCCCTCTAAGTATCACGTCCCCTATGCCACCCCTACCCCTGACACATCAGGTTGGTGCAGGACTAGGCAAATCCTCTTCCTCTGAGGCCAACAAGGCAGTCCATTTAGGGGAATGGGGTCTCCAGGCAGATAGGCAGGCAACGGATTCAGGGAGTCTCCGCTTCTATTGTTGGGGACCAAGCTGCTCATTTGCTGCTTATGTTCAGGGTGCCAAGGTCCAGCCTGTGTTCACTCTTTGGTAGGTGATTCAGTCTCTGGGAGTCCCTTACGGTCCAGGTTAGTTGACTCTGTTGATTTTCCTGGGAAGTCCCAGTCCTCTTAAGGTCCCTCGGTCCTTCTCCCAACTCTTCCAGAAGATTCTGGAGCTCTAGCTAATATTGAGCTGTGGATGTATGCTTCTCTTTCCATTGGCTGCTGAGTGGAGCCTCTCAGAGGACAGTTATGCTAGGTTCCTGTCTCTGTGAGGACTCTTTGAAAGTGTCTAAGTCCTCTGGAATATTTGATACAGAGAACATATTTTAACTACTGAAATAGTTTCATTAGAACATTCTTCATGTTTATTCTACATGCTGTGTTCATTGAAAAACAACGCCCTACATAGTTACTCGGTTGGTATGCAGATTCTGCAGCCTTAGCATTAAATTTCTTCAAGTGGAATTTCCTATGCAGATAAAGAACTGTACAGGGCAAGCTTTGACACTGGGGACATTTCCTTTGATTAAACTCAGGTCAAAATGCCTATGGGAGGCGCACTGCTTAGCCCTTTGTTTCTGTGAGAGCAGTGGCCTTTGCAAAGTCAGGTGAAGATATTCAAAACAATTTTCTAAAATATTTCAGTTGATTTCTCAAACTGCTATGCCGCCTCATGCTGACATCTAAATCAAGTGACGCTGTACCCTTCAGGGTGCAAATTGAAGGACTGGCACCAGGCTAACACAGAGAGACTGTGGAGAATCAATACAGACCATTTAAGAGTCACAACTATGTTTCATTTTTGACATGTGAGTTTACACTTATTGAGTGGGAGCGCTTTTTCTCTATAGCAGCGATAGACTCATTAGGAGGTGTCAGTTGGCGTTATAATGTATGTGAATATGGGCAGTGCTGAGACAGCCTCATTAGCTGGTTAGGAAAGTGTCTGCATGTGGAAGCAGCTTCTCAGGCTTGGTTAGAGTAGGATTTGTAGACGCCTTCTCTCTCTAATAGACTTGTCATGGGGCTTAAATACACCAGTAGGGAAGGATGCTTAGGGTAGAAAACCCCTTTTATCTGGGGTGTCAAACAAAATGATATGCCATGTACTTAAGAAGACAATTTGCTTATTTTTTTTAATTTTATGTATTAGTTAATTAAAAAGAAATGTTAAAAAGTAAAAAGGAGTCGGACATCTGGCCATTCTTTGTCAGCTTAATAAGCACACAGGCAGGCTGTTTGAAGACTCATGCGCCCATTCTCACAGCGTGATCTCCACACAAGAAGCTTTACCACAGTTTAAGGGAATCAGGTTCGCATCCGTTGAGGACAGAATGACAGAGGAACCAAAGATGCTAGCGACAGCACCCATCCAGATGTCCTTTGTGAGATACTCTGGTGATCCCCAAGTCTCTTGTTCTGCCTCATCTTGAGGCTTTACTCCTTGCCCTGACCCTTAACCCCTGAGCTGCACCTTTTTGGGTACAGAGGGCATCAGTCACTGGGGAAGCCCTGAGCTTCCCTGCTGGGTTCCCCACCCCAGCCTTGCTCATTGCTCCGTCAGCCAAGTGTCCACAGACATGCCAACAGCTCCCTGATGCTATACTGCCAACCGCTTCCTAGGTCTGATGAAATGCTTATCTTAAGGACAGGTTGTCATTGCCGCCGCTGCTGTTTTGCTAAAGGGTCTTGTGTAGCCCAGGCTGGCCCCAAACACAATATTGTAGCTGAGGATGACTTTGAATCCTGACCCTACTTTCCCAAGTCTCTACTTTCCCAAGTTCTAAGACTAGAGACATGCAACCATCTTATTCAATTTTAGGTTTTATATGGTCCTGGGGATCAAATTCAGGGATTCTCACATGTTAAACGAGCGTTCTGTGAACTAAGCCCCAGGTCCACGCTCTAGCACATTTTAAAAAAATGTTAGCTTTATTTTCCTCTATATGAATGTTTTGTCTGCAAGTACTTATGTGTGCAGTGTGTATCCCCATTCTATCCCCTGGGGTTATTGACAGTTGTAAGCCAACATGTCGGTGCTAGGAATTGAACCCAGGTCCTTTGCAAGAGCAAAAAGTGATCTTAACCACTGAGCCATTCCACCAGCTATAGAGGGAACAGAATCCACTCAGGATGTACTAGCTCAGAAACAGGACACAGCTTATGTCTTATGTTCTGGTGGAATGTTTCCTCTGCCCGCTTCAGTTAATGATTCGCTCCTGCCCTCTACCAATCACATATTTCCTTTGATTTTTACTAGAACTACTTTTGATGATGCCAAAACATAGCTTTCAACTGAAAACAAAAGAACATACAAGCATAATTGGCCTTGTCGATTTCTTCAGGATGTTCATGAAATGGGACATAGAGTCCCAGCAGGATCTCCAATTTATGGACCCATTGTATCTTTCTATAATTATGTTTCCTGAGTAAAAATTAGAAAACTTAGTCATTAGGACTAAGTTGTTTTATAATCTAGATTCTATTCTGAATTCAACCTATTATTAACACTTTTTCTGGTACAGAAAAGATCAATGCTACTTTTATCACCTGGCAAAAAACTTCGAGTCTTCAACTAGAAATAGTGTGTGTTTAAATGTTTAAATATTCAGCTGTCTCTAATAATTAATTGAGCTGGCATATAGCCTTATTCAGTAAGGAAGCATTGTTTTAATAAAAAGAAATGAAGCCATTTATTAAAATGTTAATCCATATAAAGTGCTTGGAAGAGGTCCTGGTCTTCCACTAAGGGCTTCTCTTGAGCCTTCTCAGTCTGACTCTTCAGCAACCTTCCTCTGGTCTCCTCTCTTCTCAGGACTGCAGACTACTGTGGAGAACTACATACCCCAGGGTGCCTTGCCAGCTTCAGCTGGGAGCCAGCCAGTGGGAGGAACCACCAGGAGACCGGCCTTGGGAAGAGGAGATAATAAAGTCCTGCTGTGTTCTAATTTACTCACTACCTTGGAAGCAATCCAGTCCCTCCTTGCAAAACTTCACAAGGCAGATCTTCATTACCTAAAGTAGGGCTGGTTCCTCTTTTATTCCTTCAGCCCTAGGTAAGGCAATGCTTTCCCTGTGTTTGCTGGTCCCCAAGTACTTCCATTATCAATTTTCACTTTGTAATTCTACCTGTTTCCTGTGATTGGTTCCCTTCCCTCCTTGTAGTCTAACCACTTACCTTAGAAGTTCACAGGTCTTGCTGCACATTATCATCAACACTGACAACCACCAGTACTTGGACCCTTATCTGTCTAAGAGCAGTGCTACAGGCCTGTCAAGAGTCCCATCATTCAACAGCTCCATAGGTAGTGAAACCAGACCTGAGAACCACTTATCGAAAGCATCTGAGTGGATTCTGTTTCCTGCCAAGACTTGACTGATGAGAGTTCAGTGTATGCTATGTGTTTATTATTTGAAACTAACATCTTGATGCACCATCAGTTCCACTCATTTTATAGATGAGAGAGACACTTGGAATTCTTGTTCATATACATCTTTTCATTCAGATTTCACATTCTCCAGGGACAGAGAGTGTGTGTCCAGCTGGCTTCCAGCTGATGCTGGTGTTCCTGGCCCAGTGACTTCACACTGGCATAAACAACCCTCTCAAAACCTCTTCCAAAGATTCCATGCATCCCCATCATGTCTACCTGATGACCATGCTTCTCACCTTATCAAGTACCCCACCGGGATTCTGCCAAGCACACCATCACCTCCACCTGCTTCTCCACATCTGCATCTTTCATCAGAGGTGTGACCATGGGTAGCCTATTTGTGCTCACATTCCCAACCACTCTATCGGGCACACCAGATCCCCATCTGCTCTTGCTTCTCTCCAAGTCAACATCATCCTCTGCATCTGTTTTTGCCCCTACTGGAGTGTTTCCATCAGCACAGCATAGAAATATCTGTTTTGGCTACTTGTCCATTTACCAACTCCCCTTTATCCTCTTTACTGGACCCTCTTCTTTCCACAGTTCTGTTAACTTCAATGTATTTCTGAGCTCAATCTTTGGTTTTTTTTTTTTCTTCTTTTTCTCAAGACAGGGTTTCTCTGTATAGTCTTGGCTCTCCTGGAACTTGCTCTGTAGACCAGGCTGGCCTTGAACTCATAGCTCTTCCTGCCTCTGCATCCCAAGTAATGGGATTAAAGATGTGCACTGCCACCACCCAGCTTCAATTTTGATTCTTATCTGTAATTACTGGTATCCCCCAGAAGCATTGCTTTGAATGCCATAAGATTACCAAATTGTTGCCTCTATTTTGCATCTTTTGCCTGAAATCTTTACAATCCCAATAGCCTGTGCAATCTCTATATGAGGTATCTAATAGCCATTGATGAGTTTTCTTAAGTTGCCCCACTCAGTTTTCCCCATCATGCTTGTATGTACCCACATTCTTTCCAGGTCAACACATCTCAACACACCCTTCAAGTGCCCTTCTTCCCTACTCTCAGCCAGTGTAATCAATCATATCGACTCTCCAGAGCAGATTCAGGGGCCTGTGCTTTGTCCATAACCCTACTTTCCCAAGCCACATGCTTAGGTCACCAGGCTCTGAACATGTTCCTTGATTCTATACTGCTTACCTAACATCTATAATGTCTTTCCATAAGGCATCCTTTTAAAATGTGATTCAGATCATATGATGCCATTGTTCAGTATCCTGGGAAAGCTTACTTTATTCCACCTAAAGTGCCTACACTTTTCTTCTCCTGCTCAATCTCTCTGACTTCGTATCCTACTTCTTTCCCACACTTACTCCTCTCTAGACACATTAGTTTCCGTGTTTCTTCTTAAGCTTGCCAGATGGGCTCTTGCCTCTGCCAGATATTTCTGTCTCTCTTGAATGTATCCATATCTATTTGACCAGCTCTCTCACTTTCTAAGCCTTGTTCAGCTCTCTGGGACCCTTCTTCTGGTCTTCCTCCAGCAATTGTCTTCTATCATTCTCTAGTTTTCCTGATTCCAATTTCTTTTCTACATTATACAGTCTTCTTCTACGTTATAAATGTCAAGTATCACCCAAAATATAAATTTCCAGGTCAGGAATTTTGAGAGTGTCTTTCATAATATTCCTTTAGATTAAAAATATTAGTTTCTGGTATGCTATAATACTCAAAAAGTTTGGTTGCTGGTTGGTTCAAGTTCAGTGGCATTTGCAACTATTGAACAGAAAAATTACATATCACTCTTTCCCTTTTCCACCCCCATTACTTCACTTGGCCTTCAATTTTTTTTTATTGAAACATTAATGGTAACAAATTTTTTATTGCTACTTTAGAATAGCAGATGATAGAATGTTTTTTTTTCTTTTGCTGCCAAGTACCAAGGGCCAAAGTGTTTTGCTTGTGATAATGAGACACAGATATGAAAAATAAAGATAGGCTATCTCTTTCTAGATTTAATTGATTATATAGGATCCAAGAAATGAGCTCTGGAGAGAAGTTTATGGATTGACAAAAGTGTATCTTCCTTAAGCTTTGGTCTGGCCCATAACATCTCAGGTGGGCATCTATTCCCTCCGTTCTGTGTTCTAAAACATCTGCCACCATTTTATAGTATGAAGAAATGCCTCACAGCATGGAATTTGGGCTGACAGGATACATAGGGGAGTCGAGAGGTTAAAGGTAATGTTCAATAATTCACAGTACAGAGCCCTCAGGGTGATATTCTCTAGAAGAAATCATAATTGGAGCTGAGCTAAATAGCTTTGTTCCCCTCCAATGTGAGCCTGGATACTTTATCAAGGAAACAAGATGTTTATTGCTTTCAGGCAGCGAATAATAAGTGGGGAAGGTTTACAAGCCTCTTTTCCACCCGGAAAGCGTTTTTGTCAGCTTCTTCATCCTTCGAGAAAATTACCAAATCAAGCCTTGAAGGGTGGATGATTAGTGGGTGGCGTGCTTGGCATCTCATTTCTTCTTCCAGGCTGGGAATATGGAGATGCTATTGACCTCCCACTTAGGGGAACTCACGCTTTTTGACAGCAGAGTTTTCTTGAGGGCATTTTCCTGGAGCAGAGAACACAACTATGGGCTAATGAACAAAACCAATAGAGCCTGGCATGGGCCCCTCAATGTGGCTTACAAATTGTGATTCAATGGCTGGTACTTAACTACAAGGGAGAAATGGATACTGCATTCTCACCGCTGAAGTAATTTGGAACATGCTGAAGAAGTCACCTAGTAACCTCTTTATCCTTTTCAGTATCCAAAGTTTTCAAGGACCAGTTTTTAAAGCTCCCAGGAAAACTAAGGAAAAAGGATTGAGAGTTGTAGTTAATTATGGAAGTCTCTGGATGTTTTGATCTCTACTCAGAAAGCACTCAGAAGTTCTTCATGCACATGGAAATATCTTAGTTTTGAATGACATAACATACACCGTTTTAATAATGGTTTTAAATATATATGAGATGACAGTCTGGGAAAGATTATATTACAAGGTCTTATAAATCCTGTAATGTGGAGGAAAGTCAGGACCAGCGGAGCTCAGAGAACCTTTGCCCACATTCAGGCTCATGATCAGAATCAAGTGGAATAGAAATTCAGAAACTGCTGTGGATTCAATCTTACATGATGCTGAACATGTGGGCATACCGCTGTATAATGGCTGAGAATCCTTCTAGCTGGTGTCACTTGCTTTGGGAGTTACTGATAGTACAATATGTGACTCAGTCCCATCAGTTACACTGGACTAGAAACTCACCTGCTATTCCCTTCATGGGAAATGGGACATGGACAAAGGGATTACATCAAACATAGTGAAACTGGAAGGGTTTTGCCAGACAGGATCAGATTCTCTTCTGCTCATGTATTCAGACATGAGTATATTCCTTTTCTCTGTAGATAGAGTTGATACCTCTAGTTTGAAAGTTTATTTATCTGGTTAAAGAGAAGATGGTGAGAAGGTTAACAGTAATCTTGTTTTGTTTGTTTGTTTCTGGATTCTTGAATTCTAAGCAGCTATACCTTGCACACCTTATGAGAGTGTGTATGTTTGTGTACGTGTATATACATGTGCATGTGTTCAAGTGTATATAGGTGCACATACATGTGGATAATATGCAGCAGTCAGATGCCAATCTTGACTGTCATTCCTAAGCCTCTTGCCTTTTGAGCTAGAGTCACCCATTGGCCTGACTGAAGCTTACCAATTAGGCTAAGCTGGTTAGCCAATCATTCTGGGAGTGTCCTGCAGCATTCACCTCTCCAGCACTGGGATTGCAAGCATATCCCATCACATGTGCTTGTGTGTACAGTTTTTGAGCATGTGCGTGTTTCATGTATGTGGAGGCCAGATGAGGACACTGAGTGTCCTGCTTTATTGCTCTCTGCCTTATTCTCCCAAGGCAAAGTCTTTCACAAAATCTGTAGTTACATTTGTGACCATCAAGCTCAGCAACTATGCTGTCTCTGCCCTCTCCACCTATAGCCTTCTGCTTACAGGGCATGGTGACTACCCCTGGCTTTTTATATAAGTTCTGGAGATTTTATATGGGCTTTCTCTCTTATTTGTACAGCAAATAATTATGCAACAAGCCATATCCCTAGCCCTAACACTTGTATTGTAACTAGATACCCACCCTGTCTCCCTAGCAAAATATATGGAACTTCATAATTGAGTGTGAGCAAAGGGCCATTCATCTAAATTTACTACAAAGCTTTTTTTAAAACTTCAATTGAAATGTGGGAAAATAGCCAAGATACTACCAAAACAGGATGATGATAAAGATTGAATGTTCCATAGATGTTGGCTTCCCAAGTGACACACAACCCCATGTTGCTCACTGTGAAAGTCAATTATCTACAGTTGTTTACCTGATTCTCTTGGTGTTTGCCAAAGCCTCAGAGTTGTTATCTTAACAACTGAGTTACCTGGTGGGGAAAGAGGATATGAGAAAAAGGAGTTTGCCATTCTGCGTGATACAACTGTTCGTACCTTTCCTGTTGCTTTTGTTTATACAAACATTCCATATTCACTCCTTGTCTTCTCTTCAAAATAAACTCATGAAATGCATGAACTTCATTTTAAGTTTAGCATTTTCCTTCCTAGCATCTTAAATGTAAATAAAGTCACAAGATAGGGTAAGTGTTTCCTTCCCTCCTTACTTCTGCTGCATACATCAAGGACCCGGAATGGTCTGCAGAATGACACGTCTTATTGTCCTTTAGAGACATCTATTTCTATTATTTTCCAGTGCTGGATAGAAATTGTCATAAGCTCATAGGCCACACAGGGGCTTCTTTACCCCTACCTTTTTTTCTTTTCTTTCTGTTCAGTTCTTCGATTATGAGCTTAATAACTGAAATATAATTTTCTACCTATGGAACGATTGAATTGACAGAAAAGAAGTCAGGGATCAGATATTTGGGCAACACAAAACAATGGCCTTCAGAAAGTACAAACTCTACCAACAGGTTGTTGCTTGGAGCATTGTGTCAGTAGATAAGGTAGTAGGGAAATAACATGAAAAATAAGGAAAAATATCAAATCATTTTCCTATAAACATTGTCACAGAACCAACCAACAATGGCATAGGTGAAAGGTGAGAAATTAGCTAGGAGGTGCACAGAAAGAGAGGTTAGGGAGCCCAAAATAGGTGTGTTGTAGACAAGGTACTTTTCTTTTGTACAGTGCCTACTGAAGATCCCACATCTCTGTAACGCTCTTCCCTGCTCCCACTCAGTTCTGATTCCATTCAGGAATGTAGTATATTCTCAAAGCCACTGAAAATGTTTTTGACAGTGAAATTTGAAGACCATATTGATGACTTTTACTCATTCCTTATGATGAATAAAGTATACGACAGCCGCTCATGCAAAACCTATTCTTGCACGGTCCTGTAGTCAGCCAGAACCTGCCAGCAATAACTCACACGTGGTTTGTCATCATCTTCAACACGGAGAAAAGGATGTGATTTAAAAAGTCAATATTTGCTAGAGGAGAACAAGTTAGTCAGAGAATATTGACAGCCCGTGACTGAATACTAAGAGTTTCTAATTCTGAAGGATTGTTTCTGAGAGAACTGTCAGTATTTTTGCCCAATCCACACCCACAGCTGCATAGCGCTGGTATTGACAATTCTTTCTCTTAATTATTCTCCTTTTTTTATGATTTCCTCATGTCTTTTCTACAGTGTATTTTGATCATACATACTTTCTCCCCTACCCTTCCCTGACCCACCCACACTTCCCTACCCACCCCAAATCTGTATATACAACATGCTGAGTACATCTGGTATGGCTTGTATGACACAATTCCAGGGCTGACCACTTTGTATTAAGTAACCAGTTAGGGGGCTTATCCCGGGAGAGAGAAATTTACATTCTTTCATTAGTCTTTTTGCCTATATCTCATATTTTTGGGGATGAAGACCTGTAGTTTTTGCATTCTATATTAATTTTTTTATTGATATTGTCCTCATTCAGGTCTTGTTTAGGCAGCCATGTTGTTGAGGGTAACTTTTCTGTCATTTTTAGGAGATAGTATCTCACAGCAGACTTCCTGGTCCTCTGACTTGTCCTACAACCTTTCTACTCTCTCTTTTATGATGTTCCCTGAGTATTGGGGGCAGAATTTGTGTTGTGGATGTGTATGATAGGGCTGGTACCTCACAATCAATTGATCTCTCCATTGTGACCAGTTTTGGTTTTCTCTAATGGTTAAGTGCATGCTCCAAAGAAAAGCTTCGTTGCTGTGGGGCAAGAGCTACACTAATTTATTGATATAAAGATGCTTTAGAATGCACTTAGGAATTATGTTTGTCTAGTAAAGTGATAATAGAGGTTTTCTCCTAAGATCCATGTACCAGGTAATTCACTAGGCTTCTAATACAGGGCATAATCTCTCTCCTGTTGAATGGTTCTTTAAGTTCAATTGGACAGCTATTTATGACTCCCAAGATATGAGTACTACTAGCCCCTTACAGACATCTTGCCATTGGAGTTGTTGGTTAGGAAAGTCCTAGGGACTCTCAGAACAACATAGCCTATTTATATTGTATGGGGTTGCTGGTTAGAGGTTGAAGTTAAGTCCCTACTGCTGAAGACATTTGGTACACGGTACTCCTAGGGTTTGATCTGGATCCCATCTGAAAAACCTTCCAAGCAGTCCAAAGGGTCCAAGACAGAAAGCAATCAATATTTCTTTCCAGCTGTGACACCTATGAACAAAGGAATCTTTCTTAGAATGGAAGAAATTGGATTGACAGTGGTATGCCCAAACTTCTGAAAGCACATCCTGAAACTTAGGTCTCTACTCTGTATCTCTCTCTCTCTAGAATGATGACTCTGGTAAGAGAGCATGCCAATGAAAGAGTGGTAAGGCAGTGTTGTGTCTCCTACTCTCTCATGTTGAAACTTTTCACTTTTTATTCCTATTACTATATTTTTCCCTTTAATTTTCCATGTTAACTTGAGGAGAAATCTAGAAAATAGACTACTACAACTCTATAATCCTAAATAATACAGTTTTTGTGTTTTCCAAATCCAAGAAAACAATCATTTCAGGAAAATCAAATTACTAATGTTGGTTAAAGGAACACAGAAAATCAAAATATACCAACAATTGGGAAAATAAATAAGTAAGTAAAACACTACCCAAAGTATTAATGTATATTAATGTATATATATCTAAACATAAAATTGAGGTCTAATCTTAAATTTTAATCAATTATAAATGTAGAGAAATGTAACTGAAGAACAAAGCAAGCAGCATTGTCAAATTTGTCAGCATTTTAAAACTCACATAGGATAACCAAGTTTGAAAAACATGTCTTTTATTCACTCAAATACATCTTGTATGTTAAAAACTTATTTTCACGCAGTACTTTCTGCTCATGGTTTCTTCTTCCCCAGCTCCTCTGAGATTCTCACCACATCCCCATCCATCCAACACCACCCCTTCTCTTTCTTTAGAATAAAAGAGAGAAACAAAAATAAAAACAAACAACCCACAATAAAAAATGAGTTAAAAGCAAAAAACAAAACATGAAAACAGATACACAACATGGAAACACACACATGCACACACACACACACACTATAAAAACACAGAATGGCAAACTATAATATAAAAGCAAAAGATCATTAAGAAAAAAAAAATTCCCAAAGCAATATGAGACAAAAATGTCAACAAAAATACAACTGAATTAATTTTTTTGGCCATCTACTGCTCGGCATGAGCCTACCTTTAAGTGTGGTTATTATACCCAGTGAGACTACGTTAGAGAAGACTAATTTTTCCTTTGCATGTGGATGTCAGTTGCAGATAGCTTCTTCATTAGGGATTCGAGGTCATGTGCATTTCCCTTTCTCAGCCCTGAGACCCCCATCAAGCTTGAACTTGAACTTGTGCAGGCCCTGTGCATCCTCCCATAGTCTCTGTGGGTTCAATATGCACATTGGTCCTGTTATACCTGGAAGGCCTTGTTTCCTTCATGTCCTCCATTCTCTCTCAGGCTCCTACCCTTTTTTTTAACCTCCTTTCTTATAAAGTTACTTGGGCCTTGATGAAGGGAGGGGGACACTGAGGAAGACATACCCTTGAGGGAGTAAACATTCAAATCTTGTAAAGTTGACTTCATAAATTTTATTAAGGTAGTTGATTTTCATGAACCGTGGGGTTGTTTGATAAACAAGATGATATGAGCTGGAATGTTCTGGAACACAGTTGCAGTCATATGGTAAAGAATTAGCAACAGTTGCCAATGGATTCTTCACATAAACTGATCCTGAAGTATAAAACAAGATAACACAGGCATAGCTTGCCATGAAAACCATGTGCCCAGCAACCTTTGGAGGAGAAATCTGCTGATTCTTTGCTTGGCGATACTTTCATCAGCGAGTTCATCTGTAAGGCCATGGTGTCTGTTGCATTGTTGTGTGGCTTTAACAGGAGTTTTCCTTCACACTGTTGCTCTCAAAATAAACAATAAAATACCTGCCAATCTGAGGAGATCAATATAGAGTTTTTTACTATCCTAAAACTATGGGCAAATGCTTCCCGCCCCCCAAGGTTGTTTAACCTTGTATTGAGCCATAGGAGATGATGTTACAGGGCTACTCAGTAGATTTTGTAGGTAAACATGCTCTGAGATTCTAAGATGGAAGTAGAATATACTAGATTTCTAAACATCAATATCTCATAATTTTTTCTTTAAGAGGGATAATATTTACTCTGGGTTTAATATTATGTACTTTGGAAAATCTTAAGAATGCTAGATAAAGAAAATACAAAATTTAAGCACAGTAGAAACATGTGGCATGTCTAGTTTTAAACATTGTTTAAAAATTGTTTCTAAAGGCCTAATATAAAACAATAAAGTATATGATACAGTGGATACATAGTAAGGAAAAGGTGAAGGAAACGTTTGTGACTTCCTCCCACAAAATGCTAAAGAGTGAACTAAAACGCCCTTGAAGCTGGTCAAGGAACAGAAGAGCATGCCACAGCAACAGGGCACTCTGCCACCAGTGATGGGCAGCACAGTACATCTGAGAGCTGAGACTTCATGATTCTCAGCCTTGCCAGTTTGAAAAGAACCATAAATACTTTTCACTTCATAAGGTCTCTTGTTAAAATAATTTTATGAATGATTTATTTGCATTCTAAATCCCACCTAGAGGACGCCAGGGACTTAGGTTGGCCAAACCAAATATCTCTACTTTACTTTAGCAATCATTTCTCTTTTCCATTTAAAATAAGCACTTCTTTGATGACTTTGGTATTAACAATAGGACTAGCAATATTTTATTTATCACACTTTCCACAAACACACAGTTGTACATTAGGGTGGGTAGAGAGCACAGTTGCAGTGTCCTAGGGAGGGTGAATAACAAAGGAACCCCAGATTATGTATATTACAGAGGGTGGAGGACACAGCTAAGGTGAGGACCCAGCCTTCTCTTTTTCTTTGTGCTAGGCACATAGCTGGATACAGTTTAAGACAAAATTCCATATTAATTTGTTAGGTTTTGTTTTGTTTTGTTTTGTTTTAGGTTTTGTTTTGTTTTGTTTTGTTTTTTAACAAAAACTCAAATGTTTGCTTTTACTAATAAAGACTTGGGAGCCAGATCCTGGATGAAAACCTGCTAGATGAGAAGGACAGAGAAAGCACTCAGCTAATCTTCCTCCTTAGCTGATATCCCAAAAGGAAACACTCCTTCTCAAGAACCCTTCAAACTGAATGCCCCCCTTCTCCTTCCTGTGTGTCTCTCTATCCATCCTTCTGATCCCCTCTTACTCTCTATGGGTTTTCCCCCTGTGTTCACTCTCTGTCAACCAGTTGCTTGCTCCACCTCTTGATCTATGGTTGACTTTATTTAATCCTGTTTACAATAAACAGAAGACTCTTGGTTTAAAGGTGTATGCTAGGGCTGAGTCACACCACAACTAGAAATAATATTTTCTTATAAATAACATAATCTCAAGGTTCAAAATGGGATCGGCTATCCTGAAATATTATTCCATGACATGAACCTTTGAGATTGTAGCAATAAGTAGTACGTGCTATACCCAGTTCTGTGACATTGAAACCACAAAACTCTATAGTCCGGTCAACCACAAATGCAGTGATCTTTAGTACCAACATGAAGATTTCATCATTTGTTAAAAAAAAAAAAACAAAACTAAAATATTTCAGTGCAGATCACCTAAGTTTAATTAATCACAATTAAAAGCTTCATATAGCATGCACTTGTTTGCACCCTATCAAAATATATGAAATGTCTGAAAATTATGAGGCGCCATATTCTAATAATGCAAGGTAAGTGTATTCAGTGATGAATAATGGATGGGAATCTTCAAAATAGTATGTGAGGCAGATTATAGATCATCTAGTCTTCAATAATTCATCCTCTTGCTGCCTTACATCATGAAGGTTATGAGCCCCATTTAACATAAGAAGCAGCACAGACATCAAGAGGTTAACTGGCCCTAGCAGAGCCATGTGGGACATTGTGGGAATGGAGCAAAAGGTCAAGGAGAGCGTCAAACCATTTTCTCTGCCCCCCTTTCTATAATTGGAAACATTTACTTTAGCTGGTCCAATACTGTATTGTGAAATACTGCAATGAACCAGAAGCAGTACACATACACACAAATAATACAGAGACTCATTTCAGAGCAATCTAAGTAATTCAAAACTGTAATTTTAACATTCAGAGAGAGAATAGTCCCTATCTTTAGAAAACTTGACCAAGGTCCCAAATATCAAAATGGTTTTCAAGTTCTAAGGTGTTTAATCTCATCTTCCTGAAGAACCTTCCTTTTTCTTTTTTTCTAACAGTTACCACAGATGACCATAAAGCAACTATTCCACAAACTGTATCTCAAGAGACATCCCAGGGCAGCCTGGAGATTGCAGTATCAAGTAGATCTATTTTGAGTGACAGCACCCTGATGTAATACAGTACCATGTACATGAGATATATACAATGAAAATGGAAAAATTACAAAACTAGCCAAATAATAAATTAACAAGACATGAGAAGATAAGGCAGCAACAACAAAAAAATGAATATGAAATCTCCTGTCTCCATGGGAGTGGTGACGGACCCTTACTCTCCCAGGAGTCAGATTGGGGCTGCCTTGGGATGTACAATGAGTACCTATCGCAAACACACATTCTGCTGAAGAAAATGTTCCATCTTTAACAAGAGTCCTTTGGAAGCCAGACCATGCGCCAGACTTCAGTGCTACATGATTTGAGGGGTGGCTCTTGAGATAGGAGCATGAAGCCCAGTGATGTTCACAGTCACACTTTCACTGAGAGAATTCCACTCTTAACCCCACTTTTGCCATCTGAGCAGCTTCTGTACCTAACGCTGACTTGCTCAATAGAAAGAAAGCAAAGGCTCCTTCCCAAGTCACTGCAGAAGCTGTTTGAAGGGAGTGTATGTTCTTTCCTCTCAGCCTGACCCTATGTGGCTTTAAGGATCTAGTGGCCAGAAGTACTTCTCAAAGTAGCTTCCAAGTTAGAAGGTGTGTTTGATGTTTGAACCTATGTATGGGTGTGAATGAAACATTCAAAGCCACATAGTCCTAGGGGCTCAGAGAGATCACAAGCTACAGTTCACCTCGTGATGACTCGGGTACAGTCATATCCCTTACTGGGTTGAATGTGTCCCATGAGAGACTCTTGAAAGGCTTGTCCAGACAAAAGCAAGTTAAGAATTATAGATTAAAAACAAGTGTTACCAGCCACTTTTATTTGCCTTCATAATATTTCTTAATGGCAGTCAAATACTACTTTATGATTTACCTTCTAATATCTTCTTTATATATTACTTTATATCAGTAGTATGCTTCTTAATTTGCATGTATTTGTTAACTTCCTACTTTTTCTTTTTTTTCCCTTTTAACTGATTTCTAGTTTTATTATATTATGGTCAGAAAAAAAGATTGATAAGATTTTATACTTTTTAGATTTGTTGACTTGTTTTTTAGGGTCTGGAGAGACGGCTTATTGATTAAGAACACCAGCTATCTTTCCAAAGGACACAGGTTTGATTCCCAGCATCTATATTGTGGCTCACAATTGTCCATAACTCTAGTTCCAGAGAGTAATGCCTTCTCGTGGTCTCCCTAGGCATCAGGCATGCATGAGGTACACATAGGCAAAATATTCATATAGAAGACAGACAAAAAGCAAACTTGTTTTGTGGTCCAAAACACGATGAGTCTTAGAGAGCATCCCATGTTTGCTTGAGGAGAATGTATATTGCCCTCTTGATGGGTGGGGCTCTGGCTACATCTTTTGGGGCTGATTCGACCACATAGTATGTTCGTGTTTCCCTGCTGGTTTATATGGTGTAAACAGATTGCTGACAGTGCTGTCTTGTAGCTTTTTATATGGCTTGTCTTCCTCCTTTCAGCCTGTGTGAATATTTCAATGTGCGTTAGGTTTTCTGCAGACAACGTATAATTGGAATCTTGTTTGCTTTGTTTTATTTTCCATTTACTCAGCCACCCTGTGTCTTGGGAAGTTTAATTATTTACATGTAAAACAATTACTGATACGGAAAGATTTACTACTATTGTTTTGCTCATCTTTAAAATTAGTTTCTTCTGGTGTTCTTTTTTTACTATTTTTAATTTTCTTTTCCTCAGTGTTCTAAAATTTTCACTGTATATGGCTCTTCATTCCTTGGTTAGCTTTATATTAAGCATTTTTCTTATACAAAGTTAGCTTTATTTTAAGCAATTTTCATTATATGAAGTTATTGTGAATGAGATTGTGTTCTCATCTCCTGGTTGTGTATGAGTTTTTGGTGTTATTTGTTTATTTGTTCAGGTGGAGTCCTTAAGGTCTCTGTGTGCAGGATCATGTCATCTGGACATAGGGATAATTTGACTTCTTATTTTCCTATTTGAATATATTTTATTTAATTTGCCTGTACTATGTTAAATAAGGGAGAAGAACAAAGACGTGCTTGTCTCCTTGTTCACTATGGTGGAAATGCTTTCAGAGGTTCTCCTCTTAGCTTAGTATTTGCTATAAGCTTATCATATATAATATAATCTTTATCAAATTGGGGTATATTGCTTCTGTTTCTAGTTTCTTGGGAGCTTTTATCGTGAAATGATGTTAGGCTTTGTCAAATGTCCCTTGTGTATCTACTGAGCTAATCATGTGGTTTCTGCCCATGAGTCTACTGATGTGATGTATTAGGTTAACAAATGTACAGTTGTTGAATCATCCCTGTATTTCTGAAATGAAGCCTACTTGGCCACAATGGATGACCATTTGGTGTGTAGTCAAATTTTGGAAAACTATTTTATTGAGAATTGTTTACATTTATGTTATCAGGGAGAAGCTGGCCTTCCTTTTGTGTGTATGTATCTACTTTTGTTTATTCAAAAATACAGGCTTCATACTAATCAGATTGATAGCATTCCTTCCCTTTATGTTTCATGCAGCAATGCAAGGGATATTATTGTGAGTTCTTTAATGGTCTGGAAGAATCCATGTGGGCCTGGCTTCATTTTAATTGAGAGACTATTAAAAAAAAACTTCAACATTAGTGCTAAGGAGTTAAATATGTCTATTGAATTTATTTAAATCTTCTTGCTTTAATGTTGGTAGATGATATATGTTCCTGTATTTTCTAATTTACTGGAATATAGGTTTTGAATTGTTTTCTAATGATATTGTATATTTCTCTGGTGTTTAACACAATGTTTTCCTTTTCATTCCTACTTTTATTAATTTGTATCCTCTCTCTTTCTTTCCATCCCCCCCCTCCCCATCTTCCTCTCTCCCTACCGCTCTCCCTCTCTCTGCCTCTCCCTTTCTTCCTCTCTCCCTCCATCCTTTCCACTATCTTCCCCTCTCTGTCTCTGTATCTCTCTAACAGCTAATTTAAAGGTTTGTTAAGTTTATTTATGTTGTCAATGAACCAGCTTTGTTTCATTCACTCTTAGAGTTATTCTTTTATTTCTATTTCATTAACTTCTCTTAATTTTTTTCCTGTCAACTGATTTGGATTTCTCATTTTTGAAAATCAAAACAAAAGATGTGCATTAGTAAGTTATTTCCTTGAAATTTCTCTTAATTTAAAAAATGTAAGCATTTAGAGTTTCAAATATTCCACTTGGGATCATTCTACTGTATTTTACAGAGCCTCATATTCTGTGTTTTTATTAGCAGCTATTTATCAGAAATGTATTTCCTTCTTGATTTCTTTAGTCATCCATTAGTGGATTACTTAGTCTGTGTGAGTTTGTATTCTATGGTTGTGGCTGGAGATTTGGGAATTTTCAGTTTTACTCCATTGTTATCAGGGAGAATAAAAGAAATGATTCCACTGTTCTTGGATTTGCTAAGTCTTAATTTGCTCTCTCAAGTGTGATCCCTTTGTGAGAAAGTTCCCATTAACATGTGTATTCTCTAGTAGTTAAATACAATGCTCTCTAAAATGGTCCATAAAGTCTATATTATTTGTAATGTCATCTATTTTGTTTAGTTTGGATGATGATTATTTTTTCTGTTTTTGTGTTGCTGTTAGGTGAGAGTGAGAGCAGATAGTTATTCAGTATAATTGTCTTGAAGTAACCTAGTCCCTTTACATTTGGTGGCATTTATCTTACTATTACATGTGCAAGTTCATATTTAGGATTGTCATGTGCTTCTGTGGATTGGTCCTTTAATCAACATAAGTGACCTACTTCTAATTTTTGAGTCTGCTTTGTCAGACACTTGTGTATCTATACCTGCTTGCTTCGTAATATTTGAATTTCATCTTGTGACTTTATTACAGAGAATCAAGACCATTAACACCCAAAGTTATTGCAAAGTGCCTATAAATGCCTGCTGTTTTGTGGATGGTCAGCATTTTCCTCTTTCTTAGTGGCTTGTTTCTTGCTGCAGTGTGACCTGTGCTTTTCCTTGGACTCACTGATGTCGTTATCTATCTTTTCCATGTGAGGGACTCCTAAAGGTATCTTCTGTAAAGCTGGCTTAGTAGTCTGAATTTCCTTAGTTTGTGCTTATCATGGAAAATTTTTATTTTCCCCTTCAATTCTTATGTATGTCCTTATAATACATCAGCATCCCACTTGGCAGTTATTGTCCTACTCAGCCAGGAATATGTCATTCCAGACCTCCTTGGCTTTTAGAATGTAGAATTTCTGTTATTCTGATGGATTTGTATTTATGTGTAATGTTGTCTTTTTTTTTCTCATGGATTATGATTTAACTATAAATCAATATGTTAAGGTTCTTTTCTGGTCTTGTTGCTGTTGTAAATACTGCTTTGTCCAGACAATCATCTCCCTAGATTCGAAAGCGTGGAAGACGCCCTCTGGATCTTAGATTTCCTCACTATGTGAGCATCCAGAAGTAGTACATTATGGAAGATCTTCCCTTCATACTAGTCAGACAGCACACTAAATGCAGTAAGATATTAGACTGTCCTAAATAGTACATGTATTTTTAAGGGCTACCTTTAATACTATTCTTTTTTTTTAATTATATGTTTTCTTTATTTACATGTCATACAATATCTCCT
>NW_022196905.1:172716670-172723096 GCF_008632895.1 Mastomys coucha | reverse complement strand
CTGGAGCCATTAGACCCACCATGTGTACTCTTTAGTTGTTGGTTTAGTCCCTGGGAGCTCTGAGGGTAGTAGTCAGTTCATATTGTTGTTTGTCCTAAGGGGGCTACAGACCCTTCAGCTCCTTGGGTCCTTTCTCTAGCTCCTTCATTGGGGACCCTGTGCTCAGTTCAATGGATGGCTGTGAGCCTCTACTTCTGTATAGGTCGGGTATTGTCAGAGCCTCTCAGGAGACATTCTAGGACAACAATTTTGAAATTTACACTGATTTCGTAGTAGGGGGTTTTCCTCTATGTTTCAAAGAACCATCCTAAAAGCTTAAGGATGGTATTAGACATTGCTGTCAAAATGTTCAATATGACTCAAGGATGAGAGTTTCTTACCAGTTGGCTCTTCCCTCTCCAGCCTTGAATTCCACATTCCTCAATCTTCTCTTCTATTTTTGGCCAGTATAACATGAACAAGTGCTGAAGTTTAAGAAATAATCCATCCCCCTGTTCATGTGGTCTGAGGACTAAGTGCTCCATTGGTGATATAGTGAGGCTTTGCCCTAGATATTAACTGTAAATAATGAAAAGAGGAAGAACAAGGTCTTGATGCATCTTATTTTGTGACAAATTTCTCCAAAGGCTAATCTATCGAAAAGTCATAGACATTTATCATCACACTCAATTCTGATAATCAGGAATCTGGGAACAGTTTATTTACATGGTTCTAGCCCAGGCTTTTCCATGTTGCTGTTACTAAACAGATTAAGGTTTGTGTTGTCTGAGGCTTTACCAGACTCACTAGAGGATCCTGTTTCATGTTAATCTCTAACAGGGATATTCACTGGAAACCTCAGAATCTTCATTATGACATCACCATAAAAAATGTTATCAATACATGATGATAGCAGCCCACCAGTATGTCTAATAGAATAGTGAGCAAAATGGATATCAGTTTGCCATTTATGACCTTTCAATTATGCCCGATCTTTCCAGACACAAGTTTTGCAGTCCCTGTTCAAGGGGAAGGGCTTTAGAGTCTAACTTTTGTAGAAAAAAAAAAGTAATCTATTAACTTATCTTAAAATAATTACATAAGATCTTGAGTATACCTTATGTAGCATTTTACCCGTGCATAAAAAGTTCAACCAGATAGTATTTGATAATTTAAAAAATATATTAATTACAATACATGTGACATAATCACAAATTGGAAAAGATATAATGAGAGCTCCAACACACAACTGGAGTTCTCTATTTCATATTATGTGAATATGGAATATGCATAATTGAATATACACCTCCAATTTGCATCTCTTACTTGATAAAATTAAGATGTGTATTTTATTTCTACACAAACTCTCCCCATGTCACTACTCTATAGAGTCTCACTAAGAGATAAATGTATTTACTCAAGGAACTTCCTGGTTCAGAGTTCTTTGGGAAAGACTAGAACCTGAGGCAGCTGGAAGACATTTGGATCATTGGTGACTAGCCCTCTATATTGAAAACAGAATTTCAGGATAGGTCAGAGAAGGCACTCACTTCCTTAGGGTAATTTTAAAATAAACTAACTATCTGGAAAGGCATCATAATTAATTGTCAAACTAACACAATATAGAGAAATCTAGAGCAGAATGGGGGCAGTTTAAAGAAGTGACATAAAATGTAAATGTTCTTTTTTTAACATCAATAAGTGAGAAAAGGCATTTTTTAAAAGATAAAAAAGAAAAAGAGTGAAAGGAAGTAAGGAAACAAGGAAGAAAAGGAAGGAAGAAAGGAAGGAAGGAAGGAAGGAAAGAGGAAATCAGTGGCTGTATCTGGGCTTGTCAGTCATATTTGCTTAGAAAGGACCAATGTTTTATGAAACAGACAGACAAGGCAACATTGTGGGTGGGATACAACACAGGAAGTACACTGGGCAGTAAAATACTTATGGATCATACAAGCCAGAAAGAGCAGATAGTGCATTTCCCACATCTCTTAATTACTTGATTCAATGGCTACCATAAATATTTAAATTTATGATATCCCTTTTATTACTTTTTAAATATTTAAATCCTTGAAATATCCTATTCATAGTCATCAGGATGAAGGTAAAAATTATACTGCATAAAGAAGTGATTCTGGCTGGGTATGGTAGTGTACGTCTTTGTTCCCAACACTCAGCGGGCAGAGGAAGGAAGAAAGATCTCTGTAAGTTTTAGTGCATCCCGGTCTACATAGGAGATCTGTGTCATAAAACTAAAAACCAACCAACCACCACCAACAATAACAAAAGAATGATTCTATTACCATTCAAACCAGCAGGGGCAGACTGACTTAAACATCAGGTCTGAACATCTTGACAGCAAACCATCTTAAGTATTTCCTTATCTTCGGTACATTTAACTTAACAAAGAGAACTCACCTGACTTGCTTTTACAATCACTCCCAGAGGAAGATTTCTGAATAATCAGATAAAAAGATGATACATTTAAGGTTTTATAAAATGTCCTGAGATCTTAATTCTGAACCTTGGTAGGTATACTTTCTAAAGATTTTATAAACTCTGCACACCTTGGAAAAATGGCTTCTGAGTCACATAGAAATATCATGATCAAGATTTGCGAGTAATATTTTCTGTGATGTGAGATGGAGTCCTCTGGCTGAAAATATGTGAAAAGGAATAGAAAGGTGGCTTAGAGTCTGCTCAGCTGTGGAGCACTACTCAGAAAAAGAGTCATACATGGGTATGAAACAGGTAACTTGGAAGGGTGTGGTATCACTGTTTGGTTTGGTTTTCATTCACTATCCATTGGTGAATATCAATTCTAAGTCAGACACAGCATACTGTAGTAGAGATACAATGAGACCTACAATGGGTACACAGTTGGTGTGTACTTGTTGTATGATATGAAACACATGTAGATATAGCTTTACCAAACAGTCCTTATTAAGACTCAAAGTTATCTTTGGTTACATTCAAAAGCTGGAAACCATGTTGTCGAGAGCACAGAGCAAGTATCTCATTTAAAGCAAAATGTGTACAAAACAGAAGCAGATTCTACAAAACAAAAAGCATCTTTCTTGTATTTTTATTTACTAGTTTTTGTTTCTGTTTCTGTTTTTTATGTTTACATTTTGCACATTAGCAGTGTATTATATAGTTTTTGGGTTGAGACAGTGTCTCATTATGTTGCCCTGGCTGGACTGGAATTAAATGTGTACACCAGGCTGGCCTTGAACCCATAGAAATCCACCTGCCTCTGCCTCTGCCTCCAAAGAGCTGGGATTAAAGTGTGCACCACCATTCTCACCTGCATTATAGAAGTCTTTTTAAAAGACTACTATATGTCAACTATCCCATGAGATAATTAAAAGAACAATCTAATATTCAAGGAAGACAAAAAAGACAATTATTTTGTTGTTCATTCCTTATTTGTTTGTTTGTTTGGTTGATTGATTTTTGGCAATCATAGAAATTTTGATTGCAAATTATTGTCATTTAAGTACAAATTTAAATTATTTAAATTACTTTGTTTCATAACATTAATTTCAAGACAATTATTGGTGCATCAGTCATTTTTTTCTCACTCTGATGAACCTGGAGCAAATAACTTATAAACAGAAAAGACTAATTTTAGCTCATTGTTTAGGATGCTCTTGGCCAAGAACTGATGGCTCAATAGATCTGGGTCTCTAGCATTGGTGGGACATCTTGTTGAGAACATGGGATGTAATGAGAATAGGTTTCCATGATTGCTTTAAAAGGCATGGTCCTAGTGATGCAAGTACCTCCCACTGGGGCTTCCTTCTTAAAGATCCAAAGAACCTGCCAATAGTACCACCACCCTGCATTCCAAGCCTTTGAATATAAGACCCGGGGAGATACTTATCCAAAACCATAGCAGTGCATCTCTCAGCATCTTAGTTGTAGACATTAGAAGGTTTCCACTGAGTATTGGGGTCTTTTAACACTTGCAATGTTAGACTGCATTGTGATTCCAATGGAATTTCATGTACGTGATGAACAATTATTATCTGCAAATGAAATAAAAATAGGCATCCATGTCCTCTTTCCTTGTGCATTTTCTATGAACCATTAGACTTCACTTATGAATTCTAGTTCAACAATATTAAACTATGAAAACAATCAAGAAGGCTGCAGCATAACATACACCTACATGACATTCTGAATGTGGGACCAATTGTTACCCATCTCTGAGCTGGTCCCTGGTCACCGCCTGGCACGGTGTCATTGACAAAATTGACTGAACCAACTTTAGTGGGAGATCATATAAAACTTTCCATAAAATCTCCTAAACACATTCCTAAAACTACTGTTAATTAAAACAAAAAAAAACATCTTAATAAATTATATGTTATTTTGTGTGCTTTAAAAAAAAAAACAGTTTCTTTGATTTAAATTCACATCATTGAAAGTAGGATATTAGTTAATTTTGTCTGCTTATAGATATTATATTTTGAGCAGTTTTACAAATCTTTTGTTATATAGCCAGAAAAATATTCTGTTTGGGCTAACTCTCAGTTCTGAGAATAACCCAATCCCAAACTTCAAGGTCAAAAACAAGGGACAGTTTGGCTCCTTGAAATTATTAGAATTGAAAAAAGTGGTTCCAATGACATCAGCATGGAAGAGAAAAACCTAAAGGTCCATGGCTTCATAGCACTTCATCCTCTGCTCCTTTAAGCTCTCCTGAGTGGAAATCATTAGGACAGCATTCACTGCATATAGAAATGGCTGTTTTTAAACTTTGAGATGAATAAGGGTGAGATAAATTTTGAAAGTTAGGGTCAAAATGTTGTCTAAATAGTCTAGATTATACTAATGGAAGCCTGACCAAACAAGCTACCTGTAAAACAGTAGATTCCCATGAATGTGTTCTTTGTAACTATCTTAGTTCTAAAGCCGGTGTTGTGAGGGTCTTGCCTGTTACACCTCATGACTATTGATTGGAAGCCCACTAAGTGCACCTTTTTATTTACTTCACTTCATGTGGCCTAAGAATATTTTTAAAGAGAGAGAGAGAAATCAGAATACTCATCAGACCTCTGGAAGGTAACACATAGATCTGGCATGTGAACGAGACCAAAATTCGGGTAGATAAACCTGGCTGCACATCAGGTACAGTTGTGTAAAGATGAAGCAAAGGATGCATGATGAGGTTACCGGCATTCACATCCATGTTCTCCCCATGCACACACATTTTGGTCTGTACTTTAGCTGGTTCTTCTCTGTGCTCTAAAATGGATTTTTACAAGGTCTGTGGAGTTTCTGCATGCTGTTTTGTATGTTTTAGTACCACCGATGTTCACTTTTGCATGTGTTTTATTTTATTCCCCTAATAGTCTTAAATGTAGGACAAGAATTATTTAAAGAGGGAAAGAGATTATTATTTCAGTTTAAGAGTCCCAGTAGAATGTAGGGAACTTGGAAAATGTAAAGAGTTCCCTATTCCTATTAAGTGTAACTCAAAAGCCACCCTTGGTTTTACACCATCTCTATCTGTAATTTGCTTTTTCTCTAACATACTTTTTCAGACTTACACAGCAGCTAATCCCCATAAAGCAGAAGCCACACATGAAATTTAAATTCCAACACATTTGTTCAAATTCCTGCAGGACACTATCTCCCCCTTCTCAGTGACCATATTAAGTTGACTACATGGAACAGAGTCAACCTTTTCCCTCCAACACTCACATTTGGACGGAGTCCCAGATTTAACAAAGCAGTGCACAGAAAAGCAGTATGATCAGATGTGGACTACCTGGCCTAAGCTTTTATGGCCTTTACAAATAACACTTCATAGAGGAAAAACATTATGCACCTAAGGAGAGGACATCTAATTACACCACATTTGCAGTCTATCAGAGTTTAGTAAATGTCAAAGCATGTACAACATATACATGCATGCATGTGGAGAATTCCAGAGACTCCCTGAGAAGGGTCAGGTTTATGTTTGTTTTGAAAAATGTTCAGGTGTTACAAGGCTTTTTGTCCCCTGGTCCTTTGTTAGCCAACATTGGGAGAGAAAAACAAAGCCTTATGAATAGAGCCTGCCCTGCTTTATTCTACTGGAGACATGAGAGCCAGAAATGTGAGTCTGAAAAACACCAAGATCTGGATTTTACATTTTCGGCCGTTTAACCCAGAATGTCAGAGACTTTATTGAATTTCAAAAGAAAGGTCAGATTGTAGGTGAGCTCCAAGTCTGCTGCCCACAGGGTATGCTTAGTAAATTCTTCCTTTGGTCAGTACTATCTAGAAATCCACAAATGTTTCATTATTTCATTTGGACATGGTTCCTCTGCTGTATAAGAAGACTCCTCTATTACCAGGCAAAGCAAGTATGACAGAGAGAGAGACAGACAGAGATACACACACACACACACACACACACACACACACAGAGAGAGAGAGAGAGAGAGAGAGAGAGAG
>NW_022196905.1:172711698-172716173 GCF_008632895.1 Mastomys coucha | reverse complement strand
ACAGACAGAGAGACACAAGTATGACAGAGAGAGAGACAGACAGAGATACACACATACAGAGAGAGAGACAGAGACAGAGACAGAGACAGAGACAGAGACAGAAAGACAGAGACAGACAGACACAGACAGACAGACAGACAGACAGACACACAGACACACACACACACACACAGAGTTTGTTATTATTTTGTTCAGCAGGTGAGTCCTAAAGTCCCAAACACCTGCTGACAACAGTATCTGTAATCACATAAACTTGTAATATATGTAGAGGAATTTAAGTCCAGCAACATGGCTGCTCTGGCAAAGGATCACATTCAAAGACTTTCTAGGTCTGTGTGATCTGGGTGAAATGATACACCTTTAATCCCTCTAACTGAAATAGAAGACATGCCCTTAGTATACACCTTTAATCTCAAACAATGAAGGTAAATTTAGTTTGTAGATGGAAGCAGCCATGTTTGAAAGTGATGTCTAATTGAGTGGCAGATAAAGTGATGAATAGAAAAAGCTTTAACAGAGTCAGAGATAGGATATGCCCAACTCTCAGGAAAACTGACAGGAAAGAGGCTACTTAAGAGCAGTGCACAGTAAGTCAAGGAATTCAGCTCAGTTGACTTAAGGCAATGCAGTGAAGTTGAGTTCATTTCTGTGCAGTCCAGTTTGTGGAGCTCAGAGGCAGTTTTTCAAAGCAGAACAACTCAGTGAGAAGCTGAGAAAAGCCAATTTGAATCAGTCAGCTTAGAGAGCACTTTGAGCCAGAACAACTGAGTTGAACCAGCCAGCTGGAGTTCAGAAAGGCTGAGCTTATTCAGCAGTAAGCCTCTGAGATGATAATTACACCTGGTGAAAAAAAAGTTTCATTTACAGATATGTAAAAAGTTATCCATATACTTTTTCTTATTTCAGGTATTGACAGACACTGTTTCCTTCCCAATATCAAACATCTCCCCTTATCTTTATAACAGAATCCTATTTCGTTGTTGTTTGTTGTCTGTTTGTTTTTTGAGACAGTAGTCCATATTGGCCTCAAATTTGCTATGTAGAGAAGTAGGACCCTGAATTTCTGAAGCCCCTGCCTCCAGCTCTCTAGTATAGGAATTACAGCTATGTGTCTATTTTATTCTGTAGTGGGAACTGAACGGAGTGTTTGTGCCTCACAGGCAAGCACTCAAATGAGCTACATCTTTAGCCCTGGGACTCCGGTTTTACTTTGGTCCCTGAAGCAGTATGTTTAACCACATGTGTAGTACCAAGCTCTGAAGGCCAATGAAATGAGGCAGAGTTACAATGTGCTTCAGCTGAGGAGAGAGCCAGGGTGACTCAGCTTGGAGATGGAAAGTTCCCCTTTCTACCTGTACCTGTCAGGCCATCTTCCCAGTCCAAAGTCTATGCTTTTATTTAGATGACAAGCCCTTTGCATTTAAGCTGTCCCTGCTGTCCACAGATAACTGTGTTTGTGTTTCCCAGACAACAAGTCTCCCCCCTCATCCCTACTATAAACAAAGATTAATCTCACATCTCTTTTCACTCACAGTCTGAGGTCTTTCAAGATAACTTTTTATGGTTATTTTATTTATTTACATTTCAATTGTTACCCCCTTCCCAGTTTCCCTTCTGCAAACCCCTACCCATCCCCCACCCCCTTGCTTCTATGAGGGTGCTCCCTCACCCATCCACCCACTCCTACCTCACTCTTTTAGCATCCCCCTATAATGGGGCATTGAGCCTCCACAGAACCAAGGACCTTTCCTCCCTCTGATGCCAGATAAGGCAATCCTCTGCTACATATGCAGCTGGAGCCATAGGTCCCTCCATGTTTACTCTTTGGTTGGTGGTTTGGTCCCTGGGAGCTCTGAGGTGTCCAGTTAGTTAATATTGTTGTTCTTCCTATGGGGTTACAATTCCTTTCAGCTCAAGATAACTTATTTTCAACACTGACTGAAAGTTAATATTTCCTCATCTATGTCACATTTATCAAGGGCATTCAGATATTAGATTTATTGAAGGCCCATTGAGTAGCATGCAGAATTTCCAGCAGGTAGTGATTTTTATTTTTTTAGAGGGAGGGGTACACTTGTTTTCTCTTGGGCTTTACATTGACAACAGCTATATAATGAAAGTTCTTGGTCCAAAAGACTAAAGAATAGGCTCCAGGAAAACCCAAGTTCTTCACTCTAAAATTGATGGAGTTTGAAATTTTGTCAAGTATCCAGAATAATAATTCAAAGTGACTTTATTTAGTGTTATTTAATTTTGAGGCAATATCTTACATAGCCAGTGTTGACCTAAAATTCATTCTCCTCTTGCTTTAGACTTGTTCTAGCATAATCATGTGCCACTAGGCTTAGCTTCTAAATTCTTTCTACATTTTGGTAGTAACTTATACTTAGGTTTTGAAAACATGACATATACGGTACTTCTAAAAACTCCTAAATACATTGAGTGTTCGTAAGAAATTACGACACGCAGCAAGAACGCTTCTGACATTAGAACCATTGAGCATAGAATGAATGGGGAGTCCTTTCAGACACACTTGCTGTCAACTTCTTCTTTTGTCTCCTATGTTAGTGACTAGAGCAGAAGTACAATGCCAGTTTTCTTTTGGCTTCATTGTCTTTTCCTCTCAGCATAGAGCATTTATTTTTAACCATAGGAAAAATATAGCCAAGCAGTGGTGTTATATACACTTAATCCCAGCACTTGAGAGGCAGAGGCAGGTGTATCTCTATGAGTTAGAGGCCAGCCTGGTCTACAGAGTGAGTTCTAGGACAGCCAGGGCTATACAAATTAAACCTTGTCTCAAGAAAGAAGGAGAGAAAGAGAGAGAAACAAAGAAAGAAACAAATAAACAAAAGAAAAAAGAAAATAAAATTTGATAGGCATGCACTAGCAGAAAAGACTCTATGTCTCCAATCAGCTTTTGGCATTTAGGAGTCTATGATGTTCATTGCTTCAATAATCTGGGCATATATTTAATATAATATAATATAATATAAATGAAAGAAATAGGTAAGGGAATGATTTCATCTGTTTGCATCTAGTCCTTAGTAATTCTTGCTGACAAAGCCTTCCTATCTTTGAATGGAAAGAAACTGATCCTTTGAAGGTAGAGGATTCATGTCATGAACTTCCAACAGCCACTTTGAACATGAAAATCCCTAGCCATTAGTTGGTATCTTAAGTATCTTAGACAAGAAAAGATTCTCACAACTAAGTAGAGAGAACACAATGATGATAGAGTTAGAGATACTGTGAAAGTGTTCTCTCTCTTAAACCCTAAATCCCCTCAGGACAGAAAACAGATTCACTTTTTCTTTGTATCACACTTAAAGAGTAGGCTACATAGATTTACTTGTATGATGTTTCCATTACACAAATTAAGTAGTTTTTGAGATGTTTGGGATGATGATAATGTTATCTTAAATGTATCTTAGGAAAGCAAATAAAACCATTAAAAAGTCAAAAACCAATACATTCCCCAAGCTACACAATTTCTCAGTACAAAATCCAACAACTTTGGCTAGACATGTTGGCTTATGCACAAGACCCCAGCTCTTGGAAGACAGAATCAAGAAGACCACTATATTTAAGCCAATGAGGACCACATAGACCTTGACCTTTGAGACCTTGACTCAAAAAAAAATTTAGAACCCCCTCAACTAAAATTAAAGAAATCCATAATCAAAATTAATAGGCAAAATTCCTCAGTGTGTTCAAAATTTGCAAAGACTATGCCTTATATAGGAATGTACAGACTAAAAGTGGACAGTATTTTCTATATGCAAAAAGGGATCTGGAGATCCCTGGAAAACCTTTCCAGTTAATAAGCTGTATCATAGCGGAAGAGATGGGGCATTGGCAATGCTTATAAAGTAGAGGGAGCATGACAAAGCCATAACAGAAAATAAAATGGAAGAGACCAGTGGTTCTCAACCTGTGGGTTGGAACCCTTTGGGTGTTGCATATCAGATATCCTTATATCATATATTTACATTGTCATTCATAACAGTAACAAACTTATAGTTTATAGCAACAAAAGTAATTTTGTGGTTGGGGTCACCACAACATAGGGAACTATATTGAAAAATCACAGCATTAGGAAGATTGAGAAACAGTGGCAAAGACAAAGGGCTCCACCAGAGGAAAAGCCATATCTGCGTACTATGTACTCTCATCATGAGAACTTTGGCATTGTTCTGCCCAGAAGTGAGAAGGCATGGGAAGTTCTAAATGGAAATGATACTCTGCTAATAGCAGTTTGCAGGGTGAAAGAATAGTAAAAAAGTTCCTGGAGACAGGTTCTTTCACTGTTAAGTTCTCAGCAGGACCTTGGTGAATTCAGAACTGACACAAATGTGATAAACCATACTAGTTACTGAGCACATTACTATACATTGAGAATGCATTTATTGTTCCTTCTTCCAAGTGTATGTGTCAGGGGAAAATCTCTCTCTCTTTCTCTCTCTCTCTCTCTC
>NW_022196905.1:172685468-172711688 GCF_008632895.1 Mastomys coucha | reverse complement strand
CTCTCTCTTCCTCTCTCTTTTTCTCGCTTTCTTTCTCTCTCTCTCACACACACACACATGCACACACGCACAGAGAGAGAGAGAGAGAATGGAGGGAAAAGGGAGGGAGAGAGGGATAGAGAATATTTAATGTAAGAAAGGAAGAAAATTTCAAATTAAATTGAAAATAAAAGAGACAGTGGTTTGTTTAATATACAAGGAACCAGAGAAGTTGGTTTTAAAACCTAGCAAAAGGGCTGAGCAGACAAATCTGCGATAGGTTGGCACTGGCAAGTATTAGCAAGGACACAGAGTTGTGAGGATCCAAGTACTGCCAATCAGAAATTGTTTTAGTGTAACTAGTTTCAAGAGCAATACAAAAAGCTAAGAACATATTCTAAAGATTTTTTTCTCCTGCAAATATCATACATTCTTTAACCAAACCAAAAGCTAAACATTTATAAGAAAATAGACCAATAAAATGCTAATTAGTAATGAGAACAGAAAAGTGCCTCTGTTTTATCAGCATGGGTGAACCACTTGACTATTTATGATTTGAACAAAAAGAATACATTACAGAAAATGTGCATGTTCATTTTATTTATATTTATATAATGTGCTTTCATTTAAGTCAATACTATGTACTATTTTGCCCCAAAGTGCTTCTGAAGAGAAAATGTGTGCTTCAGCATAGAGTGTGTTCCTACGAGTCTGGGGTAAAGCGTGTGAGTTAGTATGGACAGCCTTCACGTTGGTGGCTTGAGCTCTGCTTCTGGTGCTAGATGAGATGTTGTTATTTTTGTATCCTAACTGTTCTACCATATTTTTTATAACTTTTGTCATATGGTACACATTCTATCACATACCTGCAATCCCAGCACTTGTGGAGAATAAGACAGAAGGATATTAGGTCTGTGGCCAGTCTGAGCTAGTGACATCTTATCTAAAAAAAAAGAAAAAGAAAAAAGATGGGGGAGGAAAGGCGTGCCTAGCCAAGACACTGAATTCGAAGATGCAAGCTGAAATTCTGCCTATGGTCCAGGAAGGATATTGCTGAATCTATTTAAGGACTTAACATTAGCCCAATTTTCCTATTTCCTGACTTGATGATGATGATGATGGATGGGCTCAAGGCTCCCCTGGACTTCTTCAAATCCTCTCGATGAGCCGTCTGCATCAAGGATGCCCCTGCCCCTCTCCAATACAAAATCAATATGAATCTGACCACGGATTCTGTATCAGGTGGCTCCTGGCGGCCTGCTGCGGTCTACCACTCTCTCCTGTGCAGCATGGTCATGCTGTCTTTGAGAGCTGTTTCTGTCCAGGATCAGAGTCAGATTTCTCATTAGTCTGTGAAATAGCTGCTGGACTTGCTGTATTCTCAGCTGAAATTCCCAGCACTGGGTGAGTCATGACAAAGATCCTGCCGAAGCCAGCCTGAGCTGCTTTCTCTGTTTATGGCCACAGGGGGGTTAAAAAAAAATCTAAAGCTTACCATTCAGAGTCAGGCTGCATTTAGATGCATCCCCTGGACCTTTCATGCTTGATCGTCTAAGGGGTTGTTGGAGTGCTCTCTACTTTTAATTATAAGCCATAGAAATCCACGTAAGAATTATGACCGAAACCAGGAGCCTGGCGTTAGAACAGAATCAGAATTTTTGTGTTTTTCCATGAAGGAAGCAAGGAAGTTAGAACCACTCAATAAGCTCTGAATAAATCATGTCCCTGGCTCCAGTGCACAGCGACCCAGCATTTCCTCTGTTGGGCCCAGCTGATGGACCTCTATAAAAAAATCTTAGCAGGCACTTAGGGCTCAGCAGGAGCTCTGCTGGGATGAAATCATGGAGCCCTGGAGGACAGCACCCCATTCCATCCCCATGGCAACTGTCAATCTCATAGGAACAGAGGTGATGTCTAGGGTTTGTGTTTTCTCTGGGAATAGCCTCTGGGATGCAGAAGCCTTATTAAATTTCAAAGATTCAAGTCCTGGGAAGCAAGGGAGGGCTTCTCTTCTGATGCATTGGGCAGCAAGGCAAGCCATTTTCATATCGGGGAACAAACCTTCACCAACTGATGGAGTTATTGGTGGATATATTTTGCTCCAAACTTGGATACAATGAATGCGGGAAAAAGAAAAAGAGAGATGAGCCCTAGAATCCATCCTATGTGCTTTCTGGCCCACTGAGACAAAAGTGAAGCAGTACATGATCCTTCTTCCACATCCACAACTTTTTCCTGTGGTTCTGCCTTTCCCACCACCAACAGAATATATTCTAGACTGTAAACCAGGATGAATCCCTTCTCCCTTAAGCATTTTACAACAGCAACAAAGTAACTCATTCAATAAAATTCCCACTTCAGTTTTGACGCACACAACACACTAAGACATGAGGCTCTAAGAAGTAATTAATTATCTAGTCTACGAGTTCTGGAATTGTCTTCTTGCATTTGCACACAATACACAGTGAATGTTAACAGGAGGGTGAGAACTGCTAATACTAGACAGGTGGAGTTAAGATTCTTGGTAGGTGGTCAAACTCTCTGGCAGTGGAGAGATAAATGTCCCTTTCATGTTCTTCTGCAAAGAGCAAAGGACTCACATGTTGAAATGAAATAATCACCTGAAGAAGGAACTACATTAAGGGGACCAAGACATTTTTGCTAAGGTCACAAATCCCAGAAGATCTTGAAGTTCAGATGAGGTCACACTCTGATCACTTGGGTTGTATATAAAATTGACTTTATTTCATATAAAACCTACAATAAAAAAAAACTGTGGAAAGATAGAAGGCACATTTAATAGATGTAAGTTTTATATTTCTAATACCTTCACTACATCTTGTCTTTATTGAATATAATAATACATGTGTTATCTAGTACGGAGAACTGAACTAGTTTACTTCTGTCATTCATATTTTATAATTAGGAATGACATGTAATATGTGGACATTTGGGGTTTTTTTAAGAGCCCATTTTAAGCCAAATAAAACCTTCAATTAGAACAGATTTGAGTTAAGTCAGCAGCTTGTGAGTCAAGGAGGGAGGACTCATGTCAAATGCCATTTCTTAATTTAATAAGCATGAAAATGTTTCTCCTTTGCAGTGGTAATCTCTGGGATTTCCTGGTACTTGTATTTCACCTCAAAGAATTCCCAGAACCCCTACACAAATCAGCTTTGCCTTTCCCACTTTCAGTGTGATTAGCTCCGCGAAATCACTTTCAAAATTCAAATATCTTCCAGTATAGGAAGGAAGATACAAACCACACTGGTCATTTGTCACTAGAGCAAATATTGTAAGAAAGCTAAAACAAATTAATGCAGAAACAAGACTCCTACCACAAATAGATTTTTAAAAGGTGTCCAGTCAAAATCTTTTGTATCTTTACCTACGTAGCCTTCCTAGGGTGGATAGTTTTATGTCAGTTTGACCCAAGCTAAGAGTATCTGAAAGGAAGAAACCTCAACTGAGAAAATGCCTCCCTAAGATCAGGCTGTAGGACATCTTCTTAATTAGTGATTGATGGGAGAGAGTCCAGCTTATTGTGGGTAGTACCATCCTGGGTTCTCCAAGGAAGCTGGCTGAGCAAGCCACAAGGAGTAAGCCAGTAAAGCACCCCTCTATGGCCTCTGCATGAGCTCCTCCTTCCAGGATCCTGTCCTGTTTGAGTTCTTGTCCTGGATTTTTTCAACCATGAACTACAATGTAGAAGGATAAGCCAAATAAACCCTTTCCTCCCCAGTTTGCTTTGAGGTCATAGTGTTTCCTCACAGCAATATAAACCCTAAGACACTCACTATAGTCTTTGTCTTCAAGACCCCTGTTCCCGTTCTCCTCTTGTGAGTCCTAAGAATTCATGAGCATGTGCCGTACCAGTGAATACACCTTAACTGGCATCTTCTCTTTCTCTTTGGAGCTCCTGGCCTGGAAGTGACAAATGAAGGAAACCATGCTTCCGAAAAAGAAAATCAAATAGGACAAGCGCTTAACCCTCTGACTCCTGGAGGAAATGACTTTCTGAACCTCAGCTCTAAAGTCTCAGGTGGAAGGGAAGATGGCCTTAGACAATGTGAACATTTTCACTCACTCGAAGGCATTAGTCTGCATCAAGGAGGATACAGAATGAGTGGCCCTCAGACTGCTCAAGACATTAAATCGAGGTTGTTTGTTTGTTTGTTTGTTTGTTTTGCACAAGCTTCTAACTCCAGGACCTGGTACGCTGAGGCAGAACAATCACAAGTTCAAGACCACCCTGGCTACAGAACAAGTTCAAAGAAAACCCCATCTTAAAGAAAAATAAAATGTAAGAAGAGGGCTACGAATAGTTCAGAGCCATAAACATTGCATAGCATGTGCAAGGTCCAACTCCCAACACCTCAACAAGCAAAACAAAACAAAACAAATTGGTGGTTTATTCTTTAACACAGGAAGAAACCCTTAATGGATTATTAGAAACCAAAAGACAATACATACCCTTTGCCCTAGGAACCCACCTAGGCACACACTTGGAAAATGCTTGTTTGCTTGCTTTCATTTGGACAAAAGCCCTCAGTGACCGTTCTGCTTGATCACTTTACAGGTTCTCTTTGGCCTGTCAGCCTCTGAGCACCTGTGGCCTCATACTCTTTTGACCTCCAGTGAGGAGCTGAGATTGTATTCAGGTTCATAACCAGGTTTCAGGAACACAGAACAAAGCATGTGCTGTCTGATAGGTTTCAGGGACTTCAGTTATTCTTCCACATTCGAGTGTAAACATCTCTGATACAGGAGCCTTTAGGAGGTGGAGCCTTAGAAGCGGGTCCTTAGGGGTGGAGCCTTAGGGGGCGGGTCCTTAGGGGGTGGGTCCTTAGGAACAGAGCCCATAGGAGATGGTAAACTCATAAGGGATAGAGGTCTTCATGAAAGAGACCTCATAGGACCTTCAGCCTCTTGCCTTCTCTTTTCTCTACATTAGAACGTACTAACCAGGTGCCTCTTGAAGCAAAGGACTGGTTCTGACCTAAATCAGCTAATGCCTCAATCCTGAACTTCCTAGCTTCCCAGCCAGTAAGAACGAAATTGCGATTTTTAAAAATCAGTTTCGCAGTCTGTGCTATTTTATTATAACAGCTCAAGTTACAATAAAGACTATTTTTCAGAAACAAGGGTCTCAATATGTTGCTATGAGTGGCCTTGAACTTTTGGACTGAAGATACCCTCCTGCCCACTTTCCAAGGGATTGGTGAAATAGGCACACACCACCACTCCAAACTTCAGCTAAAACAAATCAAAACAAAACAAAACAAAACAAACTAAGATCCATGAGATGGCTCAACAGCACACCAGCTGCCAAGAACAGCTGTAAGAACAGAGGGTTCAGGCCTGATTCCCAGCAACCACATAACAGCTCACAGATGTTTATAACTACAGTTCCAAGGAACTTGATACCATCTGCTGGTCTCCATGGACAACAGGCATGCATGTGGCTCACTGATGTATATCCAGGCAAAACACCCATACATGTTGTTGTAGATTTGGTTAAATGTTTATATTATGTTAATTGGGTCCCCCAAATTACATGGGAATCCACACATAACATGCTGAGGGCTCCTGCCCCCAGTTGGTTTTGATTGGTATATAAAGTTGCTGGAGGCCAATGACTGGGCAGGGAGACAGAGGCGGGACTTTAGGATTCCTGAGCTAGAGACTGAGGAGGGAGCAGGAAGAGAGAGCTGCCATGCCAGGAACGGAGTAAAAACCAGTCCTGAGAGGTGCAACAGAGCATGCCAACATGTGAGAATCAGGGATCCGGGGCTGGAGGGATGGCTCAGAGGTTAATAGCACCGCCTACTCTTCCAGAGGTTCTGATTTCAACTCCCAGCAACCACATGGTGGCTTACAACCATCTGTAATGAGATCTGATAGCCTCTTCTGGCCTCTAGGCATATGTGCAGGAGGGCTGAAGATCTGGGTCTGGGACCTCCAAGATAAACTAGTAAGTGATGAGTCAGGAATATTGAGTGTGTTAGCCTCATTGAGGTTAAAAAATGGCCTAGCCATTGAGCCATTTAAGACATATTAAAGTATAAAGGTGAGTGTGTCTTTCATTCAGGAACCCAGAACATTACTAGGGTAGGTGCCAGGGAATGTGTGCTGCTACCGCCAGTCTGATTTGAGTAGAGATTAATTGGCAACTACAAAATACTTCCTCAAAAAGGCCACACCTCCCCCAACAAGGACACACTTCCTAATCCTACCATTCCCCAATAACCAAGCACTCAAATGAATGAGCCTATGGAGATCACTCTTATTCAAACCATCACAAAAATAGAACAGTTTGTTTTGGAGAATTTAAAACTATAGGAGAGGCCATCTAGCCTATATGCATGGCTAGATGTCTCCTCCAGCCCAGCCCAGCCCCATGCTCCACAGCGACTGTCACCTTAGTAACAGTGATGTTGGCAAGGTAGAAAAAATGAGAAGTTGAGCAAAAGGACATCCGGAGCAGGTGTTGAGAAACCCCACTGGTATAGCAGGGCTCAGAGTGCACCCGGTAAAGATGCCCACTTCACACTGCAGACTGTCACACAGAGACTGGCAGCATGTCTCTGGCTTCTGTTAGTGTGATCCTTTTATAGTCTATAAAACCTACCCTAAAATTAATTTCAGAGAAGAGAGGGTGGCTTTACCCTCCTCTGCTTCTCACTTGACTGCTCACTCAGAGCGGGCAGCCCCTAGGGAGAAGAGTCTGGAAGGTCCGAGCTCACGTGCCCATCTTCCCATTTTCATGGGCTTAACAATTGCTGCTTTCTGTCATCTTTTCTCCATGTTATATTTACAATCTCCAAACATTAGTTGAGGAAAACAGTGACAGTACATAGCATAGCCAGCTCTCCAAAGCAGGGAGGGAAGATGCTATCTTTTGTGGCTTTATGTGAAGAAGGGAATTTGTCCTTGGTTGACCACAGGGATGCCTAGTTATGTAGAGTGAAGAGGGAAAAGAAAAGCTCATCACCTTGTGCCTTGGAGAGAAGAGGCCAGGGGATTGTGCCTTCTTTGACTAAAAGAGCAAGGCCCAATAAAGGATCAGGTAAACTCAGGGGACAAGAAAATCCACCCACAGTCCAGGCAAGGAAGATGAAAGCAACACCTTGGTGAATCTCAGCATGACTGAGGTTTCTGCCCCTGGGGGCAGCATTTCCTACAGTCCTCTGGGCACCACTTCCAACTCAAGTCTGTTATGATTTGTAGGCCTTAATGCCTTACAACCAAGCTATAATCCCATAATTCTTTGGCACAGGCGGGTGGTCTCAGGCAAGTTTTTTATTCTAACTCTCTATTTTTCTGGCTTTTGCTTGCTCTTGAAATACCCATAAAAGATTGGGAACATACTCTTGATCCTTTGTGATTCTTTCTAAATAGATGAGGCTAACACAGCAGAAACAGTTCTTGGGATTAGGGGCCGTTGTTTGATTCACTGAAGCCTGGAAAGTGGAGAGTGTCTTTCCGTTGGAATTAGTAAAACAAAGCATCTAAAAGCTCCGGCTCTCAGGAGCTTCTGGGGCAAACCTAAATTTTCATTGCATTTGTAAAAAGTACACCTGCGTAAGTATTCTTCAAAATGGAACACTCTTCTTCAAGGTGTAGCATGGTTATTTTTGTGGATCAGAGCCCCCATTATTGTTCCTGCCCTCGATGCTTGCTTTCCTCTCTGAGTCCCTGCTGTTTGAACACAGGTATTTTGCCACTTAGCACGTATGTGCTTTTAGAAGTAGGCATCAGTTCAGCTATGTGAAAATGGAATGATTAACATGGATCTGGAAGCTCACGGAATTATGCAGGGCTTAGAAGGAGCTTCAGATAGAGAACCCTCCAGCACTGCCTGGAGGACCAACTAACTGGTCCAGCAGGAGAGAAGTTTGTCCCTGACACACTGAGACAAATGGCGCTAGGTATGCTGCAGTGTTGATGGCTAGTCACAGAGCTGGAATTCAAGGTTTGTGGAGCTTTTGCTACTGCTTCTAGCTCACCCTGAGGCCTACCTGTTTAGTGCCTGGATGTGAAAAGACCAGCCCCCTCAAGCTTATGTGCTGGCATCTGCTGGAGCAGCAAGCAGCTGGCTCCTGTCTCACCCCTGTCAAATCTCAGACTATGAGATTTTCCCAAGTCTCAAGTAGCACTCAGTTTTTATTTCCTTCTGAAGCAGTTTGGCTACTAACCTAGGCTGGCCTTGAAATCTTACTTCAGCCTCTTGTGCTAAAAACATTTGGATAGTGGGTGCAATTACTGGCATGTGTCACCACATCTGTCTAACTTGCATTTGAGTGGGATAGTCTCAAGTGCATTTATAACTTTACTAGAAGGCATCTGAGCAAAGTGAGCATATACCTTTCTATATTATTTAGCACACAGGAACACAAGAAAGAAGCAGGTAGTTGATGACGATTTTACTATGGCAACCGTGAATATGTTACTATCAGTTTTTGTTTCATTCCCCACTCTCAGGTTTGTTAAAATAGAAACCTCTGTGGAACAATAGATTATTGTTCAGTCTTCTGGCTTTTCTGTATAGTGCCTAGAAGGATGCATACTCTGAAGTTATAGACTGATTTCCTGATTATTTACTAAGATAATGAATGGCTTTTCCTTGTTAACAGATAGAAACGTTAACAGTAGTTAGCATACTTTGTGTTTTGGATGCCTGTCGATCTTGCAGTAATTTGTAGCAAACTCTTAGAACATTAATGATCACTGGGCAATGAGTAATGGAAGAAAGAGTTTAAAGCAGATTGTACCCACTCCAATGTGCACTTACTCCCAGGCATGACGACCTCCAGAGGAAGACACCGATCTAAGTTGAGTCTCTATATTTTATCTTTTTACTAAAAGCTGACTTACAGAAAGAAAATCCGAGCATTGCAGCATTATAATGAGTGTAATTATAGATTATCTAAACTTAACTTAAAGAGCTTAAAATAAATACAGGATACAATCTAATAACAGCATATTGAGTATCTATATGTAGAAAAAAATTAAATAAATCCACATCTTTTCTTGCATAGCTATAAGCAGGCTGTCTCTGGTAATCATTGGAAGAAGTCCATGAACAGAGAGCATCTGAATATTATGGAAAAACCATTGTGTCAAGGATGTTTAAATTGAGAACAACTTTTAGAAAGTGGGCATGCATGAACCAGAGGTACTGTGACATGCACAGAACCCCATGTCTGGGCAATGGGAAGGCCAGATCAGAAACTTGGGGTTTTTTCTGAACAGTGCAATCTTCCTTTTACCACATAGGTCAGGGATCTAGGTTTTTGCTGAAACTGAGTTTCCATTCCATGGAAAAGAAAAATGTTCCAAGTATACTTTCATATACATTGCCCATATGGGTACATTCTGAGATGGTGGGTGGTCTTGTATTTGTGTGATGTCACAGAGTATAAATAAAATATGTACACAAAATTAGAGGGCTGTGACTTTTTTAGGTAACACTGGATCATCATTGATGGAAATACTGTACGTAGCTCATCACGGTACTGTTATTTGGAGGACATAAGACTGTCCAAGTCCATCATTGTATATGTAAAGGTTCATTCAGCTTATTCACAAAACACATGTGCACAGATGACCCTCTGGCTGAGGGGTGGCTTCAATACAGGTGTTAACAAGAGTACCTGTGATGGCAGTAGGGGTCTCAAAGTCCACCTAGCTGAGCAGTTCTAGGCCTTCTATTCCATTCATACAACAATATAGTCAAAACACTTATACACATGATGCATATCTGAAATTTTTTAAATGGGGTCATTTCAGTGTGTGGTTCATGCCAGTGTATGATTATTGAAGGGTTATCAGTATTCCTCTCTGTGATGAGGAGTTGGGAAATGGGGGTCTTAAACGCCACCCATTGGCAGTAAATGTTATGCTGGTGTGATGAATTAATTCCAGGAATTAAAATAACACATATTTAGTCCTTCTAGGAAGAGAGAACACACAGCATGCTCAGAGAAGGCAGAAAGGATTGTATAGCAGACATGTCAGTGGGACACTGCCCAGGATGAGCAAAGAGACCTCCCGTTAGCATCGCTGTAGTGCTTGGAGGGCTTTTAATCTTATTTTCATTGAATTTAGTAATTGTTCATAACTGCAAACCTAAAGTCCATATTGATCAATGAAAGAGAAGACAAAAAACAGATAATCCAGTGATCTATAGGAAAGCCATTTTTCCAAATGTCTCCTCTGCCCTCTCTCTGCATGTCTAAACGAATGAATGTCAGGAGCATAATGGGTGGCCTTCCTTCCCTCTTGGGGGAAACATCTTATGGCAAATGTGTATTTTAAGGCAACGCGCTTATTAAACATTCTCAGTCAATGCGACTAAGAAAAGCAGCAGTCATTCAGTCTATATTCACCTTACTTCCCCAGACTAAAAGAGAAAAGCCAGTGTCCCTCATAGTAACTGTGAAAGAACACTATCTCTTCTTATTTGTTTGTTTGTTTGTTTTCAGAGGTGAATTATATTTATTCATCCAACCCAAGCGTCAGAGAGACTCAGATCCACTGTGTAGAGGGCAACTGGACAGGGATAAAGGTCTCTTCACAGGCTCAGGGCCCCTGAGCCTTGGACTGGAGGGTGCTGGGCATCCTAGTTGGAGACTTGTATTCATCTCTCCCTTTTTTTCATAGGGGGAGGATCATAACACTAGGAAGGTTGAGAACCACTGCTCCAGAAGCTTAGGGGTTGGAATCCCCTTGCTGCTTCAGGGGATAACATGACTACGATACTGATACCTTGCTTACTCTCAAGATCTGAGTACTTGAAGCAGCTATAGTATCCAGAGAAGGGGCTGAGAGTGATGGATGCTGCAATTTTGGTTGGGGCTTTTGCCCCCGAACCCCTCTCTCCATTGGGTGAGGTAGGGGTAGGGGTAGCACTGATCAGCAGAACCATGGAAGTTAATAAGTTCTTAAAAAGGAATAATTAGTCCTTCCAACCCCCATTCTCCTCAAGACCCAAGGTTCCTCCCCTCCTCCCAAATCTCACCCGCTCCTCACCTGTTCAGTGTCTTCCCCTCTCCCAGGAGACGGAAAAACCTCAGCAAGACAAGGGTGTGGTGAGCAGTGACCCCATAAGAAGAGCAGGGTTAACCGCCCCCTCCTCCCCCATTAAGTCCTTCTCCTTGGATGCTCCTGAAAGCCCTGAGACCACAACTAGGACCCCTGCTTTCACTCAGACTGAATGCCTATTAGAATTGATGGCTGGCTCCCAATGTCACCACATAGAGAAGCAGGGGGCTGCTTTCCACATATGAAAGGTCTCCTCAGCCTTGACTTAGTCCTAGTCTGCCTTCCAGAGGTCAAAGAACAGCTCTACAGCACTACCCATCAACACCAGTGCCAGCAGATGGAAGCCAAGTGGTAAGTTTCCCTAAGCTAATAGGCAATTTAGAGAATTGCTGCAGAGGGTTAAAGGTCAAATTCAGAAGCAAAGACCCCATCCCGTACACACCTGCTGATACTTGAGCCCCCAGCCATCTTCTTCTCGCTGGGACCCAAAGCTGAACATCCCCTGCTTGCACCATTGAGGAACAGTGGTTGATAGGGGTACCATAGCACATGACCCCTCTCTTAGAGAACAAAGACTGACTGCTTGACAGGAAAATGGCCTTTATGGGATTTGCCATTAGGGAAAGGGAAAATTGGCCAATTAGAAAGTATGCTGAGAAGACCTAATGAGATAAAGATGGAACTATTGGTGTTGACAGAGAAAGATGGACCATGAGATGTTCCATGAAGAAAAAACTGCTTTTCAGATGTCACTGGAATCAGAGTATAGTTTCTACAGTTGTGGGGGAAGGGAGGCCAGTGTCTTAAACATGTAGAGATGAGATCAGATCACATTGATTTACTATGTTAAGAACTTCACATAAATTATTTCTTCCATTCCTTTTCACCAGATAGGGACTATTAATGAGATGTGATATTTTAATATTTATGAGCCCCCTGGGAATTATTTTAATTACTGTATGTAAATTCACCTTTGAGTCATCTGACCCTGTGGTAGAGGCACCAGTTAGTGGAAAGGGAGAGGGTGCAAGGATGCTAAATGATTTGTCTGAAGCCCTACACCCCTAAGTAGAAGGGCTGGATTTTAAACCTAGGCAATCTTAAATACAGAGGCTGGGATATGACAAACTGCCAGTGTTTAAGAAGATGCTAATGTGGCTGGATTTGTCCTCTATTTTCTAAGCAAGGAAAATGACTACATCTTCATTCATCCATGTATTTACCCAGTGCTCATTAGATGCTGCTCTGAGTGGACTATCAGGGTCCAAGACAGACTGGTTTTGCTCCCGAGTTCTCATACAGGCTTGGCTCTGGCTCCTTTGTCCCCTCCCCTCCCAGCTTCCCTGCTCCCCTCTTCTCTTTTCTTATTATTTCTCTTTTTATTCTACTTTCTCGCCACCCCATTTCTTCCTTTTGAGAATGATCATCATATAGTCTAGGTTGCCTTCCAAGTCTTACTCTCCCCATTTCTGCTTCTTTCATGCCAGTTCTAGACATGTTTTACCCCTTAGGAAAAGACGTGATAGCAGGTAGAAGTCAGTCACATGGAAATCCTATGAAAGTGTAGTCAGAGGAAGTTTCAGTTAATCAAACTGCTGAGATAGAAATATGGGTTTCAGAAACTTTCACATGGAAGAGAGCTGGTCAGAGGGTTTACAGAATCATGTTTAGCAAAACAGAGGAAAGGTAAGGATGACAAATTAAGCAGAGAAATAGAAGATTGGAGTAGTGTCCGATGTGCAGGTGATAAGCTAGCACCAGGTTTCACTCTGTGTAAGATGGGAACCAGTGAAAGATTCAAACTGGAAAGGGAGATGACTTGACTCACCTTTAAAAAGAGGCATAGGACTGTTGAATTGCAGTTAGACTATAGAGGAAGGACATAGAAACACTACCCTTTTGATGACTAGAGGTAAGGAAGATTGATGTGGAGTGGAAGTGAGGAAAGATGGGTACATCACTCTCAGGATGCTTCATAGGCTACTGCCTGGGAACATCAGGGAGATAGGGCTGAAGGGACTTTGGAAGAGAGAACTAAGTCAAACATATTACTGGAAGCCCAGAACATTGATGGGATTGAAACCATGTGGCTGGATGAGACTAACAAACTACAAAGCAGAGTGGGAGAGGAGGCTGAAGGAATGATTCTGTACCTGCCAGCAGTAAGAGGAGCCAGCAAAGGAAGCCTATGAGGCACACAAAATTGACCTCTGTATTTCTCAGGTTCTTTCTTTCACCTGTATTCTTGAGGTTGAATTGAATAATTGCATGTTTCGAAGCAAGCTCTGATAATGATGAACCTATTACTCGAGGGAGATTAATTTGGCAGCAAGAGGAATGAATTGAAAGAGGAAGCCACGAGGAGAGCTCAAGATGCAGAAGGACAATCTGTCTTAGTGTCAGGATATAACTTTCAAGTATGAACTGTAGCATCGGAAGTGGGCTAATGCTGCTAAAGGGATAGCTGAACTGATTAGCTGCAAAACACACGTTCTCTTTTAAAGGACTCTAACACATTCTCTTTATTGTGGCAACTAAAGGAATCTCTAGGTGTTGTCCTATAGAAGCCAAACATTTCTAATAAAAATCGCCACTCATAAGGCTCTCATGGTCAGTAAATAGAAATGCGGACCCACACAAAGGTAGAGATCCAGGCACTTTTTAGCAAGTGAAGGGAAGAGTCAAAATAGAAATATTTAAAAAAAAAAATGAAAAATGCCTTGATTTGCCAAGTGTTCTGATTTCCTCACTTGGCATTCTGGTTTTGTTCTAGACTGGATCCCACAAAGAAAAAAAATTAACCCAAATATTTGTATCTGGGAGACTGTGCTCAAAATGAAGCCCGTAGAAGGACTTGTGTGATTGAAAACAAGGAATTTCACTTAGAATTTATGCAAGCAAGACAGTTGGATTCTGACTCGATGTCTTAAAGTAGTCATGGCTGTCCTGTTTTATAGGGCAAATTTAATGTCCTAAAGAATATTTTGAGTCTATGGAAACAGTTCAGTAACTGCTAGACTTGGCCTCTACCACCCTCCCACTCACCCCCAATACTACTATATTGTTTTTGACTTCTAAACTGTGATAGATCTGATATATAGGTAATATTGTCCGAGATTCAACAGGAGACACAGAACCCAAAAATTCAGTCAAGGAGTTGATGCTACCATATTTTAAAAATACTTGCTAATGTTTTACCATTATTTTTATGTTTGCTTTTATTTTGGTCACTGCTGATCAATTTAGAGAGAAGCCTCTCTTCTTTTGTCTCTTCCATGTTGAGCTGCAAGAGCAAGCCCCACCCTACCATCACAAGCACAATGCTAAATGAAGGAGACAATAGACAGGCTTGGGTCTTTACACTTACTAATACCTGAGCTGAACAGGTCTCCTGTAATAAAAAAATAAATTGTTACAAAAATGATGAAAAGGTCTCATATAGTCTTAAAGGGAAAAACCATTTCACTCTTCTTGCCAAGATGAGCACTTTTCTTAACATTTCCAGACTTATGGGGCTGGGAGACATTTTAAGTATTTACTAATCTCCAGGCTATAAGGATCAGCTTAGACTTTCAATCAGCTCTTAATAATTAACAGGATTTTATTGAGTCCTCATTATGTGCCTCTGACTGTTAGAATAGAGAGATGCTGAAGACATCTACTTCTCATTAAGGGGATAGCAGCTGAGTTTGACAAGAACACTGCTTAAAAATAATTAGAGAACATGTTCAGATGCCTTGTAACGTGAAGGGGAGTAATGGTGATGGTGGCCATTTATTGAACGCTTGTTACATGCCAGCCCCTTGCTTACGCGCTTTAATGTGTTAGCCAAGGCTCTGCCTGCAAGAGTGGATGCACATCCAGAGAGAAGAGATCATCACCGGTAGGAAAGGTTTCAAGAGACAATGAAGGAGCTGGGAAATGCCCAAATAGGTAGGCATTTATAATACAGAAACCGATTGCCAAATTTCAAGAGCAATATCCTGATGATAGGACCTGCAACTAAATTGGCAAGGATTGTATAAGAGTAGAAACACATCATTTGCCATTCATTTATCCTTTTCTTTAGCAGACTCTTGACAATGCACCTCCGATTCTCATCAAAATACACACTCTAATTACTTTCGATGATGTGAATATATTTAACCTTGGGATGACCTTTGGCCAGTTCAACTAGGCAGCAGTGCAAGCATTCCAGTCCTGGTCTAGGACAGTAGTTGCCCATGCATTCAATCCCTTGCTTGTGCTCACCCTTGCAGACTTTACCTGTTGCCTTGATAATGAGCCCTGAAACAGGAGGGACCACTGAAACTGACCTGAACTAACCAAGCCAAAATCGTCCTAGACCAGCCACCCCCACTGACTGCTGGCTGCAGACCCATGAGTAGGCTCAGCCGCAATGGCAGCAGCAACCAATATCCGATCCAAATGATGAGCAACTGCATAGCTAAAGACCTTTGAACTAAGACTCTGATTCTAAAGGGAAAACTGTTGTCCTGTAAGATATCTCAGTGCTTATACAGGGTGTCGTGCAGTGCCTCCTTTCCTAAGGCTAGATACCATGCCACAGAGGGGCTTACGGGTGTTTGTTTCTCTTATCTCTTCAGCTGCTGACAGACAGGTGACTTACTTCCCCATCAGCCCTCTCATGAGTAATGTTGTAGTCAATAGTAAGCCAAATATTTCTTGAGATCTTTACTTCAATTTTTTATTTAAATTCCCAGAAAGAGGTATTTGTTAGACAACATTTTATTGTCCTCGTCCTCATTTTCTGAGTAATTGACATTTTTGTTGTTGTTGTGGTTGTTTCTCATGGATTGCTTGTTTTTCTCCTTGGCTTGAGTATTTTTTTCTTTTTAGAAACACAGTATGATCTAATTTTGTATATTATACTTTTTAGAGTTTATTTCCAGTATTTTAATGATTACCTGTACTTATACATGTGTGTGTCGCACGCACACTCACGTTAGAAAGCAACCTCAAATGTCATTCCTTTTTCTTTGAGACAAGGTATTTCCCTGCTCTTGAGTTTCCCAAGTCTGTTAGGCTACCTGTCCAGGAAGTCTCAGGAATCCATCTGTCTCTGTCTTCCCAGCACTGGGATTACATATACCATTATACCATTTGTTGTAGTGATTGTGTTGTCTGTTTTATTTTCTTTATGAGGCCCTGGGACTCTAATTCAGGTCCCCATACTTTCAAAGGAAAATGCCCTGAAGACTGACCTTTCTTCTTAGTCCTTGAATACTTCCCTTTCTCTGTTGAAATTCTTCACCTGTTCTGTCTGTTTCCACTATTTTTTAACATATGATATTGTAAAGAGTTTTTCCACAATTTCTACTTTATGGTCATTTGTAGATCCGTTTCTGTTGGTTATTTTGTCTTCCATTATATCTCAGACATTGGAGTGTCATATTTTTAAACATCTTTTATTGTATTCCATATAGAAGACATATCACATTATGTTCCAAAGATGATGATATTACCTACCCCAACCCTCTAGAAACACACTCGGAAGTTCATTGGGTCATGCCGGAAGCTCATTGGGTCATGCCAATTTCATCTGGATCAGAGTTAGATTATGCTTTTCATTAATTGAAATTCATTTTTCATTTCAAGAGATAACACCTGTCTTGAAATATCATGTCTTTTCCTTTTGTGCCACTCTACTGTTGGAGGTTCTGTCTCTCCAAATCAGCCCCCACTACTCCTCCAATTCCCAGTTGTCATAAAAAGTCCTGCAGGAGAAAACCAGCAGGGGATGGAAATTGGCTCCGTGTTGGAGGCTTCTTCATGTTCCAATCTGTCATGCCCGTTCTACACAGCTGCTAAAACCTACCAGGGCTTCTCTCTCCCCTCAAATAATCTATCTAATTTGACAGGCCAATTTTTTGTTCATAATCAGATTTGGCAAATTCATTTCACCCCCCCTGGGGAGAGTGATTATTGAAAAATAGCTGTCTATACCTGCTTATCTGGGAATGCCTTTTCCCTCTGTGGAATTTATATTTTTAACTTCTTCACATTCACAGCCCTCTCAAAGTTTCTTTGGGTGTTTTTGTTGGAGTAGTGGTCTTTTAGAATCTTACATTTTAATTGGCAATGGAATTACTTTTAAAATACATGATATTTATATATATGAATGTTTTGTCTTCATCTGTGTATATGCACCCATGTGTGTCTGATGCTCCCAGAATCCAAGCAATCAGGATCATCTGAGTGAGTTATATGGGTACTGGGAACAAAATCCCTGTTCTCTGCCAGAACAGAGATGGTTCTCTGAGCCATCTCTCGAGTATTTTTCTTAATAACTCTGGGAATTATCAGAAAATAAAGTTGACAGATATTCTAGAATATTCTAGAATAGGCAGTAAGCTGTGCTTACGTTCTTGTCTACTGACATTAGAAGGAACAATTAAAACTTGGTAACTATGGCTTTAGCACCTCTGATGATTAGTTTCTTAAATATGAATTCCTTAAACCTCAGGTCAGATAACTCCAGTTATGGGAAACAAACCCACTTGGTATAATAGCTGTAGCTGTAGCTAAGTTTCAATGTGACTGACAGCAGATGCAGCAAAGAATAGCTTGCTATGTTTCAATGGCCCATCAACTCCTCATGGAACTCAGAGGAAGTGTCTTAGGGTTTCCATGGTTGTGAAGAGACACTGGCACCAAGGCAACCCTTATAAAGGACAACATTTAATTGGGGCTAGCTTTTAGGTTCAAAAGTTCAATCCATTATCATCAAGGCAGGAGGCATGGCAGCATCCATGAAGACATGGCACTGGAGAAGGAACATAGACTTCTACATTATGATCCAAAGGGAACCAGGACAAGCCTGGCATCCTCGGGCAGCTAGGAGGAAGCTCTCTTCTACACTGGGTGGAGCTTCAAAGCCCACCAACACAGTGATGCACTTCTTCTAACAAGGCCACTGATAGCACCACATCCCATGAACCAAGCATATTCAAATTACCACAGGCGGCTCAGTGGAACCAAGCCTTAAGAACCACCATAATATAAATATTTGCTATCAGTTTTAATATGTAAAATCCTTTTCTATATCAATTATGATATTTTGGATAATGAAAGCTACAAGATTTCCCCTACTGATGGTTTTTAAAAGTCCATTTAAGGTAATATGTTTTCTTGTTTATTTGTTTTTCAAGAAAGGGATCCTCTGTGTAACAGTGCTGGCTCCCCTAGAACTTACTTTGTACATTAGGCTGACCTCAAACTTATATCTGGTCCACACATTCGATGTGAATTTTCTCATTTGGACTACATTTCCCAATATCCAGTGAATATTGATAATGCAGATTGTCTACACAAAAGAACTTCTTAAATCAAAGTGTCTTGAGATTGCTCTGAAGTAAAATGGTTCTTTTGATAACATTCAGAAGTTTATATATTAACTGAAGAGTTTTGTGATTCACACACATACTTTTGCTTTTTGTTTCTTTAGTTTCACTTGGCATTTCCAGATGATGTTTCTTCTGAGTACTCTTTTTTTCAAACAAAGTGAATTTACTAATAGCCCTTGAATGTTTTATATGCTCTGGAACATCTAAAAGAACAGTGCAGGCACTAAAAATAATATCTGTGAAATCCTTAAGAGTACTTGAGGGACAGCTCTCTTTCATACAGTCTGAAACTCTTCAGCAGAGAATTGAGGTCTATTTTCTAAGACTTCAGACCATATATGTACTATAATGTAAATTGTTATTAGTGAATGCTGTGAAGTTCATGAACAGGTCAGAGATACCAGCCTTTTGTAAAACAGAAAGAACATGTTTGTCTGCTATTATAGACTCTCTGGGGATGGCAGACATATAGTTTGGAGGTCCACCCCCAACAGAGAAGCATGCTAATGCACACGTCTTTCTTTGTGTTTGTAATCATTTCTAAATGTTAATTTGAGTGTTTTGCAAATATTTTCTAGTCTTATTGGCTAGACTTGTGTGTCTGACAGTATCTTTGAACAGAGGGTGCTCTCTTCATTTCTGTAAAATTAGCTGGATAGTTTTTTATTAGCTACAGTTTACTTTTAGCCATTATAAATGTCAAATTTTGTTTGGTTAAGAGGAAACGCTAGACTGTCTCACTGTTGGTCTCACACACAAGGCAATGCTACTCCATGACATCATCCAGGAAATTTGCAATTTTTAAAAAACACAATAAAGAATTTTCTCACCTAACAGTTGGTTCTTGAATTTCTAAATTGCTGAATGGCATTTTTGTTTTTTTCTGTCCCTGATTACTCATGCTTAAATCTGATTAATCTCAAGGTTTTAATTTACATGTTCTTCCTCATAATTGATGTGGTCCCCTTCCCCCCACAAAGATATCCCATCAGGCTTGCCATGGGAGTCTTCTTTCACAATAGCCTGTTCTACTAGAATCATAGACTTACTTAAAAGTTAACATATCTAATGTTGCCTTTGCCACAAGGCTGTGAGCTCTATGAAGGGAGATGCTTTTTTTCTTCTTTCTCACCACACTGTATTCAATGCTCAGAACAGTTTCAACACATAATACTCTATTGATTGTGGTTAAAGTAATGAAGCATCCATTCTTTATATTTGGAAAAGGGAAAAAGGCATATTCATGGGAACAGAGAGTAGAGTGGTGATTAGCAGGAGCTGGGGCACAAAGTTTCAGAGATGCAAAAGAAAGTAATTCTGCAGGCTTCATGTATAGCAGTGCAACTATAAGTAACAATATTGTGCTGTGCATCTGAGATATAGTATGGGCGTACATCTTCAGCATGGTTGCCATACTAGGAGAAATGAAGGAGCTATATGAGATGATGCATATGGGCTGTGATTAATAGTTAGCTTGATGTGATAAATATTGGTCCATCTATGTGCATACCATAACATGAGTTTTATGGCATGGTATATGGCAGTTTTCTCTCAATTGAAATATCTCTAGGAAGGGGTGAGAAGATCATGATACTTAAAAGGTAAACAGAGTTCAAGTGTTTGGAAAAGCTGATATTTGCAAGATTCATAATTATCCCCCTCCTGCCTTTTAGAAGCACTAAATACCCACTGGAAGAAGGCAATAGCACCTGAGGAGATCTAATAGCCTAGAGGAGCTCTCTCTAACATATTGAACTGCTGCAATTGTTAGAAAGTTCCAGGCAGAATGGAGTTTTCATGAGTCATCACCTAGTATGCTAGGACAGGCTTCTTGGTGTGACACTTGCTCTCTTAACCTTTACCTAGACTCCGGTTAGTAACGCTAATGCTAATCAAAGTTCAGTGTCTCACCAAGTTGGACTCTGGTAGAGCTGCTACTTTGGTCTGCCATAGTTTCTCCATCCCCTCCCCCCCACACTGTGAGTAGACATGTGTGTTAACTCTCCCCAGCAAAAACTCTCGTCCAGTATGACAAAAGCCCCGCCTCTCACCACCCCAGCATCCTGAATGTGGGCAGTTGTTTCATTGTGTCAATCAAAGACATAAGTAATGGTGAAGAATAGAGGAGAGTTCATCATTGTGCTGGGAAAGCAAAAAGGTGTCCTATGATTCCAAGTGTGGCATGAGCTTCAGATTTAAGGAGAGAAGATTTGGGGAAAGAATAAAAGATAAGTATATTTAAGTAGTCCTGGTCAAGGTGTAGTTACATTGGTCATTGTCTTGGTTATAGCTATGAGAACTGGCCTGTAGAAGTCCTTATTTTTTGATGGTACAATATGGTTCTCTCCAGGGGAGATTACTTGTGCTGTAGGTCTAGGGTGCATGTGGCCTCAGCATCATGGATCCTTCATGATGGACCTTCATCTTGGGAGTAGTCTCTCCTTTGCAGTTCTTCTGTTCTTGGACTCCAAAGTGACTGCAGTTTTAGGTCAATGGCTGGAAACTAGGGCCTAGAACAGAACATAGTACAAAGCTGACAAAAAGGTGTTTCAGCCTCAACACGAGATGTTGTGGATTAGATAGAAAGACGCTCCTTAGTGATTACTATGACCACACAGTGTTAAAGGGTACACAAAATGAAAGCAGAGATGCCAGGGTTTCCTCCTGTTTTTCATTATCTTGTGGACTCAAATAAAAGCCAATGTTCCTAAGCAAAAGTAACAGTATGGTTGCTGTATGAGTCAGGGTTTTATAAAGGAATAGAAGTGATTAAAAAATTAGCTATATATAGAATAGGATTATTAGAGTAGTTTACAGGCTATGGTCCAGCTAATGCAACAATGACTGTTTACTAATGGAAAATCCAAAAACCTAGTAGTTGCTGAGTTGGCAAGGTTGGATATCTCAGCTGGTCTTCAATAGATGCTGGAATTCTGAAGACTTAGGTTCTAATGTCAGTGAAGAAGTAGATTTATCAGCAAGAGTGAGAGCCAACAGTTAAAGAGCAAAAGCTTCCTCTTCCATGCCCTTTGTATAGGCTGCCAGCAGAGTTTATTGCTCAGATTAAAGGTGGGTCTTCCCATTTCAAATCATTTAATTAAACAAAATCCCTTATAGGGATTACCAGCCATTTAGGGTTTTGTTAATTTCACATGTAGTCAAGTTGACAATAAGAGTAGCCATCCCAGATGTACATGCTTAATTATGTATAAATTTTAATTTTCATTAAACCTTATGAATATTTCAAAAAGAGTGTATATTTAAGCATGTCTCAATCTCAATTTTCTTACATAATAAGGAAAAAGGTGTCTGAATTGACTGGCCTACCCAGTGGTATAGTAGTTGTCTGTTTATATATCCTCCTTGGCTTCAAAGTAAAAGATGAATTGATGTGAAAAGCTGTGAATACCAGGAAATACCTTGGTTTTTATATTTTTCCCACAAATTAGGAAGAATTTAAACATGAAGATTGTTTAAGTGTTCTGGTGTTTTTATAAATTAATTATGTGCATAAAATACTTGGGAAATATTTAGAGTCCTCTTGCCCGTTTTCTCACAAAAGGATCTTTTCTGACTCATTGCAAAGCATATCAGTTAACAAGCTTACCATGATGAGATGAAGTCACATTTATATTACTGTCTATGGCCATAATTAGATCAGTGGTGGTGAGTGATCTTTAAACATTGAGACCAGACTGTGATGTCCTCTCTCAACAGGTGTTGCTATGGCTGTTTGGTGTAGCCTAGCTCTATCCTTATATACTAGGTGCTTAAACTTACCCAGAGTACCCCTAGAATATCATTGCTTGTCAGAAAAACTAAAATACTGCTGATTTATTCCACAAAGGTGATGGTTTTCCATTGTCTTATAGTACTCATGGGTGATAGAAGTCTCTAATTATTGCTATTATAGCTGGGAAAGGTATTCCAGATAAAGCTACATAAAGTAGGTTTAAAAGGCATGCTCAGAATACTGTTAGATACTGCAAGAGATCCCCTACCTCCTCTTCTTAAGCACACTTAACAAGATGCTCAGGGCTGTGTACATCTCAACCCCAAGATTAAGGATTTGTTCGTTTCCTACAAAAAAAGGGGTGAGGGTTGACTATCATGGGAGAAAAGCATGTATTACATTTATCACTGCAGCAGGAAAAGGTGCTGATGGGTGGTGAAGGGAGAAGGCTCTGAGCCTTCTGCTGTCTTTTGGTTCCTCCTCTCTGGTCGTCCAACACTCATAAGCACAGACCACTTAGGGGAAGCTATTAACCATTCTATCAGTCTTAAAGTTATCTTTAGAATGAAATATCTCTTCTTTGTATGATACTATGTGTAATTCCAAGATAAAATGCCTTTGTGTTTATGGCTTCATTCCATCAAGTCTGAACTGACATAAATCGATTCAGAGGAGACAAATGCAAAGGGCTGAACCTCTATAATGAATAATTAGCTAATCATACAATTTTTACAGCTGGAAGTTATCTAATCAAATGTCTTCGTTTTACAGATGTGGATTAAATCCTTGGCTCTACTCTGAGAACAGCCATAAAAGTTCTTGGCTGCTTCAAGAAACAATATCAATGACCTCTCATTACCTTCTGCATTAAACGCAAGCCAATGTTGACTGTATAGAGACCTAATAGAAGCCAGAAGTATCTGGCTTATTATGTGCTACTAAATATATGTAAGTATATATTATTATTAAGACTTATATGCTGGTATATATTTTTTAGAGCCAAGATTGCTACTTTCTGGGCTGGTGTTTTCTATGGTAGAGAGACTAAAAAGGCACTTAAGAGCATCCTTTCAGATAACACCACACTCTAAACCCCTTCAAATTTTAAGATGATCCTATCATTTTTTAAAAGCGTTGACTAGCATGCTTAATTGTACATTTTAATGGGTAGAGTGCATTTCTGCATAGGCATGCAGCTATACTGATCAAATCTAACCCCTGTGTATCTGCTGTCTCCAAGATATCTTTCCTAACCTCTAATAACCATAATTATGCTTTCAGGTTGACTTTTTTGCATTCATACATGAAAGAGAACATGCATCATTTGTTTTTCTGTGCCTGGATTATTTCACTTAATTTCATATCCTCCAGTTGTATTGATTTTGCTGCAGTGGCAGATTGCTTTTTTTCCCCAGGGGCTGAGTGGCTTTACACTGGGTGAATGTACTACATTTTAAGAATTCTGGAGTGGTGAACACCCATGCTGATTCCACGTGCTAGTGACCTTGTTACACGACATTAGGACATTTGTTTCACATCTTAACATGCCACAGCTTGTTCATATGGGAGATCAATTATTTTAGGGACTTCCAAACTGTTTTCCACAGGAACGGTTCTAGAATATTCATACTAGGTATAAGAGTTCTTGTTTTCCTACTTCCTACATTTATGCTTTAGCAATGTAGCTAAACAATGCTAGTTCCTCCTTGGGGCATGTGACCTTGTCAACCATGAATTTTCTTTTATTGAGTTTACAGAGGGTATCTAGTTATTTCCATAATTTAGTGCCATTATTACAACAGTGAACATACATTCCTTATAGTTTAGTATTATATATCATAAGGTTTATAGATGCATAAGATCACAGATATTTTTCTTCTTCCAGCAACCTACATGGTACCTCTTAGCATTATAAGAGCAAATTGGAAAGAAACTTCCAGTTCAATTCTGACTTGCTTTTTCTATATCTTGCAGTTAAGGTATATGATGTCTTCAATAATAGGGTCTTATCACCTAGTTCTGATGGGCAACTAAAAGAAATGGTAAACCCTTGTAATGTTACCAGTATCTGTGGGGCCTCCTTGAGCAACAAGACAACAGGGAAGTATTTTGCTTCTTTTTCAAAGATTTCATCACTACCAACCTCACCAGCGTGTGTGAGTGTGTGTGTGTGTGTGTGTGTGTGTGTGTGTGTGTGTGTACATAAGTACTGTGTCTGTAGAGGTTAGAAGAGGGTAGAGTTATAGGTAGCTGTGAGCACCAGAGTTGGATAGATGCTGGGAACAGAACTCAGGTCCTCACAAGAACAGCATGTGTTCCTGACTACTGATTCACATCTTTAGTCCTGGGATTTTGTTAAATAACATACAGCTTCTTGACATAGCATTATCCAGCCAAGCAAGTTTTATCCTTTGATGGCTAATCTTGAGTGTTCACTAGACTACATCTGACACAAACTAAAAGCCAAACAATTGAGCAATATTGGGGGTGATTTTTTGATTGGATTATCTGAGTTGGGAAGAGAGACCCTAATCTGGACCACACCTTCTGGTAGCATCCCACATGAAAGGATATAGAAGAAATAAGCTTTATGGTTTTTAGCTGATTTCCTTCATTCTCACTGCCAAGTTCATGTAAGCTATTCCTGAAGCATTCCTTCCCTGGGATTAGAACCTATGTGTTTGGAAATCTGATATAGATTGGAGACCAACAGTTTTCTATAGAAAATCCTCCCATGTCGCAGCTCTACTGGGAATGATGAGACATTAGTCTTGAGGACTGAACAACTACTGGATTCTTGACCTTTCTGTCATAACACAGTCATTGTTGAACCTCAGCCTGTGAACCATTCTAATAAGCCGCACATACCTATCTCCACTTTGACTTTTCCAACCTCAACTCTGCCTCTCTGCTTTCATATCAATCAAGGTAAGGTTCTTCCTTACCTTGAGATATGCCTCTGATGGCTCTTTTCTTGTTTCCTGTCTTCCATAAGTACTCCATTTTAAATCTACAGATCTAAAGATCCCAAGATCAATCTAGAGGCTTCTCAGTGTTGATTTGTGCACAGGGTAGCTGAGGTAGTCCCAGTTTAGTACTGGGAAGCCTTTAGGAAGGCTCAGCGTCTATCCTGTCTTACCAGCTGGTGCTCTGTGCAGGTTAGAGACAGAGATGTGCTATGGAGTTTGTGAGGTACAGCCTCTGATCTGGGAAGTAGATGAGTGCTCGAGACAGGACAGTTTTGGGTTCCCCTCCTCCTCTACCCCTTTTTGGAGACAAGTCTCTTTATGTAGCCCTGACTGACTTGGAATACTCAACATAGATCAAGTTGGCCTGCAATTCCTGAGTACTGGCCACAAAGGCATGCTCCATCCTCCTACTTCTTCAGTTGCCTAGTTGCCCTGAACATTTTTTTTGGTGTTAAGTAAAGGGAGAGCAGGAGACTAGACACCCTTCCCTTTTGCCTGAGTCTGGAATAAATGGTTTCAGCTTTTCCTCATTCTTCTGGTGCTGGTTATAGCTTTACCCACATTCAGCATTTACTGTATTAAGGCCTCATCTTTATAACTTGTTATGGGCCTGTAGGATGAAGGCAAGTTAAATCTTATTAAAGACTTTTTTCTGAATTTATTGGGTTAATTATATGATCTTTATCTTTCCTTTTGCCAGATATATCACTTTTATTGGTATATATATATATATATATATATATATATATATATATATATATATATATATCAAACCACCTTTACATCCTTGTGATGAACACAGTCTTATCCTGGCCAATGATATTTTTGATGGGCTGTACAATTTTGTTTCCAGGTGCTTTGTTAGCATCCTCTTCCCTCAAAAACACTGATGTATAGTTCTCTTTTCGCTTGTCCTTGGTAGTTCTCTTTTCACATGTCCTTGGTAGTTCTCTTTTCACATGTCCTTGGTAGTTCTCTTCTCGCATGTCCTTGGTAGTTCTCCTTTCACATGTCCTTGGTAGTTCTCCTTTCACATGTCCTTGGTAGTTCTCTTTTTGCATGTCCTTGGTAGTTCTCCTTTCACATGTCCTTGGTAGTTCTCTTTTCACATGTCCTTGGTAGTTCT
>NW_022196905.1:172613397-172684807 GCF_008632895.1 Mastomys coucha | reverse complement strand
CTTGGTAGTTCTCTTCTCGCATGTCCTTGGTAGTTCTCTTCTCGCATGTCCTTGGTAGTTCTCTTCTCACATGTCCTTGGTAGTTCTCTTCTCGCATGTCCTTGGTAGTTCTCTTCTCACATGTCCTTGGTAGTTATCTTTTCACATGTCCTTTGTTGTTTTTTGCTTTCAAGTAGTGCTGGGCTCCCTTCTCTTTAAATTCTTTGAGAGAGTTTCACCTCTGTCACTTCCATTAAAAGTTCCAGTCTATATATCTTAAGCAATAAGATATGTGCCCCTTTTCTTGTATTTGAGATGCCTACAATCTCTTCCCTCCCTTATATCCTTTTGTTTCATTACAACCAGCTAAATACACACACACACACACACATACACACACACACACACACACACACACACACACACACCCCTTTTCACCTTGCCTCTGTTTCAGTTCTTCACCACTCCAGTTCTTCCATGGCACTGCATGTGAGTTGTGGATAGACAAAGCACTTTAAAGTGTATTTAGGAACACAGCCAATTGGAAATCCAAGTGTAAATGGGGCATGTTCCGTGTGTTTCTTCATTTGGTCTAGTGAAGATCAACACTAGCTGCCCATAGCGAGAAAACATGTAATAATGGCTTTCACTCTTGTCCTGTCTTATCATCTATACATTTCTCTCTCGTTACACCAACCCTCTACTCAGAAAATAAAAACTACACAAGCCCTTGTGTTAGAGTCTGCTATGCTTCTAGGGGAACTCAAGCTCAGACAACATTCCCCAGGCCTTTACCTTTCTTAGTGAGCTCATCTCAACATCTGCATTACCACTGTTCTTGGTCCCCTCACTGCGGTAGTGTCCTGTGGCTCTTTTATGAAGTGCTTTTTCATTTCCTCTTGTGTTAATCCCTTTGGAAGAAAGTCACCATGTATAGTTCTCACTAGAGAGAAATGATGCTCTGCCCTGGGGGGAGTTTGTTTATACAAATCATTTGTAATACTTTATGTAGTAGATTCTTCACTTTCACAGCATTTGATATTTTCTTTGAATAAGAGCAGAGACATGGATGTATTTTGTACTTTTGGCTGTAATTAATGATGCCTTTTATTCAAATTATGCAATTTTGTGCATATAAAGTACTCTGTTCCATTTTATTTATTTATTTATTTATTTATTTATTTTAATAACTTATTCTTTGTCATATTATAATCAGCTACTTTTTAATACTGAATATTTGCTTTGCATTCTAACATGTTTTTACAAATTGGTTTTACGTTCATTTGTCTCTCTCTATGTTACTTATCAGTAGATATCAAGCATTCTCTGATACTATTCAAACTATACATAATTTTAGTAAGAAAATCCTGTAACCTATTAAAGACCTTCCCTCCCACTCCCAGGTCCTTCTTTTCCAGCCATACTTTGAAACCATACTTAGAACTAATTTGATGCCTTGTGGATCCTGATTTTAAAAATGGGCTTTATAGTATCCTCCTCCAGTTTATGGCTTATCCTCTTATCCACAAGTATAAATAAAAGAATAGGGAATCTAATCAGAGTGTTTCCTGTGGAGAATAATAATCATGAGGTAGTTCACTGCTCCAAAGTAAAAGAAGAATGGAGTTTAGGTGGAATTACTCTGGAATTTTATCTTTCTAAGGAAGGAAACAGTTATCAGGTTTTGGAGGTCAAAACATAAGAGGTGGAAGATGGATTAGAGAGACTTCCAGTTCTCCACAAAGACCGTGAGATATTGAAACAGTAGAGAATGATGCCAAACCCCTTCAGGTTTCCAAATGAGAAATGGGGTTGAGAAGAAAAGAGTCCCCCATGAAAATGACAGATGACAACACAGCCAACTAGAGTGCAGATCGTGTGCATACATAGTTTAAAAATGAGTGACTATCTCAAATTCTTAAAGTCAAAATTACCCATCACTCCTGGTTTCAGTTTCAGGTTCTGCTCACCACACTCTGCATTCTGGGGCTTCTGACCTTGATTTACATAAAGAGAAATAACCCTGCTCAAAAGGAAACCCATGTTCCTGGCTTTGAAAGTTCAAGTGAACATTGTTAAGAAAAATGGGATTTCTTCTAAGCTAAAACGCTTCTTAAAGTGAAGCCATCAAAAGCATTTTATGACCTGACACATTTCTAAGAAAAAGTAGATGACATAAATTTACAGATTTGATCATTTTTGAAGTATGTTCATGTAGTGAGATTAGGAAGAACAGCTGCCTCCCTCAGAATATCTGCTACATGCAAGCTCTTTGCTTCTTCCCATTCTCTTAGCACTGTGAGGAGAAATGATACGATTCTTACATTTTTTCAGAAAGAACTGAGTGTCAGAGAACTTGAACCACCCATGTACCAGCTCACAGAATGACAGCAGGGTCACTCAGATGGCACTAGGGTAGTGGTAATTATATCAAAAAATACAAAAAACTATTGATCACAGAGGAAAATAGAAGACTTTGTCTCAAAAACCAACACATTTACCTTTCTGAATGTAGTGGGTATAAAAAAAATGAGGTCTTGAACCTGGTCACTCTAGACACACTAGGCCTGACAAAGGAGTCATTTGCTCTTTTGCTACATGTGGTCAGGTCTGACTCATAACTGCTGAATGCATCTCAGAGTTGTTAGAAGTCATGGCTGCTTGCTTAAACATTGAGAACCCTACCTGCTACCCTGTTCTCTTCAAAGAGCATTTAGAATGGGAACCTTGGGGAAGCAGAGCTTAAGAGAGAATGGAAACTGACTCATAGGAGCTGAGACTTAAAGTAAACTTTTTTCCTGAAGATGAAGAACATTCATTCAAGCTTATAGATTGGCCCAGAAATTGCCAACTTCAGTCTTCCCCTTTGCTTCAACCTCCTTCATAGGTAACACTCATCTCCTTAGAGCTGTGGGTGATATTTCAATCTTTCATCAATAACAAGTCGAATCGAAGTTATTGAAAACATGAAGAGGCAGCATATAAAAAGAAATCTTACTTTGCGGGTCTTCTCGTGTGAGAGTTTGTGTTCTCTTCCCTTGCACCTGTCAAGGGCTGTTTATTCTACCAGAAATGCTTCTGAGGTCCTAACTGATTGCCATGCGGGAACTACTGTTCATGACCATTTTCATTAACACATTCTTCTTGGGAGATAGTATTCTGTAGCCTGCAGTCTGATTATTCTCCAGTCTCAGCAGTCTCGTGGCATGGGGCCACTGTAAACTGGAATGCCTCTCTGTTTTTCTCAATCTTGGTGAGAACTGATGGGTTTAATTGTCATTGCTTTTCTTAAAGCATGGCCAAATCCATTGGCATTTGACACAGGCTGCCTGTTCTGCCACGTGCTTACAGAGCACTGATCTCCTAAAAAAAAATTCTTCTAACCTGTGTTGGACTCTTTATGCTCTTACTTCCTAAGGGACGATGTCACAACTGCCTTGGCAAAACAAGAAGGAGGAACTGGACAAAGGGCATTTCAGCAACACAAGCAATCACTTGGTGCAAACTCACTTAGAATCTCAAAGAACGAGCAGAAGGGTAGCAGTCTGTGAATTATTCTAAAAGGTGTGCAGAAACTGAGCATTTTTAGAAATGGAGGAGGGATGTATTCATTGAAGCCCCTGTGGTGTCTAGTCCATGACCCTGGTGATGCCTTTTCTGGCCTCTTGCTCTGCAAGGGGCTAGGCATAATGGGTTCTGTAATAAACACAACATCCTAGGTCCCATTGTGACTCCCCAACTCTCTCCTCTCAGGACCAACTATAGTCCATGGTCATTGCCACTTCTCTAGACTCTGCATACTGCTGCATGTGGAGCCCTGATCATTGCCATAGTGTGCACAGCAGACATTTCTATTGGCAGACTTGTGGTATACCCTTACTATGGGATTCTGTATATTATAACCCAGAGAATCATCATGCACCAATAATGAACTTTTCTCAGTTTATAATCTGGCAATGCCAATCCCAGTTTGGTTTTCTGTTTTACTAGGGATTGTGGGTCAATCCCTGTGAAGAGTCACAGTACCATCCATATCCCAGGGACTAACATCTTTCCTTTAATTCTTTTTCAGAACTGTATTTTCCCAACATGAGCTAACATTGCACTCTATAATATTAAACTATTATAGAATTCTTCATTAGGGAATTGTGATCCTTGTCCCTGGGTGAAGAGTGTGTCTAGACAGGAACTGATACAGGATTTTTCATGAGCAGCTCCAGTCATGGGCTCCTCTTGTTCAGATTGTAGGGCCACACCATGTTGCAGAAGTGTTGTCCCTCATCCAGAGGCTAGAGACAAATGAGACTTCTGTGAATTCCTCATTAACTACCATGTATCGAGCCAGAATTTATCCAAGACTGTCTTGTTATTCATTCTGTAATATCCAAATATGTTTATGTTCTCAGGTAGGTAGTTAAGATGAACATAAAAGTTCCTGTCTGCTTACAAATGGGAATAAGAATTTGAGTTCTATCAATGTGTGACTCTGGATCTCTGGTGTTACACTAGGTCTGAAGTCAATGTTTGGTTGGGGCTGTGGAAAGGTCTGACCTGAAGTAGTGACTATCAGCTTCTGCAGTGCGTGAAAACTAGACACAACGAGGGTGTAAAGCTGACAGGATGTGGTATCTTGATGTCACACCTGTCATTGATATGTTTTTACTTTTTATTAGGAAAAATAGGATTTCACAAATAGAAGAAAAATTAGTAAACACATAAAGTCATACTGTTTAATTTATGGAAACAAAAAATTAAAACAAGGAGTCTTTACAAAAAGGGATAAGCTTATACTCATGTCTAATTTCCATGTTTATAACCATCATGCACCAATAGTGGTCCCTTCTCATATCATACCCCACTGTTTTAACTTTAACTTAAAAACATTATAAATTCATAGAAAATCACATAAATAACTTAGAGAAAACTCATGTAACTTTTAATTAGTTTTTCCTAACAGGAACATCACGATGTAAGTTAAGTTGGACAGAATGTTATCAAAGCAAAAAAATTGACATTGAAATTTACATACTGTATTCAGATGTTGCAAGTTTTACATATACTAATATGTATATGTGTTGTCTGTTGAATTTTTTGAAGTTTATAAATGTACATATTCATTGTACCTATTACCATAATCAAGATAGAGATCTCTAGTATGTGTGATGTCCATTGAGTCTTATGAAGTTTTATAATGTATATATCCATGTACCTACCACCACAGTCAAGATAGAGATCCATTGTTAGCCTGGTGTGATGTGCCTGTCTGTCATCCCAGTACTTGCCAAGTTTAAGGTCAGCCTGGGCTACATATTAGTAAGACCTTGTTTCAAAAACAAGCAAACAAAACCTAAAACAAGAAAGCAAAAAACCAACCAAACAAACAAACAAAAAAAAACCACACACACATGAAAACCCCACAGAGAATTATTTCATCATGATTTCAGACCCCTGTCACCTTAATCTTCATAGTCATGTATACGTTCCCTCCTCCCTAACCCTTAATAATCACTAAGCTATTGTCAGTATCCCCAGTTGTCTTGCTTGGGGATCATTGTAAAAATGAGATACTATTATGCATAAGTCTTGGAGACTGGAAGTTTTTCATCCAGAGTCATTTCTATGAGATCTACATAAAATTTGAGATATTCTAGTTTTATTTAATTTGTCTTTCATTGAATGCTATCTAGTTGGTCAATAATAAGTAAGGTGGCTATAAATATTTATGGATAGGGATTTTGTGGATATAATTCTTTGTTTCTTAAAGTACTCACACGTATGATGTTTGGACCATATGATTCAGGGATTATTTGTTTGTTTGTTGTTAAAGAGCCAAGGTATTTTCTAGAGTAAAAATATTAGTAATTAGTTTTTGTCAACTTGATATGAGTTCATTTAATACAAGCTAGATTCACTTAGGAAAAAAGAAGTCTCAATCGAGAAATTGTCTCTTTTTAGATTACCCTGTATACAAATCTGTGAGGGCAGTTTTCTGATCAAATGATTGATATGGGAGGGTTCACCATATTGTGGTGATGTCACACAAGGGCAGGTGGTCCTAGATCATATAAAAACACAGGCCAAGCAAGACAAGAACAGCAAACCAATAAGGAAGAGATTGCCTCCATGGTCTCTTCTCCAGATCAAGCCTCCAGGTGCTGGCTTGAGTTCCTGTCCTGGATTCCCTCACTGATGGACTCGGATGGAAAAACAGTAACGTTAATCCATTTCCTCCCTAACTTGGTCAGTGTGTTATCACAGAAACAGGAAACAAAGTTGGAAACTACAGAATTTTGTCATTTGTATAGATGGCAAAGCATCATGGTACTAAGAAGCAGGTTCAGGAGTAGAAACAGAAAGCTGGGAGACCATGTCTTCAACTAAAAGCATTTAACAACCATTTGTAAAATGTATATTTGTCATCTATTAGTAGTCTGGCTTTCAGTTCAGCTGCTCTAATGTGTATATACAGTGCTTGTCTCCTTCCCTCTGTCCTCTCCTCACCACATCTGTTCTTTCAGTATAGTCTTCTCCTGTAGCCCGAGCTGGCCTGGAAATCATAATTCACCTGCTTCATCCTCCCAAGTTTCAGAATTACAGCCATGCACCTCCATACCCAACAGCCATATCCACTTTTAAATAATATAAAATCATTTACCATCAAATCCAGCTACACCAAGAGAATTACAGGTTAAATTGATGGAATATATATATATATATATATATATATATATATATATATATATATTTCATGTTCTGATTTCTATATGATTCAACACCTTAGTTCAATCCTACAAAGATGAAAGTCCAAGGTTGTTACAGGCATTTATCATGTAGCAAATTTGGACTGGGCATAGAAGGTTCTTAATAAAGTTATTTTTCTCTGGCCAAGCCTGAAACCTTACCATTTACTAGATTTATTGCATTGAGTTGGATGGCAATTAGAGTAGAAAAATGCTTATAGAAGCTGTACAGAATTTAAACACCTTTCATCCTGTTTGTGTCTTGGCTGGGTTAGCATTTGAGGAATTCGTTGTACCTTTTGAAGACAGGAAAGTACTGAAGAGTGGGTTTTACCAACTTCCTTGTGGAGCAGTAACTGTGCCTGTTGTACTCTGGATCTTGTTGTCAAGGATGAATTCCTCACTTTTTCACCTCCTGGGAGTTGGATCTTGGGTCTTTGAATCTGTCCCCTCTCCAAAACGAGGCTCCTGAGTGAACTCGTCTGCTTGTCTTAACATCAGAACTCTTGTGCATTATTCTACCGTGTTCTGTTTCCCTATCATGCGAAAACCCTGAGAAGATGATTAGCTGTGTGAACTTAGTACTTAAGCCTGCCCTTTAAATATATGAGGTCCATATTTTAGATTTTATGTATTTCAATCAGGAGGAAGAGTGATCTGAACAACAGGGATGCAACTCAAGACAGCCAGCTGGAAGAGACTGATATCATAAATCCACCCAGACACAGAGAAGGAGCCTAGTGGGAAGAAAAGATCTATCAGCTTCAACAACTTTCAACGAGCGCCTCTCTAACACTGAGCAAAACAAACAGTGCTCTAAACCATACCACCTGCCTTTGTAATTGCTCATTTGTAAGAAGGGAAATTTTGAGAAAATCCAGGGTAGCAAGGCAGTTGAGAGGCTATCTTCCTGAATCCTCCTGAAGTGTCACATGGCAGCTCTATGCTGATCCCAAGATCGACTTGTTCTTCCAGAGAACTCTGTGGAAGTGTCTCCATTGTGTCCAATACTGAGTGATGCTTTCTTCCATCCTTGTATGGGCAACAGCATTGTTCTGAAGTCTGTTTCATCCCGGAAGCCGAATAGTTAGAAGCTGCCTCCTAGTAAACATTAATGCTTGGTTATGGAGATATTTTGCCTGCTGTTAGGTTTGAACAATTGTGTTTTTGGCAGGGCAGAGGCCATTTAGTGTTCCCAAACTGTCATAACTCCCAAGTCGAGGTTTATAGTTGCATGTGGCGTGTTTTCTACTCAGTGGTTGTGGTTAGGAGGAAACACAGCTCAGAGAAAGCTGGGACCTTCAATTCAAACAGTCCCCAAGGAAGACAATGCAAGACCAGTTTTAATAAGTGTGAACAATGGGAAATAATCTCTGTAAAATGTTAGTCTTCACATGAAATAATGTGGGAACTTTTAGCACTAATTTCTTTGTCTGACCTCTGGGGCAGTTAACAGACTCAGCTTGTGTCACTACAAATCAAAGCTACTGTCGATTTCCCCTGTTATTTTTTCTGTTGGTAAAATCACATATTTGAGACTCCTGAAGAAATATGGAAGAAATGGATTTTGACTTGACCAATGATTATATCTTGTTTCTCACTCATCTTATACAGAGACCACCAATGTGTAAAGTCAGGGTTATGAGCAAATGATGCAAGATCACTCTATTGACTTAGTACAATAACCTGGGTCCCTAAATTCTGTTAGTCACATTTTTCTTTATTGAAAAGAACATTTTAGAGAATATCTTAATATCTTACCAATAGCCACTAAGATTAAGCAGTCTAAATACTTTCTTGGGTACTAAATAGTCTTAATAAGAAACTTGTATAATAAATTTTGATAAGAAATAATATATAAACATTCATATGCACATTATGGGCTTCATAGAACTAAGCCAGCACCCTATATTCAACCATTGAGATATACCCCTATCCACGTGTGCATTCACCCCCAACTGTGTGTATGTGTGTGTGCGTGTGTGTGTATATGTCATATGTATTGTGAGATGGACAGATACAGTTCCCTGGTGGTCTGGTGGCTCAGCCTGAGATGGTCACATATAAGGCTCTATTGTTACTATGTGTGTTTTCTGCTGCCTCATACCTTAAGCATTGCTGTGGTCACTAATTCTTTTCTGCCACCACTATCTCTTTTATGCATTTATATTAATGTTTGCTTGTTTTCTTGCTTTTCATTGTAGTGGGCATAGTCCCTGAACATGCTAAAGACCTGCTCTATGACTGTAAGATATTCATTCTCCTTCCTAGTTCTGTACAAATGCTTTAAGATTATTTTCAGTGTCTTAGTAACAGAGTGGAGTTAGAACATCAGGACCACTGAAAGGGAGCGGCCCTTTCTTCACAGGTTCACTGTTACCTCCTTGCGTTGTTCTTTGCATACCACTTCTTGGCTACTCCATTCCATACTGGTCTTTCTGCTACATCATGCCTCCATTCACTCATTTTGGGTTACAATCTATAGACTATCCCTCCAATAACTTTTCTTTACTCAAAACCTTTACCCCAAACCCCAGTCATGGATCAAAATGGCCACCTGCATTGTTGGACTTGATTGGCTGGACTATGGAGTCTTGTTGAGAACAATTCAAGTGGTTAGCAATAGTGTTTTCTGAATGTTGGCTTTATATCACAACTACCCATGGAAAGAAGAAGGGTGCAGTTCAGTGATACAGCATTTACATACAATGCAGAAGGCCATGGATCCCATCTTTACTCAAGAGAGAGAGAGAGAGAAGCAGGGGGAGAGGAAAGGAAAGGGGAAGGGATAGAGGAAGAGGATAGGGAGAGAAGGAGGGAGGGAGGGAGGGAGGGAGGGAGGGAGGGAGGGAGAGAGACAGACAGAGAGGAGGGAGAAAGCAAAGGAATATTATTTAGAAATCATTTAAAATAATTTATCCCTGGACACCTAAATCATTATTTTTGAGGGTTGCAAATTAGAAATAAATATTTTTAATGGCCTGCATCCATATACTACACATGATTGCTTACCCTGAGAAGGCTGAGACAAGAAAATCACTCAGTGTTCAAAGCAAACCTGGACACATAATGAGACTCTAACTCTAAAAGTAATAGGGAGAGACATACATGGATGTATGGATGGGTAAACAGAACAACAGTAGATGTATAGATACACAGACAGGTAGATGATGATGGCTCAGGTGATAGGCTTTGGCAGACAAAGCTCAGACTCTGAACTGAACATCACTGTAAGTTGGGTTCTTGTCTTCTCTGCTCTGACCCTTCTCAGCCACAAATCTTAACTTTCCCCTCCACTTCCTTTAATAACTCACATGAGACATGTATGCTGTGAGGGAGATAATCTAGCTATGCCTACTTCCAATCCAGACCTCAGCAGTTTCCACTTCAGTAATTTTTCATCCTTAATCTTCCCTTGCACATCCAAGCACCAAGAAAATTCTTGTTAGTCACAGTGTAACATCCCTGCATACATAGGCTCTTGGCCCCCCTGTTCCTACCTCTGAGAGTCCCTAGTCCACCAGATTTCCTATATTCTTAATCTCTCATCTCTACTTACCTTTAAGTTTGTCTTATCAGCATTTAAGTCTGGGAAGACTTTCCAGATTCCAAATACTGAGGTTCCCTTGGAAAACAGGTCCTAGTGTCCTGCTTTCTGCCACACTTCATTTAATCATATATACTTCTAAAAGTACTCACAGTGGTTGCCATTTCTCCATGATTACGTCCTCCCATGGGGTCAATAATTAACTCTTTCCTAGGTCTATACTTACTGGAACCCTCTATAGCAGTAGACGCTGCTTATTGCTCTGTGGCTTTATTTGGTTGGTTTTTGTTTTGGTATAAGTCTTTCTCTTGCCTTCTTGCTTTGTTTTCCTTGCTATATATTTCCTCTTCTCATCATTCAATGTTTCCTTTTCTTTCTCAATACATTTTCCTTTTTAGGTTAATTAAGTCCCAGGGCTCCCATTATTATACACATACTGATCACTCCCAAGTCATACATGAATCCCAGAATTTCCCCTGACTTCTTGAAACTGTATAGCCACAGGCACCATGCTGAGATAAATTGGTTTTTATCTCCAGGTCCTCTAGTGACAGAATAGCCACTACCCACCTGAAAAAGCCAGGATTCTCATTCAGCCTCTTTAGTTTGCCTATACCTGCACCCCTTTGGTTTATGTCTTTTTACTGTACTATAGACTAATTTCTGAATAGAGAATCATGGTGGTTATCTCTTATCTCTGAGCCATTGTTCTAGCCCCTTTAGTAGATTTCTTACATTTCAATTTAATATTCATTAAAATGCTTTTCATTTTCTGTGGCGGTCTGAATATGCTTGCCCAGAGAGTGGTACTATTAGGTGGTGTGGCCTTGTTGGAGGAAGTGTGTTACTGTCAGGGTGGGCTTTAAGCCCATTGATCTGGCTTCCTGGAAGCCAGTCTGCTCCTGTTTGCCTTCAGGACAAGATGTAGAACTCTCAGCTCCTCCAGTGCCATGCCTGCCTGGATGCTGCCATGCTTCTTGCCATGAAGATAATAGACTGACCTCAGAACCTATAAGTCAGCCCCAGTTAAGTGTTGTCCTTTATATGGGTTGCCTTGGTTATGGTGTCTCTTCACAGCAATGGATACCCTAAGACATCTTCTCTATCTCTCTTCCCTCTTCTTCTAGGTTTGAAGATATTCATTTGGATTTTATTGAATAGACATACAATGGGTAAAAGTCTGAAGGATACACAACAAAGAGAATCTGAGGTAATGATAAACAGGTCTTATCTAAATAAATACACACATACACACACACAAAGTTTCATAGAGAAAGGTCAGTATAATACAGCTCTAGCATCCCTAGACAGGATTATTAAAGCTCACCTACAGACACCTGCAGAGGAAGTAGGTAATGAAGAGAGAGGTCTTGGTGGTAAGTGGGTTAGTGATTGTGATGTGGGAAGAGTCATTAAGAGGAATCTGGATTTTTTCCTCACTACTTTTCTCAGAGATTAAATACAAAAGAAAAATCTGTATTTTCCAAAATACAGTTTTGTATTCCTTGTGCAAATAGGTTTATTGAGAGAGAGAGTTCTTAAACTTCTAGAAATCATTTACTTTGAGGACATCTTAGGTAAGTGAAGAAGTGATTGGAGTCTTTAGCCTTTATCTCCAGAGGATACCCACAAGCTAATGATTAGTTTAGTTTTAATTCAATAATTAGTTTTATGTGTGTCTTAGGGTTTTATTGCTGTGAAGAGACATAATGACCATGGCAACTCTTATAGGACTGGCTTACAGTTTCAGAGGCTTAGTTCACTATCATCATGACAAGACAAATGGCAGCTTCCAGACAGACAAGGTGCTGGAGAAGGAGCTGAGAATTCTCCATCTTGATCCACAGGAAACAAAAGGGGACTGGGTGGAGCTTGAGCATAGGAGACCTCAAATACTACCCCTACAGTGACACACTTTCTCCAATAAGGCCACACCTACTCCAATAGAGCCACTCCTCAAGGGCCAAGCATTTAAACACAAGTCTATGGGTGCCATTTCTATTTAAACAACCACAACATACAGGGGTGTTTTGTCTGTGTATCTATCTGTGCATCAAGTACATGTCTGTGGAGACCAGAAGAGGATGTCACATTTCCTGGAACTGGAGCATGAACCTCCATATGGATTCTGAGGCTCAGACCTTGGTCCTCTTGAAGAGCTTCCGGTGAGTGCTCTTAACTACTGAGCCATCTCTCTACTTCCAAGATGATTTATTTTAGAACAAAGTGAAAAATCTGAGCATGCCTCCAATCAGCCTACCACGGGCTAGAAATAGCCTACCTTTCCAGGCTCATCTTTGAGTTTGTCTCCCTTGGCTGCAAGAAGTCCAGAGAGACTGAGCTACTTGCAATGCCCATCGCATTCCTTGTTCATTCAAACCACGCTTTGTTGTGCTCATTCTTTGAGGTTCTCTGCCATAATAACCTATACAGTCTCCTTCATTAGGAAAAGGGTGGGAGCATGCTAGATGTTGGTTATCGCTTTTGAAATAAAAGAAGGAAATATTTAAGGAGAATACTCACTCATAGAAACATGCCACTTTTAAAAACTGACAAGGTCAGGAAACGAGTGTAGATATCATTGAAATGCAATAGTAGGGCCGTCAGGAGCATCTCTGCTACAGGCTGCAGGGCAAGTGCAGAGACATGACTCTGTAGATGCCACTAGATGGGTGAGGGTTCAGCATAGAAGCTCATGCCTTACTACTTACTGCTTCTTCGAATCTGCAGTTTTCCCTTCATGCTGCCCTTCGTTTACCTTGCTGCTTTTCAGCCCAGGGCAGAAGCACGGGTTCTGAGACATATTAATGTCTTATTAGACTTTTCATCTAAATGGAGACTTCACTTCCCTTTATATTTTAATGTTTGAATCACGTTGCTTATTTATTTATTTATTTATTTATTTATTTATTTATTTATTTATTGTAGGAACTGCATGCACAAAAGGAATACCTACATTGGCTATTTTATTTCTATTACCAAAATGCCAAGGAGGACAAGTCAAGAATTTACTTTGGCTCATGGTTTCAGAGGACTCCATCCATCATGGCAGAGAAGGTTATGATGGCCGTTCAGTTCATACTGGGATAGCCAGGAAACAAAGAAAAAGGCTTGCCTCATCTTCCCCTCTTCATTCTATCAAGGTCCCCAGCCTACGGGTTGAGAGTCACCCACAGTTAGGTCAGGTCTTCCCCCACTGTCTGGAAACGTTATAGCAGAAACATCTACAAGTGGGATTTAATAATGTGACAAGTACTTCTCAACTGAAGCAAGCTGATAATCAAATTAGCCATCACAAATCCTTTCCCTACATAAACCCTAGTTACATATGTGTAGCTCGCGTATAGGGAGTGGGGGATTGCCTACTCACTGATGTTGTAAATAAAGCAAATGGTTTTCACAGTTAAGCCAGTTCTTAGATGTGTAGGACTTACAGTTACATCCTCACAAACACTTGCAGTTTCTACCTGAAGTACACCCTTTGGTGTTCACTTACTAGGAACATATTGTCTGGGGTTTATTTAACCAATTTCATCTTCTTTCTATTGTCAAAGTAAATTGACATGCATATACACTTATTTTAATAACCTGTATTAATTATACAAAACAATGGCTTTCATGGTAACATTTTGATACATGTATATAATTTAACAATACTCTCCCCTTCTTCTCTCTGCTCTTCCTACCTCACCTTTCTTTTTACTCCTCCACCGCCATCAAAGTCTCCCTTTTATATTCATTTCCTGTTTCCTACTAAACTGCATGTGATATTTGTCCTTCTAAGTGTGAATTACTGAATGCTCCATGATTCTCTTACTCCCTCATTTCTCTGAGGGGAGCATACCCTCAGTGGCTGACTGGAGCACCATTGTACATCTAGCATATGTTCATCTGTTGAGGGGACCTTAGGCTGATACCAAAACTTGACTGTTGTGAATTTTCCTGATGGACACACATGTGCACTGTAGCTTTTCACAGGTGTTCAGACCATGTAACACACAGCCCATGGAAAATACATATACTTCTGTTACTCTAGCAGGCTCCTCCCTGTTTGTGTTCCATCCGTGTACCTTCCCTTCCTAGCCCAAAGCAACCACTGGTTTTTTTATTTCTATAGCCTTATGCACTGTTTACAAAATGAAATATTACAGTATTTACTTTTCCCTGGCTTATTTTGTTTTCGACATTATTTTTGACATTACCTTTGCATTTGCATAATCAGAAGATTTATTCTTTATTGAAGAATACTAGTCTACTGTGTGAAAAGACCACACAATACCAGTATAGTCTCATGTTGATGGACATTTACAGTTTTCAGTTTTTGTTTTTGGAATGAATGAAAATGTGATGCACGTTTATTATGAGCTTTTAAGTGTTCATATGTTTTTATTTCTTAGCTATAAATCATTAGAAGTGCCATGTCTGACATATAAAATATGTACAATTTCAATCCTATAAAGACTAATGGCAGTGGATCTATGTTTCTTGCCATCATGTTTGAGAATATAGGTTTCCTTGCTTCATCTTCAACATTAGGAATTTTTACTAGTAGTCAATTTAAAGATAGAAATTATAATAGATACTTGCAACATCTTACTACAGTTCAATGATGTTATATTTTTATGTTTATGGATTATTTTTAAACTTTTAGAAAATAACCTCTGTAAGAATTTTCATTTTAAATAGGTTCTCAGTGTTTTACTGATTTTTAATATTTTTTAGTATAATCATTATCTTACACAATTTGCAAATTCTTTGTAGTAGAAGACTCTTCTCCTTGGTATTATTTTGCTTCTACTTTTATCAACTTCTTTTGCTGAAAAAAATATTTTAAATTTGGGCAAGCTGGGTCGGTCAGGTCACTCACATATTGTTAGTAATGTGTGTGTGGTTTGCATTATCTGTGTATTTTGATGTAGGGAAGACATTCTCTGGGTAGCAAAGAGCTTTATATTTTTAGCTTTTATATGTAGCCCTAAAACACATCTTGAGTTTGCTTTTCTGAATACTTAGGAATATGGTTCACTATTTCTTTCCTGTAAAAGCATCCAGTTGGAACAAATTTGGTAAAAGGATTCCTTTCTGCCCTAAATTATGACAGCTACTTCCTCAATCATCATTGATGTCTGTGTGTTTGTATTGATTACTTTCTTCTGGGCTCCTCTGTGCCTTGTTTATGACTACATCAGCATTCACTATCTTTCTGGCAGTTTACATTAATAAAGAATAGTATGCCAATGTTCTTTTTCTGTAAAGTTCTGCTGATTTTTGTAGGAATTTTATATTCCCATCCAAATGCTATTATTAAGAATTTGCAAAACAAGCTATGTGCATTTATTTTTATACCTCTTAAATTTATAATCAACTTTATAGTTTCTTCTGAGTCAAGATATAGATAATTCAATGAAGTGGCTAAGCTTCCTTTTGGCACCTGGCTGATACCATTCTGAGATAGCATAAGTTGAAGGGTAGTCTTTTTCTATTATTTTGCCTTAGCAACTTGCTCAAAGATCAGATGATTGGGTGCCTTTAGTAAGGTTCAGATTGGTAGCATATACCAAGTCTATAACACTGAATTAAAAGTCCTTAGCCAGAAAAGACTGTTGACAATTCTAGATGCCATCTTAGGAATTGTAATAAGTACGTTATTTCAAACCTTGTAGCCTCATTCTGGAGATTCTTGGAGCGGAAGGAAACAAATATTTATCCATGTCACTAAAACTCAGACTTGTCTGGAGATCACACAAAGAGGTGACTTGTACCCTAAATCAGAACACTGAGGCGACAGACCAGTTTGGAAGCATATAAGAGAACTTCAATTTCACAGGGAGAGGCCAGGAAGAGAAAGGCTTTCAAAGATCTTGACCATCACTGCAGCTGCCTAACCATTTTGATGTGAATAACTGGTATTAAAATGCTTCATAAAGAAAGAGAACACATGGAAATAAATTAAAAGAAGAACAGTACATGAATAAAATGAAAAATGATCAACAAAGAAATCAAAGCTATAAATAAGAACAGCAAATTCTGGACTTGCAAAATAATATCACTGAACAGAAAGATTGGTCGCAAAGTTTGGGGATCATACTTGATCAAACGGAAGGAAAAAAAAAACCAACAAGCTTTAAGATAATTAGTTTAAATTCTTGACTCATGGGAGCCAAAGAGAAAAGCAAGGAGAACCTAAAGGACAAAGGAACAAGAGGCATAAAAGGATAGTTTGCCTGAAGAAACTATGTTTGAATGACACGTCTTTGGAAAGATATTATCACACATGAAACTCAGAGAAATAGTAGACATGATACTTGAACTCTCCAAAAATCAGACAGAAGTTTTGAAAGCAGAAAGGAAAAACATAAAAGAGGTAGGCACAGGGGTTCCCACAGGATTATCTGCAGACATTTTGCTGAGCAGAGTGAAAAGGAAAATGTAGTCAATGAGGTGACAGAAAAACCTAGCAGCCAAGAATACTAATATGATCATTGGCCAAATTATCTTTTAAAAATGAAAGGTTAACTAAAGTAATCTGATAATCAATGCCCAAGGGAGTCCATCATCACTAAGATGTCCCACAGGAATGCTGAGGGACATCCTTCAAGATGAAATCAAAGGACAGTTGTCAGCAGTGTGAAGTTTTACACATTCTGTGGTGTTCTCCAGTAACAGACAATGCCATAACACAATTTGTAATGTTTTGCTATACTTAGTTTAAATGACAAAAGGAAAAAACAACTATAAACATTTTAATGGGTACATTATATACAGTTGAAATAAAGGCAATAATATTCTATGTATAAGAGACTTACTTATTCCATAAAAATGATAATCAAAAGTAATCCAAAGTGTGGGAGGGGGGTTAGAGAGATTTCTCAGTGGTTAAGAGCACTGGTTGCTTTTACAGAGGATCCAGGTTTGATTGCCAGCATCAACAAGGTAATTCCCAACCATGTGTAACTAGTTTCAGGGGATTCATGCCTGTGTGGAATTGGCACACATGTACACATATACACATACACATAAAAATCTTTAAAAAATATCAACATAGTAAAAGTGTCAGATCTCCCATGAACATGGATGTTTAATGTAATATTCAAGAAAGATTTTGAAGCTAAAATAACTTTTGAAAAGAAATTAAGTGGAAGAAGTCTTTTATTTCCAAGCTTACATCACTGTAGTAATTAAGTCTGTGATGTTTGTGGAACATAGAAACATGGATCAATAAAATAGACTAGATAACCCAGAAATAGACACAGAAATTGGCCCACTGGTTGTCACACAGGCAGAAAAGCAGCTCAATAGAAGACAGGCAGCTTCTTCAACAGATAGTGAGGGAGTAGAGATCTATACACTGCTTCCAACAGACTGCATGAATCCTCTAAGCCTCACGTGCAAATTTTTATATTTAAAGGGAATGATTTTTAAAAAGCACACAAGAAACATTTGAGATCCAAATCAAAGAGGTTTTAGACCTAAGCCCAAGGGGTTGGTTTTTTATCTAAGTGGTAGTATGCTAGACTAAGTGTAAGACCCTAGGCTTGGTATCCAGCTGTACACTATTTTATCCTATTGATGGGCCTTTATAATAGCTTTATTTTTAAACTGTTTTCATTAACTTATTTATTCACTTTACATCCCCATCACAGCCCTCCTCTATCCTCCCAGTTTCCCCCTCAGTTGGCCTTTATTCCCTCTCCTGTTCACCTCTGAGAAGGGGGAGGTTCTCCCCAGGGGTACCAACACACCCTGGCACCTCAAGTCACTGTAAAACTAGGTACGTCCTCTCCAACAGAAGCCAGACAATACAGCCCAATTGGAAGAACAGGATCCAGAGGGAGACAATAGTTAGAGTAAGCCCTTGCTCCAGTTGTTGGGGGAGCCCGTATGACCACCAAGCCGCACACATCTGCTACATACGTATAGGGTGTCTAGGTCTAGCTCTTATATGCTCTTTGGTTGGTGGTTCAATCTCTAAGAGCCCCCAAGTTTCTGGATTAATTGACTGTGTTGGTCTTCTTGTGGAGTCCTTATCCTCTCTGGGCCCTTCAACCCTTCTTCCAACTCTTCCACAAGACTTCCTGAGCTCTTTAATGTTTGACTATGGGTGTCTGCATCTGTTTCAGTAAGCTGCTGGATGGAGCCTCTCATAGGAGAGATATATCAGGCTCTGTCTGTAGGGTTTGTGGTGTCCTGAGTCTGCTCAGGGATACAGAATGTGGGAATTTGTCTACGCTTACCCCATGCTGGCACTAGGCAGGTGTCAGGCTATGGGAAGCTGTGTGTCACCTCTCCAAAGGTAGCAGAGCCCAGTCTAAAGTCCTGGGGACCACTGGAATTGGCTCAGGAGTCCCCAGGCCTTCACAGAGGTAGGGTCCATCTGGGTCTCACTGGATGCTGCAGAAGAGCTGAGAACAGAGTAAATGTCCATGGACTGAATCTAGCCTGGACTGAGGGGAAAGGTGGGGAGAACTCTGGCTGGGTCCTGTGGGGAGGAGAGTCCTTGGCTTGTTAAGCAGGTGGCTTGGCTTGGTGGAGGCCATGGCTGAGAGCACTGAGAGGCCTTCTGCGGGAGATTTGGTGGCAGGCTCTTTGAGCAAAGGCCTGTTCCATTGCTTGGTGGATCCTGATGAAAAGAGACAGTCCATAGTTTTAAGATATTTATGGTCATGGCAGAAAAAGTAGATGAGTAAAAACCATATCCCAATTCTCAGGGGCAGGCCTGAGGTTAAATACCTCTTCCAGGGAGGAGTGTCTGGGAAGGGAAGCTTAATTGGCTAAGCCCTTCAGACCTTTAGGTACCTCATTAAAATGGAGACCTGTCTTGAGGGTATGTGACCATAGGTTACATCCTCTACCTATGGAGGGACTTGGGACATTGCCCTAACCTGACTGATGGCCACAAATCTATGGAGGGCTGTGACTTCGTGTCAGAAGCCTAGTGTCTGAGAACTAGCAAAATGCCTACCATATCTCAGGGTTACCGGGGTTTCCAACCTTAGCTCAACCAGGAACCAGGCTGCCTTTCACAGTCCTACATCTGTCTGCAAGCTTAATAGAATATCATTAATAGTGTCAATGATTGGTTTTTGCCAGTAGGATGAATCTCAACTTGGGCTAGTCATTGGTAGGTCATCTCCTCAGTCTCTGCTCCAACTTTGTCCCTGCACTTATTGTAGGCAGGACACATTTTGGGTCAAAGGTTTTGTGGGAAGGTGGGTATCTTTCCTCTATTGGGAATCCTACCTGTCTACAGGATGTGGCCACTTCAGTCTCCATATCTCTCACTGCTAGGCGTCTCAGCTAGAGTCACATTCATAGACTCCCTGGTACTTCTCCCGTCCCAGATCTCTGGCATGTCCCAGAGATGTACTTGCCCCTCCCAAACCACCATTTTTCATTCATTCTCCAGGCCCTCTCTCCCTATACCTGATCTCTTCCCATTGTTCCCCTCCCCATCCCTTCTCCTACCGAGTTCCCTCCCCCTACCCACCTCCAATGACTATTTTATTTTCCTTTGAGTAAGATTCACACATCCTTCCTTGGGCCCTCCTTGATATTAAGCTTTATTGGGTCTATGAATTGTAGCATTGGTGATCTTTACTTTATGGCGGTTACCTTACTCAAGATGATATTTTCTAGATCCATCCATTTGCCTGCAAATTTAATGATGTTCTTATTTTTAATGGTTGGGTAGTATTCCATTGTATAAATGAACCACATGATTTTTGTCCATTCTTCAGTTATTTCCAGTTTCTGGCTATTAGAAATAAAGCTGTTAGCCAGACTATGTTGGCACATGCCTTTAATCCCAGCACTTGGGAGGCAGAGGTAGGCAGATTTCTGAGTTTGAGGCCAGCCTGGTCTACAGAGTGAGTTCCAGGACAGCCAGAGCTATGCAGAGAAACCCTGTCTCGAAAAAAACAAAAACAAACAAACAAACAAAAAAAGCTGTTATGAACAGAGTTGAGCAAGAGTTCTAAACTTTTAAGAAATGGATAAGAAGTTTCTAGAGCATTTGTATAATTTACCTTCCCACACTTAATGTAAGTGAATATTTTCTCTCCATCATCATCAGCATCAGTTGTTAATATTTTCTTAAATTTTATCCATTCTAATAGCACAGTGCTAGCCCATCATTGCTTTAAAATTGCGCATCACAGTGACCAATGTGAAACAATGTATGTGTGCTTAGTGACCATTAGCTTTCTATTTCAGTGACTGTCTTTTAATGTCCTTTACCCATGTTGTAACAGAGATGCTTTTACTGCTGAGTTTTTGCCACGCACACTTTGCATGATGGCAGTATTTGAGGCATAAACTTCAAGGAAAGTCAGTTTCCTGCTTCTGCATTGTTGTCTGGCACCCCAAACTCAGAGGTAGTCCAGATATGTCTTTGTATTTGTATGTTAGGGGCCCACCAAGATATCATTTCTTAACAGCTAGAAAAAGAAAATTTGGACATTGCTTTCTGACCTTCACCAATGGTCCAACATCCTAGTCAAACCCTGGCTTGGAATGTTAAGCCATTTTAACTAATTGCCTCTAGTATTGTGGGTAGGGCATTAAAGCTTACAGAAAAAGAGACAGTATAGAGCATTCAGCATTTCAGCAGCAGGCAGTCTGCATTCAGCATTTGGACTCACTAGCACTCGGACTAGAACCAGAACTTAGGTGGACTAGGACTCAGATTTATGCAGTCCAGAGCCCCCCCCCCCCCGGGCCCAAGCGCTCTGGGTCCGGGGGGTGTAGCACCAGTCAAGATTCAAGAGAATGAGCATTTGAGATTCGAGCATTCAACATTAAAGATTCGAGCATTCAGCATTGAAGACTCGAGATTCAAGACTATTTTCTTGGTTGGCGCACCCGCAGCCTCCCGGGACTCTGGCCGGGACCATGTAGCCCGAACATACTTGGAGCCCAGGGGTGCTGCACCAGTCCATAGGAGATGGCTGTTGTTTTAGACCTAGTGTGCTTTAGGTGGCCTCAGATGTACCTCGACTACTGAGCTGCCAGATTTTTTATTTCTCTCTTTTGCAATGATTGTAAAAGCCTCATGTTAATTTTTAAAGAAATACACTCAGACCTTACACTCATGTCTAGTCTGTTTGTCAAAGCCAAATCCCATGAAAACCTGGCCAGAACCCATCGTCCCTCGGAACAAGGGATCCCATAAGAAACCCCAGTCCAGGCAGTTGGCGCCCAACGTGGAGCTTCAGTCAGATAAGCTATTTCTTACTCTTTTTTCTTCTTTCAATTAATAGGCTGGGATAGGCTCTCACTAGGGTGCTACAGACCCACTGATAAGTAGATCAGTTATAGGTGAGTAATCTAAGTATCATGGGGCACTCAGGTTCATGCCTAGATGCCTCACCAGCAGTGGAGCAAAAAATTGCCCATGCTGTAGGAGTGAAGAGATGGAAATTTAGCACCTAATTACATGTTCCAGCTGCGGAAGGGCTAGAACACCTGAAGAAATTACAAAAATCCCTCGGAAGGAAGTTCCATAAAGATGGAACTCTGTTCATTCTAGAAACAGGTAAAAATAGGCGATGGTGGCGCATGCCTTTAATCCCAGCACTTGGGAGGCAGAGACAGACAGACTTCTGAGATCCAGGACAGCCAGGGCTATACAGAGAAACCCTGTCTTGAAAAAAAAAAAACCATTTTGAAATATAAAGCAAAGGCTGATTTAAATTACCCTGCTGAAAAACTGCTTGTAAAAGGGGTCAGAAGCTTAAAGTTCTAAATCCTCTGATTGAGCTAAATTTATAAGATTTGTGTAACTGTTTCATTTGGTTTCTAACTACTCTTAAAGGTATAAATATATTCTGTATTGGGCATGGTAAAACGTTGTAATATCTGAAAGCTAGTTTAAAACTGGTAACTCAGGACATGTGACATTAAAGACACACATGTGACATAAATCAGCCAAAATGGCTGAAATCTCAACAGACAACTCCAGCTAGAGTTTAACAACTGCTTCACATAATCTAAAGGCTGAGTCTTAAGTTACAGGTCATTCATCAGGCGTTAAAATTCAAAACAGCTGTTTAGTTTAGTAGTTGATAAATATCATATAATAGCCATAGTTTAAATTATGGGCTTTGAACCAGACAATACAAATTTTCATATGCTCCTAGTCCGAGAACCTCTGGCCTTAAAGTCAAAATTGATGCCTCGAAGTCACCTCTAACCCGGAAGGGAATGAGGAAGAAAGGGCAAATGTGCAACAAAGGAGCCAGGGAGGCCAAAACTTAACACCCTACAAGGCCAAAGAGCAGAGGGTAAAGGTAGAGGTCTCCAAGCCTAATAAGGTAGTGGCTGACAAAAAGACTAGTGAGACAAGCTGATAAATCATTTAATAGATTATTAAATAACCCACCAAAAAATAATATCACCTGGTACTTTAAGAAGAGAACAGTAAAGGCACTGTGCCACGTAGCTTTCCAGTTAACACCAAAATTTTACTTTCCAGAGTCCTTGTATGCTCTGAGAAGTTATCTCAGAATGACCCAGGCTTGCTAACTACAGTTCAAAAACAGGGAGACACTTAAAAAACTTTGTAACAAGAATATAATGTTTTTGGTATTGATTTTAAAGAGTATAGATTGTTTAAATTTGGGTTTTATGAACAGACAGACATTAAATTCAAGATGGCTGAGAAAAAAAAAATGGGTTTTGCTTTCTAACAACAAAATTGCCCTTGGAATCTGACCTTACTACAAGAACAGTATAATCTTTGGGTGTAACTCAGATGTTCAGTGAAATATTTACATTTGAGTTAATGCAAAAAAAACAGTAAAGCCTGAGAAGAATTCCTTTTGTTTTACAAACCAGGCCTAGAGAAGTCTTCCTAGTTTTGCCTCTCCCTTACCTCAGAGAAATAGTTTTTAAGACAAAAAACAGCATTATCACAGTTCTATTCAGGTGTAGTTCAAAGTAATTTTAATCCTGAGATTTATAGAGAGTCAAGGTCATGAAGTAGAGCTATTTTGTATTTAAAATGTTGTTTTTCCCTCTACATCCTTATAGTTTTAAAGACTTTGTCTCTGCTTCAGTACAAGAAGCTAAGACTTTGAATTTCCCAAGTGTAAGTTGACTATTAAAGCCTCAGCTACATCAAGAGAGTTGTATCAAAAAAGAAAAGATGAGTTGCTTATTTCAAGTTACTTTTGGCTCATCTTAAACTCACCACCAGACTTAATCCTTTAATAGAAATTAACTGGTGAGACAAACAACTTTACAGAAATCAGAGAGAGTTTCTAACACTTGTTGTCAATCATGATCAATTACAATCAAATGTTTAGTTTTTGCCCACAACAATTCTTTGACAAAAGAGAGCATTAATATAAATTCAACTTTTCTCATATTCTAAATAAAGTTTTAACATCCTATTATGAAGCTATTGTAATATTAATAAAAAATCATATGAAAAGTAATAAATTGATATTTTTAAAGAATATTTTTGATTTTAAAAATTAACTATTAATACCTTAACAAGAAAACAACAAAAAATGTAGTCATTGTCTACATTAATTTTCTATGTTTGGTGTTCCTAAATAGATTAGAACAGATTATGGAACTGGCCATTACAGGCATTTGAGATGTTTTGTTAACAATTTAATGTTGCCCATATTACTGAGATTTCCTAACTTTCTCAAACAAGTAATTGTTGAACATACACATTGCACTCTGTTTAAAAACAGATAAGGGAGAGTTGTATCCCTGTACACATTATTTAAATCATGTGTTTTATTTCTAAAGACATTTTAAATTTGGATGCCAAGAATGGCACCCTACAACCAGACATAATTATGCCTAGGTAAAATAAAATCTTTTTTACTGGAGCCTAAAAAGGCCCAGATATCTTAATCACCTCAAGAAGAGGGTGTATTATGTTTTTTCCACAGAATCCCCAATTCTTTAGATCCCGAAAAGACTGGTCCAAACAGCCCTGTCTCTCCTGCTCACACAGACTTGCTGAGAAGAGGAGGAAGAACAAGAGAAACAAACATCTACCACAGACTACAATAACGAGAAATGCTAACGCTGCTGCTATTCAGCCAAATTTGTTTAGACTTATTGCTACCAATATGAATTTTTCTTGTGTCTCTTATACCTATGCTATGTTATTTGTAAGTTAGGTTAGCCACTAAGTGTCATACATCATTTCAGTAGACTAAGGCTCATCTACAGAGAGTATAGAAAGATACAGATATTTCCCACGATATACAATAACTAAAGACAAAAATTTCAGAAATTAACAAAAGTCATTTAGATACTTAGAACATTGATGAGTTGGCCAGTAAATTAAAAAATAATTTAAGTACATTAAACCCCTTGGATTGGGTTCAGTACATAATCTTGCTTACTGTTATTACTGACATTGTTTTAATAGTAATTATTGTGCTTCCATTTGCCTTTAGAGTTCCTCTGAGATCCCTAGCCACAATGAGGCGGGACATTGTAGAACTCCGTCTGAAAAATAATAAAAGAGAGGGAATTGCCACACACACTTTGCATGACGGTGGTATTTGAGGCGTAAACTTCAAGGAAAGTCAGTCTCCTGCCTCTGCATTGTTGACTGGCACCCCAAACTCAGAGGTAGCCCAGATATGTCCTCGTACTTGTGTGCTAGGGGCCCACCAAGATATCATTTCTTAACAGCTAGAAAAAGAAAATTTGGACATTGCTCTCTGACCTTCACCAATGGTCCAACATCCTAGTCAAACCCTGGCTTGGAATGTTAAGCCATTCTAATTGCCTCCAGCATTGTGGGTAGGGCATTAAAGCTTACAGAAAGAGAGACAGGATAGAGCATTCAGCATTTCAGCAGCAGGCAGTCTGCATTCAGCATTTGGACTCGCTAGCACTCGGACTAGAGCCAGAACTTAGGTGGACTAGGACTCAGATTCATGCAGTCCAGAGCCCCCCCGGCCCAGAGCGCTTGGGCCCGGGGGTGGGGTTGGGTGGGTGCAGCACTAGTCAAGATTCAAGAGAGTGAGCATTCGAGATTTGAGCATTCAACATTAAAGATTCAAGCATTCAGCATTGAAGACTTGAGATTCAAGCCTCTATTCTCCTGGCTGGCGCACCTGCAGCCTCCCGGGACTCTGGCCGGGACCATGTAGCCTGAACATACTTGGAGCCCAGGGGTGCTGCACCATTCTATAGGAGATGGCTTTTGTTTTAGACCTAGTGTGTTTTAGGTGGCCTCAGATGTACCTCGACTACTGAGCTGCCAGATTTTTCATTTCTCTTTTGCAATGATTGTAAAAGCCTCATGTCAATTTTTAAAGAAATACACTCAGACCTTACACTCGTGTCTAGTCTGTTTGTCAAAGCCGAATCCCGTGCACACCTGGCCAGAACCCATCATCCCTCGGAACAAGGGACCCTGTAAGAAACCCCAGTCCGTGGCAAGTTTTAAGAATAGCATCATGAATTTTCAAAGCTAGGTCCATACCAGATTCACTGCTTATGAGGTTTTCCCACTTTATACTCCAACTATTCATTTTCCTGACAGCCTATTTAGAAAGGGACGTTTTAAATTAGATGAGCTCTAATTAATCAATTTTACGTTTAATTATTCCTTTGGATTTGTGACTCTTTTCTACTATGCAATAAGTGTTCCATGTTGCCAGTGCTACCTCATGTTTCTATGGTTTTATGATACATCACTCTTACAAAATGCCTGTGCTATGTTTCAAGATGCACAGTACTTTATTATAAAACTTTCCACTATGCAATTTTGCTCAGATGTACACTACTATAGGTGTTCTGCTATCATTTAAGTAAGACTACGTTAGCTATGCTATTGGGTAATTAGGCTATTAAAACCATTTTTTACTTATGATGTTTTAATTTGAAAGGAGCTTATCAGGACATAAACCCATCACAAGTCAAGAAATACTGAATTCTGAATGCACCTCCCATCACTTTAAATATTTGCTTCCCTTCTTAAAGGTTGATTCTAAGTTTAATATAGTCTAGTTAGTCTGTTTGTCTCTCTCTGGCATTTGTTGTTTGTGATTGTAATGCTATGTCTAAGAAATCATTGTCAAGCCCAACATGTATTCAATGCTTCCCTGTATACATTTATAGTTTTAGGGGTTTAAGCCATTCAGAGCTCATTCTTGTATATGGAATATGGCAAGGTTTATCTTTACCCTTGAAAAAGGCTGCATATTGTTTTCTAAGACCAGTCTAAAGAAAAATTATTCTTTCCCCATTCAGCAATTTCTGGCATCCTTCCCAAAGACCATTTGTTCATATTTGCAAAGTTTTATTTCTGGGTTGATTTACTCAATTGGCCTAGTTTTATGTGTCCATGCCAGTACACACTGCTGATTACTACCACCTTCAATTACACATATGGTTTGTAATTGGACATTGTTCTGGTGTATGTCCATTACTACGATATACATCATAACCCAAGTAACTTGAACAGGAAATGGTTTATTTGACTTACACATCCCAATCATGGTGCATCGTTGTGCAAAGTCAGGGCAGGAACTCAAGTAGGAACAGAAGCAAGAAACAAGCAGGAATGTTTCTTTCTGGATTACTTTCAGGCTCCCATTCAACTGCTCTTAGACTTTCCAGGGCCATCTGCCTAGGGACAGCACCGCCCACAATGGGCTGGACTCTTCCACACCAACAATAATCAAGAAAATGCCACACAGACATGCCCACAGGCCAATCTGATGGAAGCACTTCCTCAGTTGAGGTTCCCTCCTTCCAGGTAACACTACATCAAATTGACAAAACTAAGCAGTATTAAAAACTGGGAGTTCTCTAAGTCTACTTATATCTTTTGTTTTTCACCTTATAGTTATTGGAGTCTTTTGAGACTTGGTATAGGCTACATAACTTTTATTAATATTTCTATAAAAAATGTTTTTAGGAGTATGATTAGAAATTGTCTTAAATGTGTATGTCATCGCCAGGCACTGGTGGCACATGCCTTTAATCCCAGCGCTTGGGAGGAAGAGGCAGGCAGATTTCTGAGTTAGAGGTCAGCCTGGTATACAGAGTGAGTTCCAGGACAGCCAGGACTACACAGAGAAACCCTGTCTCAAAAACAAAAAAACAAAAAAAAACAAAAAAATGTGTAAGTCATGGAGTCATGGTAGACAGCATGAGCATCTTAACTTACTGTTTTCCAATGAACACAGGATGACTTTCAGCTTATTTGTGTCTTCAACAGTTTTCAGCAATATTTATTGCTTTAAGTTCATAAGTCTTGAGACACGTGGTTGTACATACCTGAATCAGAGACACTGAAGCAGGAGGATTGTAAATTCAAGGGTAGCTTGCTTTTCATAACAACACTCTGTCATGAAACTAAATAATGCAACAAAACAGTGTGTATTTCCCCTCCTAGGCTACACTGATTTTGCAATATTTTTTGGTGCTATTACAAATAGAAAATTTTTCCTTTTCATATGCAATACAGCTACCATTTTCACATTTATTTTTATAATCTTGGACTTGTATTTATTAGTTCTAAAAAGATTTTGGGAAACATTTGGGGTCTCATATTATATTGAAGATAGCTATAGTTCTTCATTCCAATAATTATTTTGTTTATTCCCTAAATGCTCTGGGTAGGAAGTCTAATACTATATTGAATACAAGTGGGAAAGATTAGAAGATGGTCCCTGTTCCTGATCCCATGGGGATAAGTGCCCTTTATCATTAAGTAAGAGGGCTTTTACAAATTGCCTTTATAGTACTTAGCTAGTAACCTAACCCTAGACTCTTTCAAAAATTGGTTAGATAGTTGGAACTCTGAGATTTGATAAAGAAATGTGTATTGGTAACTTATTTACCACTGTTTAGTTTCATTTTTATTGTTATACTTTTTGATAAAGTCCTTATTGCCAATTCTGCTCTAGGAATCTAAATGCTCAATTCTATGTGTAAGGTTGTTCAGACTGAATGTATGTATACCACTTGCATGCCTGCTGTTCTTATGTGCTGGAATAGGGTGTTGGATACCCTGCAACTGGAGTTAAAGATGTTTGTGAATTAAGACATAGTTCCCTATATAGTCCAGACTGACCTGGAACTGAATACATAGAGTAGCCTGACCTTGAACTCATAGAAATTCACCTGTCTCTGCCTCTCAAGTGCTAGAATTAAAGGCATAAGCCACCATGGCAGGCTGGAAATTTTCCTTTTTCTGGTATTAACTTCTAGCTTGGCTCCTTGGTGGTTAGAGAACACATTATAGTTTCTGCCTTTTTCCTGTGTGCTTTATTACCTAGGATATGTATTTTCAGATATGTTCTGTGAACATGTATCCTGATGCTGTTGAGCTGTTCCATGTCTGCTGGTTAGAGCCAGCTGAATGATATATTGCTGAGTGTGTCCACCTTCTTGGTAGTTTTCCATAGTTATTTTGTCTATTGTTGAGAAACCAAATTTTCTACTGGACCCATGGATTTGCCTGTTCATTACAGTCAGACTTAGCTTCTGATACTTTTATATATTCATAATTGTAACTGTTATAACTTCCTGGTGAACCAACCATTTTATCATCACACGGTGTCTCAGAGGCAGGCAGGTAGGCATGGCACTGTAGCTGTAATTTGAGAGCTTACATTTTGTCTTCACATTGGAAGCAGAAAGAGACAGAGAAGTGGGGGAGAGGGAGAGAGATTAGGCCTGGCATTGGCTTTTGAAAACTCAAAACCTATATGCCTAATGACACACCTACTTCTATTAAGTCACACCTTTCAAAAACAGATCCACTAACTAGGAGCCAAGAATTCAAATTTATGAGCCTATTCTCATTCAAACCAGCACCACACTAGGTATTTGCCAATCTTTTTTCTAATTTTTCAAAGAACCAATTCTTTGATCAATTCTATTTTTGTCCTTCAAATTTGTCATGATTTTCACCTTGGCACCTACTGGTTTGGAGTTTAAATTTTTCTTGTTTTTGTTTTGAGTTTGTTCTTGTTTCTGAAATATAACATTATCTTCTACATTTGGAATCTTTGATCCTCATGATTGAAACACTCATAATTCAAAGCTTCCCTCTTCAAATTATTCCAAAGCTTGTGGCCAGTAATGCTTTCATTTTCATTTGATTCTTGGGATTTTTACATTGCTTCTCTAATTTCTTCAATGATTATTTCAGTTCCTTTGTAATTGGTGAGATATGCCTTGTGGCCTAGAATGTGGTCTAACTTAGAGGAGTTTCCATGGAATGCAGAGAAGAAAGTATATTTGTTTCTGTTGGATGAAATATTGCATACATATCTGCTAAGCCCATTATGATCCTTTGGAGGATCTGTGTTGCCCTGAGACTCCATTTTTCTTGTTTCTGTGTTGTGATTTATGAAATGTATGTGTTGTTCTGTAAATCGAATGCATGTGTTATGAATTGATCCACCCTCCCTTGGCTATATTTCTTAGCAAGTTCACTATTGGTATATAGAAAAGCTGTTGATTTTTGCATGTTGCTTTTGTGGTCTGCTGCATTGCTGAAAATGATCATTAGGTGCAAGATTTATCTGGTAAAGTCTTCTAAGTGTAGGTTCTTTTGGCTCTGATAGTTCCTATGATTTTTTTTGCCATAACTTACAAAGAAAGAATGCCCATAGGAAGGAGCTAACATGAAAATAGCCTTTTTCCACATAAGTGTGGCAGCCATGGTGAGACTTTGAAATGGGAGAGCATTAGAAGAGATAGGACACTGCACTAAAGACACTGCAATTGGGTCATGGAGAGTGAGAGACTTCAATCCATTGCATTCCAGGGAATATTGGAAAACTTCATACCAGGTGTCTTACTTAGCCTGTCCTGTTGTCAGGTAGACACTGATAGCGATGAACTGTAACTCAAGGTTGTAACTCGTGCCTGTAGGAGAGACAGAAATAGTCTCGGTGAGAGACTGAACATCACAAAAAGTATTTTTATTGGCTCTGTATCAGATCTGGGTAGGAAGACTGCAGAGTGGTGGGCCCTGACATCAGAGAGAAAACAGTAGACAGATGGTCTGTGAGCTCTCAGTCTTAAAGGGGTGACTGAGAAACCTACTCCTTTTGTTAGGTTTATTTTATTTTTAACTCAGAGGGAGAGAGGTAGGGAGGGAGGGGGGAGGGAAGGAGGTAAGGAAAGAAGGAGAGAGATCAGAAGAAGGTGTCAGATCACCTGGAGTTGAAGTTACATGCAGCTGAGAGCAGCCTGATGTGGGTGTTGAGAACTGAACTCAGGTCCGTTTTTTTTCCTCTTAAGCATGGAACTTTTCCTCCAGCTCCAAGAAACCTATTTTTGAAGTTCTCTCCCTAAGAAGAAAATGATCTTTAGCAAAACTAAACCATTTTCACATAGAAATAAACTCAAAATCTATTATAATCTAATGATACACTACCACTAACTATAAAATTGAAATGTTAGAAGTTGTAAGAGTAAGATAAGAGTAGAAATAGAAAATGAATGCAATGAAAGAAAGAGATGGAGGAAGCGTAGAGAAATAGATGAGAAACAAGATTAAGCAAATGAAGGAGAAAGAAGGGTGGAAAGGGGTGGAGGGGACTAGAGAAGAGAAAAATAATAGAAGCAATAAGGTAAAGCAAGGTTAAACACCCAAAAGGAGAGAAGGGAGAGCTGAAATAAAAGGTTTTGAAGCAGAAAAAGTATGAGAAGTGAGAAATGAGAAATGAGAAAAAAAGGAAAAGGCAGAAAAAGCTTTTCCAATAATGAAGAAATCAAAACCAAAATTTAATAACTATTAAAGGCAAATAAATATTGAAAGTACATGATAACATTTTTTTAAAAAAAGATAAAACAAAAAGTATTATTAAATGTACATTGTAGGGCAGATGCAATACAAGAGTTTTTTTAAAAAAAACATTGCTCTAATATAGAAATACAATTAAATTACTCTATGATGGAGAATAACAAATCAAAGCATAGTTTGAAAAATAACAGTGCCTTAAAAACCCTGCGAACCATAACCCTAGTGAGAAAAGAAAGACGAGGCCTGGGGACAGCTTCATTGTGTGCCCTCCAGTGGGAGACTGCCATTTGTGTGGGTAAAGAGCAGGAGAGTCAGTTGAAATTGTGGACTCTTGTCTTTGATATGGTTCATGCTGTTGCTGAGTCTTTGTGAGTCATTGTTGGACATGTGTTTGATGTCTACCCATACTCTCTCTGCTATGGTAGTTTCCCTTCATTGAGTGTCATGGCCTTCTGCTGTTTGTATTTAACCTTTGCATTCTGTGGTCTGGGGCAGCCTACACTCCAAGATCATAGCACGTGGGTTGATAGACTGGGTATTTTACCTAGGGATATCTCTCAAGCACATTGGAAGTATGAGATACAGGCACTGCACTAAGGCTGGTCCAAACAGAGGACCTGCCTTTGTGATTTCAAGACCTCCTGAGAATTTGTCTCCTCTCAGGAGGGATGCTGCTGAAGGTATCATATGCATTCCTGAGCTTTCCTGGCCTCGACTACAGTTGATGAAACAGGTATCCCACCTGCTAGCCTCAGGCCCAGAACTGTAAAACTATAGGATTGTTCTCAGTTGCCAGGATTGGTTCCTATCAACTAAGTATAGGGCTCTCTGTCTTTGTATACATTAGCCCACCCTCTATCCTCCTGTCCCTCTTAGTTCATTGGTGTTTGATTTTCTCCATCTCCACAGTTGCCTCTCCGGGCCTTCTCTCACCTACGGGTTGTGGCAGGCTAAATTGTGGATCCATGCCCTGGGCTCATTTCTCTATGTTATGGTTGCCAGAGTAACTTAGCTGGTAACAGACTTCTTGATATACTGCCCCAGCTTTGCCCTCAACTACATACAATATGGCATAATAGGGTTCTCTGTACTGCTGACTCATCACCTGGAGTAATAACTGTGTCCTCAAACTCTGCAACTGGATTTGCAGGGAATGGCATCTAAATAGCCCTATAATACAGCATCCATGGCCTCTGCCATGGAGCAGTTGCTATGAGTCTTCATTCTTTCTTGTGGTAGTCATTATACTCACCAGATGTCTTAGGGTTTTACTGCTGTGGACAGACACCATGATCAAGGTAACTCCTATAAGGACAATATTTAGTTGGGGCTGGCTTACAGGTTCAGAGGGTCAGTCCATTATCATCAAGGTGGGAGCATGGCAGCATCCAAGCAGGCATGGTGCAGGAAGATCTGAGAGTTCCACATCCTCATCTGAAGGCTGCTAGCAGAATACTGGCTTTCAGGCAGCTAGGATGAGGGTCTTATAGCCCACACCCACAGTGACACACTTAGTCCCACAGGGCCACACCTTCTGATAGTGTCACTCCCTTGGCTAAGCATATACAAACCATCATACCAGGCAAGTTAAGGTTACCTTACTTTTAACTTTTTAATTAAATAATTATGATGGAATGCTAAGAGTAGTCAAGTAACCAAAACCTATTTGTCAATAAATCTAAAGATATGATACTCTGAGTGGCTTAAAACCATAACTGAATACATTAATTTTGTATTCCTAGCTTTGAACAAACACACCTTCTCCATTTAAGCATCATTTAGACTTCCATGCAGTAGATATCTTTTCTTGTATTTTCCTTTGAAAAAAAAAAACAATAACATTGTTCATGTGTACTGACTTTTCTTTCTTCAGATAATATGACCATTATATTTTTTAGTACTTTCCATATTATTTCTTATGTTTGATCTGTCTGCTATTCTCCAGGGAATAAATTGCTTTTGTTTACTTTCTTACAGTATGCTTCATGTGTTTTTTACTCAGACTTTATTCTGGGCCAGTCTTTGTCTAACTATGTTGCCTCACTGCAGGTCTCTGAAATTCTGTGAGGCTGGATTCTTCCCATACTTTAAGTGAAGAAATCAACTACAGGGTCTCAAGCCACATTCCTAAAAAGAAATGCTTACAGAATAGCAAACCCAATGAATTCTACCTAGGTAGCCCTGGATGTCTTATCTAGGGTAACTTGTTATCTTTGAAGAATTCTCTGCTTTCAGAGTCTACTTGCAGAAGTATGGAAATTCTGTTTTCTGTCAGTCTCATAACCACCCAGAAGTTCTGAGCTTTCTTATTTTCCTGCTTTGTTGGCTTGTTTTGAGACAGGGTCCCACTATAAGCTCTAGAAAGCCTGGAACTTCTACAGAGAACAGGCTGGTCTTGAAATCACAATGATGAGCCTGCTTCTGCCTCCCAAGTGCTCGGATTAAAAGTATGTGCTACCACACAGGCTCTGAGCCTTAATTTTAAAGAAAACATAGGACATGGAAAAGTACAGTTACAACTTGGTAATATTTTTAATTTTTTTACATTATTGGGAGTTGAACCTAGGATCTTTCACATTCTAGGCAAATACTTTACCTCTGAGCTATATTTCCAGGCCCTTAATCTGTGGTTTCAAGAGTCAGAAATATAGGGAACAAAATAAGGTAGAAAACGCAATAAAAATGTGAAAATAAAATGTTCGCTTTGCCTCATGGCACAGATCTATACCCCAAATGTTTGAGAAGATGAGGTAAGAGAGTCTTCGGTTTCAAGATCATCCTGAGGAGCTTAGACTAGATGAAAGCTCAGACTAGGCAGCTCAGACTAGGCAGTTTAGACTAGAGAGTTTAAATTAGCATTTTAGACTAGTTATGAAAATAGAAAGTAAAATCAAAGGAGGGCAGTGAGAGATTGTTTGCTTAGTATGTGTAGCTCTAGGTTCAATTCTTGGTACCAAAGAGAGAGAGAGAGAGAGAGAGAGAGAGAGAGAGAGAGAGAGAGAGAAGGGGGAGGGAGGAAGACAGACTAATCTATCTAGGGAGATAGCTTAGTAAGTGTAAAAAAGACCTGGGTTCAATTCACAATACGCACATCAGAAGGCTCACAATAATCTATCTGTAACTTTAGCTCCAGGTGCATCTGACATCTCTGCAGGTACCTGCACTTACATGTACACACACACACACACACACACACACACACAAACACACACATACACATACAAATACACACATATACACACACACTCTTTTTATGAAATCCTGAAATCTCAATTTAATATAAATATACTTATAATAAGATAAAAGTATAACTCAGAAAAGCCTGAGGGAAGGCTTGTGTAATGTCAGTGAAGGATTTTCTAATGGAGCTGCTTACAGTGTATTTGCTGGAACGGGAGTGATATGTATGGATTCTGGGCTCTCTTTTCAAGAGACCCCTGCCTAGTCAAAGTCATTAAGGCTATAGGAGGTCAAGAGACAATCTGTTCATAGCTTTCCTGGTCTTTTTACCCTTTGTGTACAGTGCATTGAAGGCACCCTGTCTTAACCATTCTCAAAATTAGCTGACCACACAGGCAACTCTCCTCAGCACCCTGTGATGTGAAACATAGACACCTTTTTCAATTAAATGGCTTCACATCATAATGCAATCCAAAACCCAGCAGAGATGAACACACTGGTGTCAGTGGTCGCTTATAAATTATGCTGGTTATCTTTTAAGGACATTTCCATATATCTGCACTAATTATCTACTAACAGTGGCCTTTGTAGTCATGAAAAGGCCACTGTGTACATGGTCTTAGACCACCCACTGTGTGAGTCACAGGGCACCTTTTATATGCTTTCTTGTAAACAAATCCCCAAAACCAGCCTGGCTCTTGCCCAACAAGGCATTGTTGAGTCTTTGCTATAGAGAACACTCGTGTCTTTTTGATGGAAAGACTGTTGTGTGTCTTGGTGGGTCAGCTTGCAAGTGAGAGTTGCAGAAGGCCATCCTATGGCCCAAGTTCATTCTTTGTCTCTGCCAAGCAGAACTCCCGAGTGGTTCCTGGGCCATTCAAGGTTCAACTCTACTGACATGGGGCTGGAAACTGGACAAGAAATAGAAATGCTTTCTGACACCCTCTCTCCTCTTCTGCTTCTTGAGCCAAACAGAAAATTGAACTTTGGTTTCAGGAAATAGAGAGGAGGAAAGAGGAGGTATTAGCAGTTCTCCACCCCCAATCTAACACCCCTACATGCTTCCAGCCACTGCCATAGTGACAATGGGACATCTGTTTCCAGGTAACTGGATGATCATGGGAACAGCACCTTTGGACTCCACCTCTCTGTGGTCCCCTGCAACGTTCCTACAGAGTGACGCTATTTGTTTTTTTTTTTTTCCCCAACAAAATGTTTCCCCTTCCTAATTCAATTCTCCCTTCAGTTTTGGAACCAGGGACATTGATAATTTTGTTAGAAATTGAATCAGTTGTGAAGCACCGGGAATAAGAATGGTTTAAAACCTCAGGTGAGTTTCTTGGGACTCTGAGCCAACTCCCTCTCCCAGTTGCTCGGAGGAAGTTCCCACTGATGTCATTAAAAGTTGGATGTAGTCCTTATGTGTACGAGAGAGCGTGAGGGCTTGTGGTGGGATGGAGTAGGGTGGGGTGTGAGCAGAGGGTGAGATCTGGGTTATAGTGAAGCCTTAAGGATCCTAAAAACACTCTTGTTTCAGATGGAATTTAGTGACTGTATTGCTCTTTGTAGCAAGCTAATATTTAGCAGCTGTTTGAGGCTGCTGAATCCCACAGAATTTCCTAGATTTTCAGTCTGAGTTTACAAACTAAAAGGTGTACCTTTTATTGGGGGTAGGGGGCATCGTATAAGTGTTTGTTTGAGTCAGTGTTTCACAGGCAAGAGACTTCTCGCAGAATCTTCTTACTCACTTTCAATGTGTGTATTTAGATCATTAAGCCTGAAACTTGGCATCAGCTCAGAAGAAATTACAAATGCTGTCTGAGTTTTGTTTGGAAAAGATGATCCTAATCTAAAAGGGCCAAAGTCCTTTGGTATAGACAAAAAAAAAATCAATCTTCTCTTTATAAAGACAATTCATGGATAAAATCAAATTGTGCATGCTTGGCATAACTGTACAAAAAGTTCTAGAAGGGAGTGTTCTTACAGTAGTGTTTATTGTAGAAAACCTTAACTTAGTCTCCATCTACCTTTTCCTTCTTCCCGCCCTTTGTTCTCTCTGTCTTTCTCTACTTCTCTTTTATCCTTTTTCCTCTCTGTGATGAGTAAGTTCTGCCATTCCCACCAAATAGAACATTCAGACCTTTCCACTGGTGGCTGGACCAGTCCTCTGCATTCATATCGCTTTGTCTCATCTGAGATCTGATTGCTTTTCTGGTGTCTCACTCTGTGCAAAAGAAAGTGAACTGAAAAATGAATGTAAAGAATTTCCCTGGCCTGGTCAAGGTCCCTTTTCTAGTCACCAAATGTCTCCACCAGAAGGCAACCGTCTTTCAGTTCTGAGATGGGACAAATACATATACCACGAGTATGGGGATTTTTATACTCTTTGCTCAAGGCACTTAAAGCAGTGCCTGGCTTCCTGGGGTCGTGAGAGCAATTATGCTGACCCTGCTCCTCACCAGCTATAGCACTTGAGAGAGATGGCCCTGTACCTTCCCTGGGTAAAACAGTACAGCTGGTACTGGTTGAGAGGGCAAGGATGAGCCTGCCCCAAGAGTGAGAATAGGAAAGCTGGCCGTGCCACTCAATTGCCATGATCAGGGGTGATCCTCTTCCCCCTACTCCCACCGCTCACTATCTGTGGCAGTTGGGAAAGCTGGTCCTGATGTCATCAGAGCAGGGGAGCCAGGCCTGTTGGTGGAGGTGAGGGGCATGCAGGTGAGCTGGACTGAGACTGAGAACATGAAAGAGCTAGCCTCTCTCCACTCGTCTGTTGTGAAGTGGCATGGATGCAGGGCTGATGATCTCTTGACACCTGCAGTAACCTGGAGAGATGACCCTGGGTTCACAAGAACAGGAGAGCTATGCCTGCCCCTCACTGGCTGTAGCACTTGGGAAAGAGGGCTCTGCAACTCACCTAGGCAACAGTGAGTTGTGTAGCAGTGGTCCTGATGGAGAAGGAAGACCATCAAAGGCTATAGCACTTGGGAAAGTAGGACCCAAACCTTTACTGGGAAGCACAGTAGAGCTGGCTCTGGAGGTTGTTGGTGTAGGAAAGCCAGTTCTGAGGGCATGAGAGTAGGAGAGTTGATCCTGCTTCCTGTTATTGCAGCATTGGGTGGCCTAGCCAAGGTAGTGCTGGAGATCATGCCCTGATGGTATAGATAATGGAGAACTGGCCAGGTTAGTTAACACCCAGGCCTAGATCAGGGCTCTGAATTGGTCTCACCCTAAAATCTATATAATCTGATAATGTGAAAGGGCCAGTTCTGCTGTTTCAATGCTGTAGGATTTCCATGACCCAGGGCAACAGCTGGATAACTGGGTGAAGTCTCAATGAGGATTTAATATTGATATCATAGAAGCTAGAGATCTTGAACTAGACTAATGACTTATTGCAATGAACACTTGCAAGTGAAGATGTGTGGGCAGAGGGATGCACTGTGGGACACACTGACATAGTCCAGCTTCCACAAGCAGGGGTTTTTGATACTGCTTTTGTGTTTGCTTGTGTGTTTTACTGGGTGGGGGGTTGCAAGGGTGAATGGTGGATATGAGGGGATGGGGAGATGACTTGGACGGGGGTGCATGATTCAAAACTCACAAAGAATCAACAAAAAGTTTTAAAAAGTTAGTTGCTAGGAAGTTTTCCATTGAGGGAAATAGTGAAAAACCACTCAATAATTCATACAGCATACTGTATTTAAGCAGAAAACAATGTTTGACTTAAAACCATAAGTACTGACTACTTTCTTGTAACTCATTTTATTGTAGGATAAGTTTGCATGGGCCATATATAAAACTGAATTCAAATCCCACGTGTATGGTACATGTGGACCAGCTAAATAAAAACTGAATTGGAGAATTAGTATGTTTATCAAATTTCCTAGAATTGTTTAGATCCAGCATAATTCTTCTGATGATTCTTACCACAGCCTTACAACTTCTCCAAAGGCTTTCATTGCTATCACAGAAAGACAAAGCAAAACCAACCAAACAAAATAGTATCCAGCTCATAGTGAAAATGTAAAATAGATTCCATAAATTGGTGAACATGATATTTTAGGAATCAGTTTATGGGTTGGAGAATATCTCAGATTTCTTTAAACTTTATCCTAAAAAAATCTGAAGGCAGTGTACTGATAAAACAGTAAAAATTTAAAGTTTTGTATTTCACTAATCATTGAAAATATTCAAAAATAGTGAATTGAGGAGATTGGGAGATAGCTTAGGAGCTCTGAGCACTAAATGCTCTTCCAGTGACTCTGGTTATAATCCCAGCACCCACTTGGCAACTCAGAACTTTCCATAACTCCAGTTCCAAGGGATCCGATACCCTCTTCTGACCACTTCTGACACTAGGTAAGCACACGGAGAACAGACGCATGTGCAGGCAAAACACTCAGAGTGAGACAGAATATTTTAAAAGACTGAGACAAAAACAAGTTGTTGTGTCCAATGAGAAATTTATGACGTAAACATCCTGAGGGCTGCTCAAGTAAAATCAGAACTTGTATTTGAACACTGTGATTGCATCATGGTAAAACTGTGTTTGTGAAATGGCATGGCACATGTGAATTTGAGAACTGTGTAGTCACTTTGGTTGGTAAGATCCAGCCATCTCTTGTGTATAATTCCAAACAGTAAACCTTTAAATTCATTGCCATACATTTGCAGCCTGAGACATTTCTATTGTATCCAAAGTCATTTTCCACCAGGAGTTTTATGCGTGAAGTTAAGCATGATGGACATTACAATAGAAGCATGTAGAAGCATCCTGTGATGTGGCTGTCTGTGATGTAAGTGGATGTGTTCCTTTACTCTTGCCCTAGCTTTCTTTCCACTGCTATGATAAACACCTTGACCAAAAGCAACTTACAGAGGAAAACATTTATTTGGTTTTTATTTCCAAGAACAGTCCATCAGTGAGGGAACTCAGGGCATATGCAGGAGCATAAGGAGAGGCTCTGTATTAGTTTGTTCTCTCTGGTTTATGCTCAGCCAGCTTTCTTATACAGGGAGGACCACCTGCCCACAAACATTCACAAGGTTCTAGGCTCTTCCACAAGAGTCAGTCAGTCAACATGACAGTTACTTTTAAACATGCCCACAGGCCAATCTGATCAGAGAAGTCCCTCAAATTGAGACTCATTCTTTTCAGATGACTTCTTGGTTTTGTCAAGTTGTCAATAAAACTATTCAGGTTATCCATATAGCAGTATAGAAAATATGGCCAACCACTGGGATGCTGAAGGAAATGGATGGCCTACAGGTGAATGCGGCAGTTAGAGTATCTTTGGCTGGGCCTGGTTGTATATGCCTGTAATCTCAGCAATGCTCAGGGTGCTGAAGCAGGAGAGTTATGATTGTGATGCCAGCCTGGGTTTTGGAGTAAGATCCTATCTAAACAAAGTCAAACAGCAAAATGTTTCATTCTTTTAAATGTAAATATTTGACTGCTTTCACTCTAGCATTTCATTCTAAAGTTACAGGTGAGAGGATGTTTTACATAAAGACAGGACAAACTGCTGGGTTTGGGTTTTCATCTTCAACTGGAAAATATGAAAGTGAAGCAAATATTCCTGAGAAAAGTCCTGAACTCCAGTAAGTTCATAGCTTGAGGGTAAATCACAATATGGCAACTGATTTAATAGATGTGGGGGTTTGAATAAGAATGACCCGTATAAATTCATATATTTAAATGCTTAGTCACAAGGGAGTGGCACTATTTGAAAAGATTAGAAGGATTAGGTGGTGTGACCTTGCTGGAGAAAGTGTGTCATTGCTTTGAGGTTTCAAAAGTCCATGTCAACCCTAGAGCTTTGCTCTCTGTTTATGGATTAGGATTTAGCTTTCAGCTAGCTTCCCAGCAGCTGCATTAATTGTACACACACACCCCCCACCACACACACACACACACACACACACACACACACACACACACGCACACGCACATACACACACAAGATTACAGCACTTAGAAGAGAGATCACTGAAAATTTTCAGGGTTTAGGGAGATGACTTTTTGATAAAGTGCTTACAGCCCAGGCCTGAGTACCCTAGTTAGATCCCCAGCACCCACAGAAAAGTTCCATGTAGCCATGCATGCCTGTAATGGCAGCACTTGAAAAGAAAGACCAGAGCATCCTGGGGCTTGCTAGCCAGCTGGCCTAGCCAAGTCATAAGCTTCAGGTGAAGTAAGGGACCTGCCTAAAAACTAAGGTGAAGAGCAAGTTAGCAACATACGCAACTTCTAACTATGACTTCCATATGGTCATACACAAATGATTTAAAGGACATAAGAAAATACTGAGGATAAACTATTAAGTGGGGAAAGAATAAAACATACAAAACATGTGGTCACCGTTGCAGTTCAGACTAAAAGATACTAGACTTTAGAAGATACTAGACTTTATGATAAGATTGTGAGTAGCTGCTCCCTCCATCAATCTGCACTTAACTGACAGAGATATGTGGACATGGAAGCAGATTGTGGGTAACAAATTGTTTTATTATATTGGAGAAAAAGTAAATTTTCAGTTCAGTTGGCAAAAAGTAAATCATCAGTACCTCAAATATGAAACAAACAAAAGTATAAACTAGCATACCATCATGTTAATGGGGAACATTTTCAAATGTAAAAGTTAATGCATTATTTATCTCCATGATAAAAATCAATTTAAAATCACACAGAAACATTGTTCTGTGATGAATCTGCCTCAAATGGGAATTCAGAATAGAACTTTTGGTAATCAAACCAACACAATTTTGAAAAATTGTTCATATCCTCTTCTAATTTATTTCCTAATAGGAACCAGTAATTTCTGGGCTTTTGGGCCATGGCTATCTAAAACTAATTAATAACTGAATGGGTTTATTTACTACTCTAAACCACACCCCGTCTCAAATATGTCCCAGCTCCAAATTAAGGCAATTACTTTATTAGAAAAACATTTCTAATAGCTTGGCTCAGCCTGATTATTGTGATTACAAGCTATTTACTGCAATCTAATGCTATTTGCTCCATGCTGGCTGCATTTTACAATGTCCAATTTCTTTGTGCCTTATTTACATTTATTTTTCTCAATGGGTGGAAAAGAATAAATAATTCTACCTTAGTAGACATTCAAACTAGTAAAATGTATTATTTTCTACAAAATGTATTATTTTCCTGCCCTGAGTTTTAAAGGAGAACTCCTGACCTTACATCTCCATTCACTTTTTTATCCTGAGACATTTTTACCTTAGAACAGTTTGATTTACAGAATAGAATAAAAGAAAACCACGTCCAAAGATAATGCATAGCCCATAATGTCACGACAATTTTCTCTGTTGCTGATATCCTGATATCAACATGCCATATTAATCAGAATGGATGGACTAATACCAATACATCATTAGTGACCACAGCCTGTTTCCTGCTTAGACAATTCCTTGGTTGGAACTCTATGTGTCTTTCCTGATCTTAGGGCCTCTTCAGGATACCTACACATTTCAGTGTATTGTTTTCACAGATTCATCTGGGCTGCAAAAACCTCTAGTCTTCTTGTTTATAAAGAGCAATAATCAGGCATTGTTTATAATCTTCTATTAGGCTTCGCCTGACATTTCCTGTAATTGGACAGTGATGCTTTCAGGGAGGAAGATCGAGAGGTAACAAGCTCGTCACACTAAGGGTTACCTTATGGACAGATGAAAATTGACTGTGTCTATGTGGCTGAGGTGGTTACTCTTTTCCTTGACTAATATATGCTGTATATATTGCAGAGAAATCGCTGTCCACCGCTCAGACGTGAGCATGGAGGTCATGCAACATGGAACTGAGCATTCATAGTTTGTGCACTCGACTTCTACACTGAAGAGTGGTGTGTTCGCCCCAATTAATTTATCCAATCATTTAGTTATATCAATATCATCTCATAGAAATGAAATTTCATATTTTGAGTAACACACCGTTATTTTGTTGCTGAAGTTCATCCAGATTCAACCATTTGCAAGAACTTCAGCTGGCTTGGGTATTCCTTTAAGACACTTTCATGCTTATGCAAGTGATTGTATTTGCTTTATTTTCTATGCATTTATTTATTATTTTGCATGGGGAATATTATAAAAGTCAGAGGATAACCTGCAGAGTCGGCTTTCCTCTCCCTCCATGCGGACTCCAGAGACTGAGTGAGAATCAGATCATCAGGTTTGCTGGCGTGTGCCCTTACCTACTGAGTGATCTCATTGACCCCTTTTTTTCTTTTTGAGACCAAGTTTTGTTGTTTCTTCATTCCATAAGAAGAATGAAATTAGTTACATTGTCTGCAGAAAGATGGATGCAACTGGAAATAATCATATTACAGTTATTAAATCCTTCTCAGAAAGACAAATGCCACAGAACACAACCCATATGTTTTCCCTCATTTGTACTTCTTAGATTTTCTATAGACACATGATACATTTCATGTATATTTGATGTGATAAAAGTAGGAATTTCTAGGGAACAAAGAGAACTAATGGAATTAGAGAAATGGGAGGTTGGAAATAGGTTATGCTCAACATAGAATTTATACTTGTATGTAACATGTGTACAATGAATGTGCACAGTAAAAAAAAAATAATAATAAACTAGGAGAATAAATGAACTGCTGTTTCCAAGTGGCAACACACATCTATCCTCCGTGCCATCTATCCGCGTGCCATCTATCCGCCGTGCCATCTATCTATCCGCCGTGTCATCTGTCTATCCGCCGTGCCATCTATCTATCCACCGTGCCATCTATCTATCTGCCGTGTCATCTATCTATCCGCCGTGCCATCTATCTATCCGCCGTGCCATCTATGTATCTGCCGTGCCATCTATCCCCCGTGCCATCTATCTGCCGTGTCATCTATCTATCCGCCGTGCCATCTATCTATCCGCCGTGCCATATATCTATCCGCTGTGCCATCTATCCGTTGTGCCATCCGCCGTGCCATCTATCTGCTGTGCCATCTATCTGCCGTGCCATCTATCCGCCGTGCCATCTGTCTGCCGTGCTGACCATGATCTTTTTGGGGGCATACCCAGGAGCATGCACCACTTAAAAAATCCATTCATCCACTATTGGACATCTTTGTTGGGTCCGTATTTTAGCTATCATAAATCGTGTTGCAAAAATCATGGATGTGCACTGGTGTGGTGGTTAGGTTCTTTCTGGATATATACTCAGTAGCAGAGTTCTTGAATCATAACATAACATTTTTAATTCTTGGAGACGACTCCATATTGGTTTCTATGCCTGCATTACCTCTCATTCCCACTAGCAGTTTATGAGTTCTGTCTGTATACTTACCTGCATGATTGTCCTTTTTATGATAGACATCTGAGTTAGGATGGGGTCCTCTCTCACTGAGACTCTGGTATCCTTCCCTGACTAGTGATACTAAGATTTTCTTTTCATATATTGTTAGCGATTTCAATGACTTTAGAGAGGTTTAGACTTCAAGCCACTTTTCGACTGGCTTGTTTCGTTAGTGTTCAGCTCCTGTTGTTCCTTGTACATTGTGGATGTAAATTTCTGCTCAGATGAACCACTTGTGAATGTTTTTTTTTCCATCTGTGTGCTTTCCTTTAATTCTACTCTTTCTCTTGCTCTAATAGACTCTCTATACGATGCGGTCTCATGTGTCTATGTTTATTGTTGATGTGTCTTTCAGTCTTCTCTAAACTGCTATTGCCTACATATCACTGTCTTTGAGTATTTTCTTGGAGTAATTTCGTAGACTCAGAAATTTGGGTGCCAAACGAATTTTAGTTGATTTTTGTATGCAGCAAGAAGGCTGGCTCCAGTTTTAGACCTTTCTGCATGCATATGCAGTTTACCCAACACTATCAATTGAAGAAAAGAGTTTCCTTGTTCCATGTTTTTGCACCATTGTCAATAATCAGTTGGCTGTGTACATATAGATTGATTCTGTACCACTGTCTATACGCTTTTATGCCAGTTCCATGATGTTTTTTGTTAATAAAGCTTTGAAATCAGGTATTTTGATACAAAGAAATATGGACACTAGGGGTATTCTGTGGGACACACTGTGACAAACAAGAGCTTCCACAATGAAATTTTTTCTCTGTTGGGGCAAAGGTTGCAAAAGTGGAAGGCGAGTCTGAGGGGAAACGGAAGAGAAGTAGAATTGGGGTGCATGATGTGAAATTCATAAAGGACCAATAGAAAGTTCAAAACAAAAATGCAAAACAAACAAACGAACAGCATTCCATTTCAGCTTCTTGGAAATAGTTTAAGAACTGCAATTCATTCTTTAACTATTTTGAATAATTCAGTGAAAGCATCAGACTGTAGATTGCTTTTGATGGAAGATTTTTAATTACTATTTCATGATCATTACTCATTATCGGTCATTTATATTTTCAGTTCGAATTCAAAGTTAGAAGATTGTATAGGTTCAATAATCCATTTTCTTCCCACTTTCCAGCGCTGTAGCACATCACTGTTCACACCAGCATCTGTTGTAATGTCTCCTTTCTCATCTTTAATTTTACTGGAGTTTTTTGATATCTTTCTTTCTTGGTTAGTATAGCTAAAGGCTTGTCAACTTCATTTCATTGCTCTTTTCCTTAGTTTTAATTTTATGTATATCCATTTTGATTTTGTTATTTCCATCCTTTAATTAAGTTGGGTTTACCTTGTTCTTGCTTTCTACATTCAAGAGATATATAGTCATGTTTGTACAAGAAAATTTTTTAATTGCTTTTACTGCTATAAGTACCCTCAGTAATGTAATTGTTTATTTGTTTGTATTTTGTTGTTTTTTAGACATATGTGAACAAGTGTCTACATTCACCCCAGATAAAGCACCAATAACAAACTTAAAGAAGTTATTCCACCAAAGTCTAGCTTATTGATAGGTTTACTGGGATGTCTGACAGAATGAATGAAAGGTTATTTATAGGAGCATGGGTGACTTGAAGCTAGCTGTAACATCACCAGATGTAAGTACACTCTAGGGAGATGACAGCTCATGGATGCTGCATCCCTGGATGCCATGTAGGGACTTGCAGTTGGGAAGTTGTTGCAGTTCATGTAATGTTGGGGGGTAGTTTTAGGAAGCTTGTATATTTTAGGAGCTTCTGAGACTTGTAAAGTTATTCATTTCTCAGGTCTTAAAGAGCCTTACTCCAGGAGAGAATAGTTTGACTAATAGAAAACAGCTATATAATAAAAGCATTATTTTAAAGTTCCCATATATCTATGCATTTCCATTTTATATTTATTTTCTGTTTGATTATATTGTTGTCTGAGAAGATATGTGATAGGATTTTATTTAGTTAGTTTTTTGTGTTTTTAAGACATATGATCAATCCTAGAGAACATGCCATGTTCTGATGAAAATAATGTCCTCTTGTTGCTGGATGAAATATCTTGTTGTAAACTGAGGTGTTTCTTGATTTTCCTGTCCGGATGATCTGTACTTCGAGGAAAGTAGAGTGTTTGATCTTTATTAAGGTTTGTCTTTTAGATGTAATAATATTTGGCTTATATGTTTATGTTTGGTATACACACACATACATAAATGAAACTGTTAAGTCTTTTTTAGTAATTGATCAATTTGTCTCTCTGCAGCTTTTTAAAGAACCTGCTTTATATGATATGAATATCATTCCCCTTACATATCTGAGATTATCATTTACATATTTTTCTGATCTTTCATTTTTATTATCAATACAAGAATAACACATATCTTATTCTCAATGTTAGCATATAGTTTGGTTCTTTTTTTCTATTCAGCATGTGGTTTTTTATTCTGCTTTGTTGACAAAGTACAATTCATACTGGCCATAAACCCTTGATCTCCTGCCCTGGTTTCCAAGTGCTGGCATTACAGTCATAGGCTGGCATGCCTGGTCAGTCTGTGTATCTCAGTTGGTGGATTTATTCCCGGGTTATGATAGATCTTCACATGCTCCAATTACAGTGTGAAATTCCTCCTCATTTTATGCATCTTCTGATTATTGTTATGATTTGGGTATTTTGCATCATGCCTGATTCTCTTTTTCATGTATCTGTTCTTCCATTGAGTTTGTCATTCATTATCTTGTTCCTAGTATAGACCTCTTAGGTATATCTCGTAGAGCTGGATCTCGGTGAGGGATTTCTTTAGGTACAGCTTTTGTAGAATAAATCATTTCACAGTTTTTGGTTGACAAGGTTTTGGTTTTGTTCTGTTCTTCTAGTCCTTTGAATCACTCATCACTCTCTTCTGTGTCAGAGTCTACAAAGACTATTATCCTAATTGGTACTTTCTTATATACTTATATGCACCATTTATGAGTTAACTCAAAGGACTTCCCAAAGGAACAAACTCTTCTGCCCTGGTCTATTGTCTAAGCTCTCTATTATGCTTCTTTATTATATTGATTGAAGTTTTCAGCTAAAACAGCTCTTAATTATAAGTTTTGCCTCTGGTAAATTTCCCATTCCTATCCTGAACTGTTCTTCTAATATCTTTAGACTGTCATATCTCTTCTCTAGCATCTCACTTAGTTCACTTGAGATCTCTTTCTCCAAATTCTTTTTCAAGCTCTTTTGAGTTTTTGTTTAAATTGGGACCTACTCTGGAGAATTATTCTCTTCTTGTGGTGGCATCAGTTCATAATTCTTATCAACAAACATCTGTACATCTTATATAATATTTACCCCTTACAATTTTTGGAAGATTTTTTATAGGTGTGCTGTATATAATCCTGTGTATGTATTTATGGTTATATATGAATTTATAGAAAATAGAGGTGATATGGGATGTCTTCCTCAGTTGCTCTCCATCTTATTTTCTGAGGCAGAGTCTCTCCCTGAACCTGGCACACACTAACTTGGCTATACTAGCAGATCAAAAGGCTCTAGGATCTACCAATCTGTAGCTCCTCATCCAGCATAGGGGTTAACAGCACACACACAGTACTCTGCTTCCTCTGTGGGTTGCTGTGTATCTGAACTTGGGTCCTCACACTTTCACAGCAAATACTTTATTGACTGAGCCCTTTGGAGACATCGCATAGGATATTCTTAGAGCAAAAGATTTTTGTTTGTTTGTTTAGTTGGGATAATGAATGCTCTTTGGATAAGTGCTTTGTCTTTGATCAGCATTTCTACCAGTGCCTTATTAATATAGACTACAGCTGTTTGGGAAGACAGAGGTATTACTGTCCTTGGACATGAAATTCTAAATCTGCATGTCTTCTAGCTCCAGTGAGTTGAGCCCTGACAGACCTGTTGGTTATGGGGCAGGTGGCCTCTGAGTGGTCCAGAATGTCGAGAGGCCTTCCCTTACCTCCCTTACAGCCACCACAAGAAGTAAGAATTACAATAGCAGTAACCAATCTCCTGAGCCATACTATACATTTCAAATGGTATCTCCTTTCCTGGTTTCCCCTCCGAAAAAATAAATAAATAAAAACAACCCTGTTCTCTCCCCTCTCCCCCTGCTCACCAACCCACCCTCTTTCACTTCCTGGCCCTGGCATTGCCCTACACTGAGGCATAGACCCTTCACAGGATCAAGGGCCTCTCCTCCCCTCCTCTCTCCTATATATGCTGCTGGAGCCATGAGTCCCACCATGTGTACTCTTTGGTTGGTGGTTTAGTTCCTGGGAGCTCTGAGGGTATTAGTTAGTTCATTGCTGTTAGTCCTAAGGGGCTGCAAACCCTTTCATCTCCTTGGGTCCTTTCTCTACCTCCTTCATTGGGGACCCTGTGCTCAGTCCAATGGATGGCTATGAGCCTCTACTTCTGTATTAGTTGAGCAATGGCAGAGCCTATAGACAACAAAAAAATGAAATTTTCTTAATCCATTCAGCTACCCTGTATATTTTGATTTGAGAATTAAAGCCATTAATGTTTTAGAGTTATTACTAAATAGTATTTATAGATTGGAGATATTTTGTTGGTTTTTACTTTATTCCTGATTTTTGTTCTTAGTCACAGTTTATATTTTACTAATTATAAGTTGATTTGTTTTTGTTCCTGATTCTCCTCACTCTGCTCCTTCCTCTCTTCAATTCAAAGTATTTCACCCAGTATTCTGTTTAAGGTTTTGTTGTTGTTCTTGGGTATCAGTATTTTCAGGATGTTTGTATCATGGCAATATTTTTCCTCCTTCAAATATGTCATATAGTTTTGTTGCACACAGTAGTCTAGGTTGGAAGTCCTTTAGAATTGTAGTGCATTGCTCCAGGATCTTCTGGCTTCTTGTATATGTATGTGTATGTCTTTCCTTGGTTTGGAGAATTTTTCTTTTATGATTTTGTTAATGCCATTGACCTGGGATTTTTTTTTCTCCCTAATCTATGACATCCCACATTTCCTGAATGTTCCTTTCCTGAAGTTTTCATTTTTTTCATATTCTTTGTTTATTTAGTTTAGATTCTCTACTTGATTTAGATCCTATACTTTATCTTTAAGTCCTGACATTCTGTTATCTGTTGTGTTCATCCACTTGTGAGACTTTCCCCTGAATTTTCAAATTGGGATATAGAGTTTTCCATTTTCATCTTCACTGAGGCCTCTGTAAAGTTTCTATCACTTCTTTTCTGTCATGTGCTTGTCTTCCTCAGTATCACCTAGATGCTTGTCATTATCCTCTTGGAGTTCAGTGAAGTCATTTTTCAAGTCTTCTTTAAATTCCTATATCCAGTTTTAGGATGTTTTATAGAATATTCTTTTTATTTTATGTTTATAGGAGATATTGGCTTAGTTTTCTTTTTGTGATATGTCTTTACCTAGTTTGGGTATTAGAGTGACAGTGACTTTTTAGAAGGAGTTTGGGGATGCTCCTTCTGTTTCTATTTTTAACTAGTGTAATAAGGACTGGATGAAAATATTCTTTGAAAGTCTGGTAGAATTGTGCTATGAATCCATCGAGTCCTTGGCTTATTTTGGCTCAATAGCTTTTTATTACAGTTTCAAACATCTTGTTTGTTATGGTTATGTTTAGGTTGTTGACTTCTTGGCTTAATTTTGGTTGTTTGGCTGAATCTAGAAAATCAACCATTTCTTTTAGGTTTTCCAACATAATGGAGTACATATTTTTAAGATATTTGCTTAATCATTTTTGGTGCCCATTGTAATTTCCCTATTCATTACTGATTTTGTTAAATTGCGTTCTCTCTTTCAGTTAGCTGGGCCAAAAATCTGTTGATCGTTTTTATCTCCTCAAAAGTAATCAATTCTAGTCTTATTAACTGTATTAATTTTTGTTTTTTTAATTTTTTAAAATTTCTTCTTTGATTGTTTTTATTATTTCTTACTATCTATTTCATACTGTATTTGGCTTGTTCTTGTTTTTCCAAACTTTGGGGGTTTCATCATTAAGTCATTTGTGCTTTTTTCTGGTTGTTTGGTGTAGGCACATAGAGGTATCCTTTTTTTAGTAGGACTTTTTAAAGTAGGACTGCTTCCAGTGTGTCTAGCTTTGTGGTGTTGTGTTCTGTAGTATAACAATTTGTTCCAGGAAATATATCCTTTCTTTCTTGATATCATCTTTGACTTATTCTTCATCATTCAACCAAAGGTTGTTTAACTTCCATAAGTTTGTGTGCTTACTAGTTTGTGTGAAATTTGTTTGCTGTTGGTTTTAAAGTTTATTGTGGTATGTCAGATAGGGTACACAGAGTTTCAGTCTTTCTGAATTTGTTTTGTGTCCCGGAATGTAGCTTAATTTAGAGAAGATCTCATGTACTGCTACCTAGAACAAATATGTTCTTTTGGTGTTTGGATAGAATATCCTATAGATATTGGCTATAACATATCATTTAATATTGATGTTTGTCTGATTATTTTTGTCCATATGACCTGTTTGTTGAAATCGCCTACTATTATTAGGTTGATGCTAATGTTTGTCTTTAATTCCAGTAGTACACTTTTTTAAAAAACTAATTGCAACAAATAAATGAACTCTTTCCATTTTGGCTGACAATGCTCCCCACCAAGAGCTGCAGGATACCCTACCACATAGTGAAGGAGTACCCTAGAAAGAGTAGTACTCATGCCTGCTCATCACTAATGAGGAATCTCAACCTCCACCTGGTTTGTAACAAAGTGGTACCTCATCACCTGCTGAGCAACATCAGAAAGAGATGCTAACTCGAGTTTAAATAATACTGGAGTTATGCAATTTAAAATACCCAGGAATATATTTATAAGATTCTTTTCTTATATAATGAATGAAGTACTCAGACTAGATGAGTAAAACAAACCAATAATCCAATATAACCCTTAGACCCCAACACTGAGAGGACACAGGCATTGGAACAGTCTTCCTGAGGTTTCAAAGCATCCATCATGAAAATGCTACCACAGCTACAAACACACATGACAAAAACTACAGATACCAGGAAAGAAACAAGACACAAAGAGTCAAATAGAGACAACAGCACAGAAACAACATGTTGTGGTTGCTGCTGCTCTGCCTCCTGGTCCACAAGGAGAGGAACATCTCCCTTTTGCAGAAATAGAATGAAAGAGAACATTCTAGCAGACTGCCATTGCAGAGACTAGCAATCCCAGTCACCAGAACTTCTCACAGCTCACATAGCAACCCAGTTAGGGAAGCAACCAGAAATCTACACAGTGTATCTCATGTCACCTTCAGCAAATACCCAGGTGTTTGGAGCCAGGAATCATCTTGAAAAATGAGTTATTTTGTACCATTCTGGAGTCCAGAAATCTTTACCTATCCCTATCTCTGGAACTCACTTGACATGTTCTCTGTCTTGGAAGGCAGCTTCCTTTCTTGAAAACCCAAACTGGCCAAGTAGAATGATTGTGATGCAAGCTCACTGTGTACCTTGAACGATGGGAGAAAGGTGCTGGGACACAGACAGGAATAGATGGACATGCTGGCCTTAAGAAGCACAAGAGAGGTATTGGCTCTGTAAGACCAATTGTGGTATGGACCACTGCTTGTGGACTTGGGACAGTCCCAGGACTGGATGCAGGTATTTATGAAGTTCCTCTGAATGTTCTTCATGGTGCTGTGCTCTGGGAGAGAGAAACCCCCATTCTTGCTCTGAATAGAGGCACAAGACCATATTACAGAGTCATGAAAAAAATGCTTTTAGCTGCTGCCCTTATCTACAGATGAAGCAGAGGTGTAGGTAGGAAAACCACAACTCTAGCTGTCACCACGTTCTAGGCACACACAGAGCTAAGAAAAACTTTGCTTGGTTGGTGTTGGCCACAACTATTCCAATTGTCATACAAATATGTGGCTGCCACTGATATTTCATCTCTGTACCAAGTCTGAATAAGCTACCCTGGCAGGACAGGATGTGAGCCTCATGGATGGATGCTTTTTTACTTTCTTCCTTGTCCTGCATCAGGACCCACATCTTTACCTACAAAAAAGATAGGAACTTCAAATGCGTGCCCAAGGCCCTTTGCAGTGGTACAGCTAGCATGGATGGTGCCTAAGGAAACCTCCATCATATAACAGCGAGCACCACTCCTATTGTAGGACTAGTCACACAGTGATCACTCTACCAGAATTTCTGTCTACACCAAGACTTCCTACACCAAATATTACATGAACCCAAAGAAAGAATGGCTCTCTAAAATCCATCATGGAATGTAACATGCCTCTGGCAATTAATTATCATGAAATAAGCTCCAGAGAAATTATATTATGCCCACATGGAAGTAAGACAAGCAAAACAGCCTTCCAGCCCTACAGATGCTTAAAGGAGGCATGCATCCAAAATTAAAAGAAACTAACTACTGTCATAAACTTACGTAACAACATGAATCATGTGGGAAAAATAGACACACAGATGAGAATCAAAAGAATCAGCATGAACAGTATAGGAAACCATCAAATCAAGAAGAACAACTAGAGAAGAAGAAAATAATTCAATATTCAAAACAGCCAAAGAAAATTAACCCAGGGACAGGAGTCTTTATCTATCGATAACAACAATGAGAATGGACAAATATGCTAGTTATGGGAACTCACCAATAAACATACCATCCCATGGACAATTTCAAAGGACGTGAAGTGGTAGCCTACTGCTTAAAAAGAGCAGGACTCTTTAGTTGGTGGTTTAGTCCCTGGGAACTCTGGGGGTACTGGCTGGTTCGTACTGTTGCTCCTCTTATGGGGCTGCAACCCCCTTCAGCTCCTTGGGTCCTTTCTCTAGCTCCTCCACTGGGGACCCTGTGTTCAGTCCAATGCATGGCTGTGAGCATCCACTTCTGTATTTGTCAGGCACTTTTAGAGCCTCTCAGGAGACAGCCATATTAGGCTCCTGTCAGCAAGCACTTGTTGGCATCCACAATAGTGTCTGGGTTTGGTAACCAAACCACCAACCAAAGAGTACACATGGAGGGACCCATGGCTCCAGCTGCATATGTAGCAGAGGATGGCCTTGTGGGACATTAATGAAAAAAGAGACCCTTGGTCTTGTGAAGACTCGATGCCCCATTGTAGGGGAATGCCAGGACAGGGAAACAGGAGTGGATGGGCTACTGAGCAGGAGGAAGGGGTGGGATAGGGGTGTTTGGGGATGGGAAATGAGGAAAGGGGATAAAATTTGAAATGTAAATAAAGAAAATATCTAATATAAATAAATAAATAAATAAAAAGCAGGACTGTCTAACTTACATCTAGTATATTAGAATTTAAGACAAGAAGATGTAAAACCAAACAAGCGGAATCATAAACTAACAATCAAGAAACTATGTATTTTTACCTCATTCCAAAGCACATTATTTTATACAACAAAATTGCTATGAGACTACAGACAGAGAGATGGACCCTTATACATTCATAGCAATGAAACTCACCACTTCATTTTCATCAGTGAGTAGATGTTTAGATTAAGTAGTCATCAAAGAAAGTGAGAATTAAATTATACCATAAATTATATAGAATGTTTTACAAGTACAAATTAAGTCTATCCAATCGCTATGGAATACACATTGGACTCTCTGTAGGATGAAGCATATATTAGATCACAAAGAAGTCATAAATTCTGCAAAATTAAGATATATGAAGAAGCCTTATAAAAACTCACTAGTTTATAAGGTAGTTTTTCGAAACAAGAGGTTGAACGAAGGTTCCCCACTTGAGTGAACAATGTGACTCCCAGAAGATATAAGTTATTGAAGGTAGGTAAAAAAAAACAAAAAAACAAAAAAACCTTCCTAAGAATTACTGAACAGGGATCGCAGAGGTATCCAAGCAAGGCAGGCTATTTCCACTGCTCTTGGATGCCCCCTTCATAACGAGATGCTAAGGCACTATTGCCAAAGAGAACACTCACTTTGGTTGTAGGACATAAAGACATTAAGCTTAAATTGACAAAGAAACTCCCTGCTGGGAAACATTTTTAGTCTTATTTTGTACTGGGCCTTGCTTGCTACAATACCAACCTGCCAGGCAAGCTATAGCTTCTGTAACCAACCTCATAATTGGATTTGAAGCCTGCTCCACAGGAAAGAATTGATGCCTGGTTTTGTAAACAAGGTCAAAGCCCATGCCTATATCCCTAAGGCAACTACTGTTGTCTAGGTGCCTTCTAAAACAGAGTTATGCTGCCCTCAACCTTGATCAGGAAAGCTTTTTCTTCTCTTGGGTAGTAGTTAATGCAGGGAGACGTGTAACTGTTTAAAGTGCTGAGAATTAGCAAAAGTGACTGCTCACCTGAATATGGCATATCTTTAGATGCCTACTCCAACAAGGCTCAAGAACATTTGTAGAAAAGGAGGTGGGAAGAATTTAAGAGATAGACGGTGGAAGGAGTGCTGTGAAGTTGTCTTCTGGACTTGGATTGACTGCTGCTCGAGTGAACTCACAGCAGCTATAGTCGTCTGCAGGAGACCCTGTGTAAGAACAAGCTAAAAGTCCCAGGATAGATGGGGAAGATATTACAAGGTCACATCCCTCACTAAAGAGGGATGGGTTCTAAGGAGGGAGAGTGGTTTTCTTTGTGAGAGGTGTGGCCACTAGGCAATAGCAGTTGGCTCAGTAGATGGCCCCACACCCATGGTGGCAGTAAATGTACTCAGTAGTTTATACGTGTGTGTGTGTGTGTGTGTGTGTGTGTGTGTGTGTGTGTGTGTTAATTTCAATATAATTAAACTGGGCAGGAAATTTCTTATAGGTTTCTAAAGGAGGATATAACTAAAGTACTTTGTATAATATGAATATGAATTTTTCAAAGAAAAATTAAAATTATTTAAAAAGTCATTTCAAAATCTTATCTTTTTTCTGATCACAATGTGATTTAATACAAAATTAAAATCAAAAGAAGTTTTACAAATACCTTTGAATAGGTGATAGAGGAATTCAGAAGGGAAACTTAAACTGTTCCTAATGAAATAAGTCGGTAAAGTAGAAGCTGTTTCAAAGGAAAGGAGTCTATACATTTAAACAGATAGGTCTTTTACTGGACTTCCTCCTTAAAATATATCACATGGACTGAGAAAATCAGGAACCACCCTAACTCAAGGAATAAAGTTTGTGGTTAAAGGGGAAAAATTATAATCCGTGGCTCTAAAACACAAAGGATCATTAGAGTTACAAAAAAAATAATGTGTCAACAAATTAGAAAACACAGAGGAAATAGAAGGTCTGACCTCATACTTTAAAATAAAACTCATACTTAAAATTAAACTATAAGGCCATGAGAAACCTAAGTAGCCCAATAACACGTCATGAAATTGAATGAGAAAAGTTTTCGACTAAGGAAAAGCCTAGGGCTAATCGCATCACTGCAGAACTGTAGCATATTTGAAAAGAATCCCAACTTCTCTCAAATATTCCACCAACCTGAAAGCAAGAGAATCCTTCTAGGTACATTCTGTGTGCCCTGTATTACCACTGTTACCAAAACCAGACAAAGAAAAATTTACAGACAAATATTCTGGATGACCATGTGTGAAAAGTTTCTCAATAAAACACAAGCAAACCAAATTCAACAACACAGGAAGAACATTTGTCTTAAAGCCAAAGGAACGGTTAAATAGTTGAGAGTACTTGTTGCTTTGCAAAGGACAGTGTCTGTAACTCCAGTTACAGGGAATCAAATATCCTATGACCTTCTTAAGCACCAGGAATATACCTGCTGTACATATATACATGCAAATAAACAAAAGCAGTAAAACCCAATCTTATATAATGGGTTGTCTTTGAAGAACATTTGCCTTGATGAAGCTGGTCTATTCTAGGTATGCAAGATGGCTCAACACATGCAAATCAATAAACATAACCCAATCAGCAGAACAAAAGAAAACAATTGATCATCTCAATAGATTATAGAAAGCATTTGATAAAATTCTACTGTTCTTTGCAATGAAAGTTCTTGACAAATTAGAGACTGTAATAAGGACTGTATAAGACAAAGCCACAGCAATCGAATGAGTTGGGGGAAACATGTGCAGTCTCGTGTTGTATAAAAGGACATGAAAAGTTTTAGCTGCAGCAATTGTGCAAGTGAAAGAAATAAAAAGCATAGATTAGCCGGGCGGTGGTGGTGCACGCCTCTAATCCCAGCACTTGGGAGGCAGAGGCAGGAGGATTTCTGAGTTCGAGGCCAGCCTGGTCTACACAATGAGTTCTAGGACAGCCACGGTCTCGAAAAAACAAAAAACAAACAAAAAACAAACAAACAAACAAAAAAGCATAGAGATCCGCTTCTAGATGATAAGGTTCTAAATGGAGAAAACCCCAAAGACTTCACTTAAAGACCCTGGGCTTGACAAATACAAAGAGTTGACAAACATATGAGAAAATCCTTCATAGGAATAGCCATCAAGGAAATCCAAATCAAAATTACACTGAGATACAATCTTGGTTTGATTTCGTCTGTTAAATCTCAACAGAAGTGGCGAAGCCTGTTGACTCTGAGGAGAAAATCGAACTCTGTGATGTGGGCCTCACAGCCATTGAAAACACACAGGACACTGGGAGGGTTTTCCCAAACCTCCAAGCTGGTCTACCACTTGATCTGGCTACATCATCCCTGCATATATATTCCCAGGAAATCATCACATGATTGTCTTTGTTGCAACATTTATGATAGTTAACATGTATACATGAAGCATTACTGAACTACAGAGAAGAATAAAATCCTGTCATTTTGCAGATGGACATAGATTGCATTAGAGGATACAATATGAAGCGAATAAATACTGAACTCCCCCAGTAAAATAATGTATGTTCTTTCTCTTGGTAAAAAAAAACAAAAATATAAACTTTAGAGGAATGGTTCTTAACCTTTCACAGGGGTCCCTACTAGATATCTAATACCAGATGTTTGCATTACAATTCATAATAATAGGAAACTTACAGCTATGAAGTGGCAAGAAAATAATTTTATGGTTGAAGGTCACCTCAACGTGAGGAACTATATCAAGGTGTCACAGCATTAGGAAGGTTGAGGACCACTGCTTTATAATCACTTGGAACTGAGAGAGATTGAGAAGAGAGATGGGGGACATTGAAACAAGGAGGTGGTATTTGAACAGAACACTCTATGAATGTATGGACACATCACACTGAACCCTATGAAAATATAGAGTATGCACCAGTAAAGCCAACAAACAAACAAACAAACAAAACACATAAGTCTCCTATTGGGGAAAATTTTTTGATTTCCCACATCTTAACTCACTCCATTAAGAGCTGCCAATATCCCTCAGGAGCCATAGATCTCAAAAACAATCTGAGATGGACAGTGATGGGGCTATCTGTGGCCTTCCAAACCTTGAAGTTTATTTTACAACTCCATTTCTCTTCTAAGATGGATCTCACATGAGCTGAGTTATTGCTGTTCTGCATAAAGTCTCTTCTCACCCAAGACAAACAAGGAAAAGGAGAAAGAGTTAGTCTTTAGATTTTCTAATGTTCTAGGACCCAGGTGAGTATATAAGTAGAGTGTATAAGAGGACAGACAGTGAGTCATTTACCAAGCCGATCAGCCCAGCCTCAAACCTGTCCCTACCTCTAAACACACTTCCAAAGTGAAGACGGCCACACTCCAACGATTCCTAGAGACCTGAGCCCTTTGCTGTAAAGTAGCACTGTTGAGAAAGACAGTCTTCTCCAATTCCAGACTTGAAGTTCCCTTTCTCCATCTTGGACTCCATCAAGAGATAGGCGAATGCTTAGATCACAGCCCTCAAGTTCTACATTACTTAAGTGGGAGGAAACACAAGAAGCCAAATTGCACACACTCCATAATGGCACATGACTGGTGATCTCTCAAACTCTGCTCAAACGCAAACAGTCTTCTTGAAAAAATCTCTGCGGATTACAGCTTGGTTCCCTCCCTTCTCTCTCCCTTTTATTTTCTTGAAACACACACACATGCATAGAAGTACATCTATGCTCCCTCTCTATGTGAAAGCTCTAGAGTGACAAAGGCCACTGCCACCTCATTTGATGGTTTTCATACTGTTTCTGGTACAACAGTACTTGGCACAGAATGGCGGCTCAGTAAGCACCAGCTGAGTGGACAACCACAGTTGGCAGTTGCTGGCAAAAGAGCTTCTGAGAAGTACTTGCTTAATATGAGCCCTGAAGATGGGGGTCAGTCAGGCAAAGGTGTTGGTTGGAACTAGAGACCTGTAGACGAGGCCAGGTCCTGTGACAAGGAAGAGGTGGCACATAAGGAACAGAAGAAAGCTCGTATACTAGAAGCGCAAGTCGGGTAGGGATTAGAGATGAGATTAAAGGCAGAGCAGCACAAGGTGCAGACTGGGTTTCCTTGTGAGTACCATGGGAAGGAATATACACAAAGCAGTCATGTAATAATCTGAGTTTGAACATGAGCCTCTGCTTCTGTGTGTAAAACAACTCTTGGCAGAGGATGGGCTATACCCAGAGAACAGATGTGAGTGAGGCTTGCGGCAGTGAGGAGTGCCAGCCTGTATCCACTGAGCACCTAGCAAGCCCTACTCACAGGATTTTAAACATTATAGCACTTTAAACACTTAATAAATTCTTTCAATATTTTACTCTCAAAATTTGCTTTCCTGTATTATAATTTGTTATCAATGGTATATAAAATTATATATCATTAAATATAAAAAATGTTACCTCTGTCAAAGGTTCCGATGTTAGTGTCAAATGGGCCTCCAAAGAGAATGGTACAGCTGCAAGGTATTCTTTACTTCTAAGGACTACGGTTTATTCAAAATCACTTGGAAGTGGCATTTGGAGGTAAATTTTACTTCGGCAATGTGTGGGATAACACGGGGTTAAGAATCTTTTAAAGATGAAACGCGGCTTGGAACTGGGTAAGGAGTACCAGGCTATAGATGAGAAGATGAGGTTGTTTAGGCAAATATGAGTGTGGCATGAAATATATGAAGAATACAGATGCAAACAGCACAACAACAAACCTGGGAAACGATGGAAAGCAGAGGGAAGGGAAATGGGTGACATCATCAAGGCTCTGAGAAAGTGGGATGCAGATGAGCACGTGCAGGCTCTGTCTGGGTCAGCCTCCTATGACTCTCCCTTGGCAGATGGGAGTCTGCCTCTCAACTGCTGTGCATGTTATCTGAAAGCTGCAGTTACCCTCTGGCCTGGAGCAATGTCTTCCAGGATTGTTCTTAGCACAATGACTATAGCTATCCATCTCCCAAGTAGCCTAGAGATGAGACTCTCTTCCTTCTTGGGGAACTGAAAGCTCACAGCTGACAGCCATGCCTCAAGGTAAGGGAAATCCGTTCAGCAAGTCTTGTCCTGAACTCCCTGTGGAATTGGACTAAGGCTAAACTTCATCAGAAGCCACGGCTTGCTTAGTTTTTCCTCCTGCCTTTCTTCCTCCAGACTTCTCTAAGAATCATTCCTTGATAAATTACTTACACAAGAATCTCTGTTTTGGCCTCAGCTTCAATAAGAATTGCCTGAAGATCGAAGCCAGGAAACGTGTCAAGGGACAAGAAAGCAGGAGAGGAAAGTTCATTTGGACCTCTTTGTAGGTGTTATCAGTCTTTCTCTAACTAGGTCTGAGCCCCCCATACCCACCCAAATCACTGTTTGCACAGTCAGTGTCAGATCACAGTGGGAGGAAGAGACTGTGGCATGCTGAAGAAGTAGATATAGTTCAAGTGCCATGATCTAAAATTGACTTTTGACATCTGTTCTTTAACTTGAGAGCCAAGTGCCCACAGAGCTTGTTCGAAGTGTGTTTCATTGGGTGACCTACATTTTAAAATCTAAGTCACTCCCAAATTTAGAAAGGAGAGCCCCTGAGCACCTGGGGATCAGCAAAATATCCCAAACAATTTTTCAAGTGTTTTATTTTTGGCAAAACTTGATTTAGCTCATTTTGCAAGTGCTCGTCTCTTCGGCTTTTTAAGCCCTTGGGCATTTCAAAGGAAATTTAATCCACATGTTCCTTATTCATTTACATTTTAAGTCATAAAAATGTTATTTTTATAAGAGCTGCTTGATATCCAAGAAACTTTCTGAGCCTTTTAAAAAATCTCTTTAAAGTCGTGGTTGGAGCCAGGGAGCACAGACGTGGTGTGTGATGCACTACCCAAAGATGTGATCCAGACAGTCTCCACCAGAGACCAACCTCAGAACAACGCTAAGCCACAGCCAGCCAAGAAACTGATGGCAACTCAAGGATCAAAAAAGTTGGTCCGGACACCACAGCATCCTTGAGAAATGCAGGAACAGCCAACAGCCGAGACAGCAAAGATTATAGTCGGCTTCATTAGTATGTCAGTGAACTGTTTGGGCAAACGAGGAATAGAACATATACATTATAGCAAGCTGTTGTGTCTGGCAGCTTTCACACTCTTCCGCCTGCAGAAAGCCATCTATCACTACCCAGAGACTCTACGGAGAGAACGCTGTGTCTTTTCTCAGCATTTTATGTACAATCAAAATAGCATCCTTGAGCATCAATAATATATTACAAGTTCTTTCCATAAAGTACTAGGAAGGGCTTAAAATGGTGATTGCAATGTATATCTAATAGTATAGAAAAAATGTTTACATCGTATTTCTAAGGTTGAAAAGGGATACACACCTGTAGGCAAATCAGAACTACTTTTTTCTCTTTTTTCTTTTGAATGAATGAGTGTCAGAATCATGCTCACGCATGCTCATTTCTGTTAAACAACAACCCTCACAGGTAGAATAGCAGTGCTTTTTCTCCATTTGCTTGGTTAGGCTCATTGACTTCCCTGAACGACGCATGTGTAACTAAAGACGTCTTTCTGTGTCTTAAGTTGTATGGAAAGTATTCCCATAATATTGAAACGGAGCAGTGCCCTTCTTATTCTCCCCCAGGGCTCCAAGCTGGAGGGGGTACTCAAGCAAGCACAAGATGATCAAATCGTCTGGGAGGCAGTGGAATGTGAGCGATCCTTTGCAATGGCTAAATCTGTGGTGACCATGTTTTCTGAACCCCAAATTGGTCACAGGATCTAGCATGGGGAGGAGTGTGCAACAGCTTAAATTAGTTTGAATTAGAAGCGTTCTGAGAACCCTAAGGCCTGTGATTGTTCTGGCTACAGGGCTTTAGAAATGAAGAAACATCATAAAAGACAAGAAAATGAAACATCCTATGAAGAAATAATAACAGCTGCTAATTTCTACAACTGTAGCTAGCGGATGGTACCTGAAGCCTGTTCAACAGGGACCCTTGAGTTTCCCTTATGTTAATGTATGTGGCCATTTCAATCCAAAGAACACTTGCTTCCACTCTTCTGGCACCTGGTCAGCTCCTGGTGAGCCCAACTGCCAACATTAACTACCTCTCTAATCTTCCTGAAATCTGTAGAGTAAGCACTTCCCCTTGGAGAAGTGCTCTCTCTGAAAATCATCCATGCCCTCTGGCTCCTCCCATCATCCCCACCAACCTCAGGGCTAGTTTTGAAAAATAGCCATTTTCTCTCTGTTGTACTGGGCTCTTTTCAGCCTCTTCGATCACAGGTGAAATAAAGGAAAGCAGAAATATCCTTTTTCCCAGTCCCTTTTAACTGGAAGTTTAGATGAATAATTTGTCCTTTAAAACCTGTGACTCAACATTCAGATCCGAGGAACAGGGTAAGTGGGGAATGCAGTTATCATATAAAAAAATTCTATTGATTTCAAAACCCTGGGAAGACATTTTGTCTTCACAGTGTGTGATGATTTTATTTCAATATACTGTAGTCTGACTTCCAAGCATGACCAGGTAGATCCATTTAAATAGGTGTTAACTCTAAAGACTGAAAAGAAGAAGATAAACTGGTCAGTTAACATGACTAATTCTTTTCTGCCCAGAGCTCTCTGCTCAGGTTTTGTGTTGTATGGACAGTATCCACATGCTAGGACAGCTTTCTTCCAAGGGACATTACTTTCTTCAAAAATTTACAGCATCCCTAGTTGTGGGTAGATATCTCATAAATTGGATGGCATAAATGAATGTCAAAAGTCTTTCATCTCATTGTAAACCAGAAGAAGGTTTTATTGACCCATTCTCTGAGGAAAAGGTGTGAAGAGAAAACCTATTAAAAGGGAAATATAAACCAAGACCAAGTTGTGATCACCATAATTGAAAATCCTTAAAATAATGTCTCTCTAATGCTAAGAAAAATTTGTTTTTCCATTAGAGCCCCAATGTCATTTTATACTGTGCTACTACTAAGTCATTTAAATCCAGACTCAGATGTTTGCAGAAGTCACATGAGAGACTGCACCATATATGTGGACATTATGCTGTTTGATGTAGAATAGTGTGTTTGAAAGACTTCCAATTTGAACCTCAGCTTGTTTGCATTGCAGTTTTATGACTGAGCACTTGGAGTGTGTGTGTGTGTGTGTGTGTGTGTGTTTTCTTTTTTAAGACTTGGTGTTCATTAAGACAAATAGTAACAAAACAGTCTTCCTTTTGTCATTCAGAGACTGTTGAGAGTTCAGTATCTGCCACCTAGTCTATGCTTCTCTCTCTCTTCTCCTTAGAAATTAGGCTGGGGGTCTGAGCTAGGGAAAAAGGTGCCATCGACCTCTTCATCTTGGAAGACCAGCTCATGTTCCTGCAGTGTGTGTATTTGCCTCATTGGCTTCCTTCAAGCTAGCTTTTCCTGACTCCATTTGATCATATTCCTTTGTATCTGCTGCAGACAGTACTATTTAGCTACAGATTTGGGCCCAACAGAGTGTTTGTGCTCACCATTGCATTTACACAATGGAAAGACACCTGCAGTGGATTCCTACAACAGCATATACTGGTTACAAGAACTATCCCCCATGGCAGCACACACAGAGATAATGAGCTCATAAATACTGTCCGGTGGCCTTTCTCTTGCCAAGTATTAAATCGTAAAGGAAGGGGGAAGGGAGAGATTAGAACTGAATATTTACTACAGAGTTCAAATTCAGGGCTTCTTCTAGCTAACTTTTATTATAATTGACCATATTTTAGGCTTGTCAGTCCTCTAATCTCTTCAGTGCCTGACACAGTGTGTTCTTCAAAGCAGAGAGACCAATGCCTTGTAGGCTCGTATCTGGAAGAAAGCAGTGTTCTTCTTTGGATCATTAATAGTCTTCTGCAGCCTTACTTCTTCAAGAGCAATGAGAAAGGACTGTGTTGCTCTGCTGCAAAATTATCCTTGCTAAATCTTATTTCCTGGTCCTTTTTCTCTCTCTCCAGAGACAGTTATGAATACTTGTTGACAATATTTCCCTCCAAATTTATGAATTTAAAATTTCTAATCTTGATACTCCTTCCCAAATACGGTCTGTTCCAACACTTTTTCATCAGACTAATAGTCCAATTTCTAATTATCACTTCACCATCTAATTCTAGCCAGAATGGGGAATTAAAAGGCATCCACATGTGCTTGGATGGCTTCCATAGGTGGAGTCTGATTGCTCTCAGCTGCATAATGGGCTGTACTCAGTGGCTTCTACCAAATAGAACATGGTGATGATGATGGCCTTGGACTTCCGGTATGTATCATCTGAGTTGTTGTGTTGAGCTTTTGTTCCAGTCTCATGGATCATGTACTCTGTTGGGATGTCAGAGCAAGGATATGGGCCACGCTTTGACAGCTTTCCGTTAACCCCATAAAGGAGCCCACATAATGAGAAATGCAGGTTGTCTGCCAACAGCATGTGAGGAGACCATCTTGAAGTGGACCCTCCAGCTCAAGTCAAGCCATTAAATTATGACAATCCTGGGTGACATACTTTTGCCACCTCATAAAATCTCCTGGACCCAAATGGCTTTGCTAAGCTGCTCCTGTATTCCTGACACATAGCAACTATGCAACAATAAACGCTTGTTATATGAAGCTACTAAGTTTGAGGGTGCTATTTTAACGCAGAAGAACCGAGATGGTAAAACATGTTCTTGCAGCCTCTCGGGTTATAGGAACCTATTAGCCCCATGTATTTCTTCAGTCCCTCCCTTACTTACTCATGGATAGTAGAACCATTTTTCTTTGATAATTTTTCCCAATAAAATTATGAATTTCCCTTCATCTTTTATGGAATTATTACAAAGCCTCTATGAAAGAGCTGGAAATTTTTCATTCGGCCCTTTCAGTCTTCAAATGGGTGTAGCCCCAAAGCAGAATGTTATCTCATTGGTCATGTCTTTTTCTTACCTTGCATTCACTCTCTGCTGTCAGGTTCTGCCTGTGAGGCAAGGACTAGTTGGGAGAGGGTGCTGAGAAAGAGCAATCCTTTGAGATACTAGGTGGGGCTGGATACAGAGCCTAAGCAAGAGAACATGAATCTGCCATTTCTGAACTGGAGAAATTGAAACTACTCATTGTGGGCCTGGCTTTGAATCAAGGGAGGAGGTAAAACCTACCTCCAGTGTGAGATTCAAGACAAAGACATGACTAATGGAGCAGTCTGCAAGAGGATGACCAAGGCTTAAGAGGAATTTGTCATCCTAAATAGCATCAAGATGTTCTGAATTGCTGGGGTGGTGGTGGCACACGTCTTTAATCCCAGCACTTGGGAGGCAGAGGCAGGTGGATTTCTGAGTTCAAGACCAGCCTGGTCTACAGAGTGAGTTCCAGGACAGCCAGGGCTACATAGAGAAACCCTGTCTCAAAAAAAAGAAAGAAAGAAAGAAAGAAAGAGAAAGAGAGAGAAGGAAAGAAAGAAAGAAGAAAGAAAGATGTTCTGAATTGTGATTACTCTTTTATTGATAAATTTTTTTTTATTCTCATCAATCACAGGCTTTGCCTGACTTTCCTCAAGTCTTCAAATCTCTTCTGTCTCCTCTGCTGTTGGGTGGCTAAGTTCTCAAGTGTCGTGTCATCTGGGATCTTCTCTTTCTATGAAATCACCTTAGGTGATACTGTACCTCAATAACTTCTTGTCTACCCAGACTCTCTTCTAGACTTTGGATTCATATACCCAGAAAAGCTACTGAATCACACAGTAAACCAAGTATAAATTCTTAATCCCACCAATCAGGTGTAGGTTTTGTGATTGTGACTTTAGTTCATGGTTTTGCTTACTCAAGTGCCTGAGCCCCCAGTCTAGATATTATTCTTGATTTTTCTTCCTGATAACACCCACACTTAGCCCATCAGCAAGTACTACTTAGCATATCTCTACAGCTTGCCTTTCTCTCTTCTTACCTGTCCCACTTACTCAAATGGCACAATATGCCTTAGGTCTACTGTTTACTGCCATGGGACATTTCCCATTCCATAGCTAACTGAAACTATAAGTAATTCTTCAGACCACATTTACCACTACTAGCCTAAGAATGAAATTTCAGATTTTTCCCTCTGGCATTACAGACCTTCCCATGGTCTTCCTTCTGAATTATTTTTCTTCTTTCTTTTTACAGGGATATATACCTTCTCTTTCTATTCCTCCAGCACCTCTCCTACCTTCATCCTCAGGATCTTTGTACTTTGCCACTTCCTTACCTTTGTATGTTTCTCACCTCTTATTCAATCTTTACAGTCAAGCTCCACCTACAATATTATTCCCCAAAGACTCATTCCCAAGCAACTATGGAATTCCCCTTAGCCTGTTACTGTATTGTTCAATTCATTCCTCTGCCTAGATCTCACCCCATCATTTCTTTATGTACTCATACTTGAATTTTATCTTTTATTAAGACCTCAACCAGCCAGAACAGTTCCTAACCCAAAGGACGGACATGATCAGTTCTTATGAAATATATTAAGAAGCTGTGGTGTGCACTCCTTTGTGAGGCATAGAAGTATCCCCCAGTTTTCTCCTAGATTCATTATTTGGTGCTCAGCGATCACCAGCTTGGAAATGAGCAGGAGCTTCTGTTTGTGTATGGGCCCAATTATGCATTGAGAGCAATTTAGAGTCTCATTTCCTGAAGCACTGAGTAACTGTTCTGATCCGGGAAGCTGCCATTCAGAGTAGAGACTCATACCTGCACACTGGCTGACAGAAATAGGAAGAGAGCAGGAAGTGACTGCTGCAGAGGACTTGATGGTTTGCCTCACATGTCTAAAGGGGAAGGCAAAGCTGTTGAAATAGAGTATGTGCATATTGATTGTCATGTCTTACATGTCCCCTGACTAATATTAATTTTCGGAGGAAAAAGTCCAGCATTTTTATAACTGAACACCAAGCATTTTTGCCTTATTGTGCATAACAAACCAAATCCGCATTGACTACAGACATCTAAAACCCATGTGTATAATGCATACATAAGAATTTCTGGTGGTGAGATACCCAAGTCAAAAAGATACTCAGGCAGGTCTCTGATTGGTGGGCTCTGTGGACAGTTCCTGCTTCCAAGCACTGATCTCAGTGTGTACGCCCTCACTAGACACTATCAATGCAGGACAAAGGTGACTCGGCCTGCTGTTTTGGTTTTAAAGCATGGCATGGAATATCAAAGGAGTCATAGAAATCTTTGGTGCTTTCTTCTTTGCCTATAAGGCTAGGGGTTCTGAGAATTTCCCAAAGACCTGTCAGGACAATGTATATTGCATACTATTAGAATGCAAATGTATGTTAATTTACTCATTAACATGCTATAATTCAGCAATTTTTTTTAAAAATACTCAACCCAGTGAGTGAAAGGTTTTCTCTCCTCTTGCCTATCAGTTTCTTTTGTGACATAGACTGTAGTCACCTACCATACACATATGTAGAAGTCTGTATTCTTCCCCTTTGCACTGGCCTTGATATTTAATTTGTTAGGCACCACATTGCATAAATCTACACCATTAAGAAAGGTTTTCCCTGGAACATATGGAGTTTCCATTAGAAAAGGAGTTAATAAGTGCTAGTCCCGTGTTTACAGGTAAGAACACAGTGATCTATCTTAACATAACATGTTTCCAGGGACATCATTATTGTATCTCACACTCAAGAGATACACTGACACCACTAAAAGACACCATTGTTCTTAAGAGGCTATAGCATGCCGAGTTGCTCAAACAAAAGCAGCTTTACTACACACAGGGCTAGGGTGGCCAAAGGTTATTTTGAATATTATCAATCCATTAGAGATTTTAGTTGGAAAAAGCTTAAAAAAAATGCCCAATAATAGATTTCTTGATGGGACTTTTAAAAAAGGGTAGGGCAAATGAAAAGTTCAAAAACATTAAGTAGCCCTCCTTCTTCATGCGTCAGACAGGGAGACCTAAGATTGAGCAAGGAAGATGTCATCTCTTGAAGTAAGGGTGATGGGGATGTCCAGCTTCCAGATGCCACATGGTAGTATGACCTGCTATTGGTGGTCCTGCCAAAACTGTAGCTTTAAAAATGTAGCTCTAGTGTATCTGTTCAAGGCACCAGCTCTGGACTAGCCTTGAAGCTTTTAACAATCCTGTATTTGCCTCATACTGCATATAATTGGGTATCATCAGGACTAAATACCCCCCTCACCTTTTAGATCTGTTCCCACAGCTTGGGTAGATTATGCCCTCCCACATACTTTTTGGAATGAGGAAACAATTGTTGGCCAGGAACAATTGAGGTGGAAAATCCTTATCCTTGAAGAATTGGAATAGATCTTGGGAATCATGCACTCCAGAGTGTACAAGTCCTACAGAGAAGAAAACAAAGTGTTGATAATCATTGGATCTGGGTGAGAAAAACAGAGGGAGGTTAGTACAATGTCCTCACCAAGAACTATGTATCTGGCAACATTCCTAATAAAGAGAATACAAAGGGAAAGAAATATATCATAAAAGAAAAATATGTAGAAAAGCGTCCTGTCTTTCAGAAAAGAATGACTGGAAATTTGCCCTCAAGTAAAAGGTAAAAAGTGGCCATCTATGCATGTGAGGGTCATGTGCCTATGACATCTGTCACCCCTTTGTTCTCCAGAGTCGACTCTTCTAATCTGGCTAAACAGGTATCACCTTCCTTCCTCATCACTCTATGTACATCCCTCCTGAATCTGTGCACGAAATCAAGAGGTTGACCTTCATCAATAGAGAAGAGCCAGTCTTCTTGCTCCTCAGCTCAAGTCTTCAAGCAAACTCTCATGAGTAGCCACAACAAAGGCTGGGCAGTGTAATGTCTGCAACCTACATGCTGGTCTCTCCCTTTTGCTAAAATCATCCTACAGTGCCTCATCTCTTTGGAAGAAGTAGCTGCTTTTGAAAAGTTCCACCAGAAGGGTCTATATATAGCCAGAGGCAAAAGTTCAGATGTCACATCACAATGCCCACCTTGTCCACCTGGTACAACCAGAAAAGCAAAACCACACATATGTCTCCTGTCTGCACAGGTGCCCTGGCAACAACCATACAGACTGAGGTCACATGGATTCCATTTGCCAGCATTTCGTGAAAACCTTTTGTTACTCACCAAGTCTAGAGATGTGTGTCAACTTCTCATATGCCACATTAATGCCTTCAGATGCTGAGCTCTCAGAAGGTATTGCTGGCACATTAGGATATTTTACTCATTCAATAAGCATGGTTGATTCTTTGTGGGAAGCAAATGAAGAAGGACCTACGTGAGATCTATCTCCAGCTCACTCATTCCCTAAGCTGCTGAGTGTGGCTACTACACACAGGCTAACACCCACTAGGGGTATTAATAGTATATCTCAGACACAGGTTTCTTCTCAACAAATAGCCAAGTAGACATACTAGGCACCAAACAGTATGCTGTACACTGGGAGGAAGATACAAATGGCCTCTATGCAAATAAGATTAAGGGTGTAACACTTACATGTACTTCTAGTAGAAATCCTATGACAATGAAAGACTGGTAAACAAACACGGCATTTGGGTTGAGTCTTCTGGAGAAATAGCAGCTCACCATGCAAGAGCCTGAGAGAGGAAAGGGGACAATATGAGCAAAGCCCCAGTTCACACAACACGGTCAAATGTGCATACCTCATCTACTGTAGGAGTCCATACATCACAGTGTACCTTTGATGAGGCACCAAGCTGTGTGAGGTGATATAAACATCAATCACATGGGGTCTTTACACAGATGGGCTCCAAGTGAAGCTTGTTCACCACTCTAATGAGAACTTCCCCTGTACAGGTTTCAGGGCAGGAAACAGAAAGGCTTCTACTTTTTGCTCCAGAAAACAACAGGCCTCTCTAGTAGTCCAAGATAGGAACTTGAATGGATGGAAGCAGCAAGAGAAGGTAAGCCTTGAGCCCAGAGTGTAACAGTAAATTATGGCTCTGCTGGCTCTTTCTTATCTCTGTGGATTCTCCTAGATCCTTGCTTTCTTCCTGACCTTATAACAACCCTCCCAGTAAACACAGGCTCACCTGTCATGCAGATACCCACAGCCAACTTCACCATAGCTGACTTGCCCCTGCGGTGACTCAAATGGCGTCTTTGATCCCCAAGTTTTTCACTCCTTAAACTAAAGGAATTTGGTCTTACTAGAAAGTGGAAAATAAGCAATGAGTTAAATGCTCTCAAATCTTCCCATGAGATGATTATGTTGTCTTTCAGTTTCATTTTGGACCCCCAAAATAAATAGATAGCATTTGTATGCTTTGGAGTAGATAGTTTAATCCTAATGATGTGTATAGTCTCCAAGTAGAACACAGGGCTCTGCCCTCATCAAAGGATTTCCCTAGAGACATAGCTAATGCACAGCATTACTAATGCTTTCTAACATACACCTATTGAGGGAGGAGGCAGCACATACTATTGAGTTTGCTCCACTATTTATGGTATGTCCTGGATACTTGGGCCAGTCTTTCTTCAACAAGGTCTGATTTACCCAAAGCACGTCACTTCTTTTCCCATACCTGGAGCCCAGGGTATCCTTCCAGGGATGCATGGACGTGCAGTTCCCTTAGATAAGCATCTTAGTATACACCTACCTCACTAAAATCCCTTGTTCATTCCCCAGGGAACCAGACATTACATAGGGTAGTTTCTCCTATTAGGAGAGTATGATGGATGTATAACCTAGACTTCCTAGTAGGCCTTGGGTCCACAGAACCCTATCAGAGGTGTGCTGAATCCCCTATCTTTCTCCCTGGCTCACATTACACTCTAGCTAGCCCTTCTCTGAGTAGAGACTATCTTGTAAGAGATAAAGCAAGAGGTCTCAATCAAAACCTTGGCTTGACAATCCACCAATAGTTAGCCCATATTCGGGAGTCCCTGTAGGAATGCCCATGGGCACGTGGGACCCAATGCTCAACCTCCTTCAATCAGAGTCTTAGTTGCCTCACTACTAGAAAGGACAGTTTCAAATGAGACCATGACCAAACTCCTGACACTGTGGGATCATTAGCCTGGGACATCTTTACCTCAGCATTTCTCCACTCTCGGCAAAACAGACAAAAGTCATCATCTCCAGAGACGATGGGACTCTTATCAGCCACAGAGAACTCAAGGAAAGCTCAGCTGTTGTGCAGGCTCATTTGTTTACTTTCTGTGCAGTCACCCAGATAGCCCCCTTTGGGCTCACTTCCCTTCCTTGTAAACAACTAGCTGTAATTAAACATTCTCTGTTGGAAAAAAAAGTCTATATAACCTTGGAGAGTCCATAAAAAATGGCCCCGCTGCTGTGACTTCAAAAAGCTCATGGTCCCTTTGTCAGGCCCTCGACAAGGTCAGCGCATGTCATCCCTATCTTCCTCTGAAGGCCTCTGGCTCGCTTCACATCTGTTCCCTGTCTAATCTTGCAGGAGCGTGGAGGTGGTCTTGGCAGCTCAGAGCATCTCACGGTCCCTTAACTGCTTCAAGCCCAGATCATTCAGCCATCCAGGACAGAACTGGATTCTGTTCCCCTTCTGATTTTGTAAAAAGTCAAGTTTCGTCTCTCCTGACTTTCTCATGCTCTAACTCCAGCAGGAAGGAACCATTCTGTATCCCTTCCTAGGTAACCTCAAAGAATACCTAACGATGATGAGGTGATTGCCCTTCCAATTTTGAAAAGGTGAGAATAAATAATTAAGTAAAAGAGTTGTGCAGAAAAAATACATACATACATACATACATACACAAATCCATGTCTGTTAAAAATATTTAAGAATATTATGTTATCATTGGCATTCTTTATGAAGGCTTTAACTGTGTGGCTATATACATTGGTGTTTGGAGTCATAATGTCCTTTTTTCTAAGTTGTGGTCAAGAGTTTTAAATGACTCATATATTTTGGCATCTACAGCATTACTGCTTTTTACCAATAAGACCACAAGTATATCCATTCTTATCTCTGAGTCCATTTGCTCATCTGTAGATTGAGAATTATATGTGCTTTGTTTCCCTTGCTATATTGAAGGGCCCTCAGTTATTCCAAAGCTTTGTATTGCAAGCAATCAAAAATCCATCCACAGAGAACAGGCTCCATAGAGGACCCTCAGGTATAATACTAAATGGCCCAGGGAAGATAGCATCAGGACCAGGCTAGGTTTCAGGCTCTTATGTCTCCACAGATTCATTTATTCAACAATGTTTATCACACGATTACTGTCTATATGAGTCTTTGCTGCTGATGTTCTAGAGGAGGAAAGGTGGATTGATAGTAGGGTATGAGCTGTGTCGTCCTTTGCAAGGAAGTATGTCATATAGGCTTGTGGGTCTGTTAGCTAGATTACCTAATCTGCACTATAGCACTATAGAGTTGTCCATGTGGTTTGGTTTCTACTACAGAAAGGTTTAGTAGCTAAAGCCAGTAGAATATACTGTTTGACTGTGCTGCTTTGGTGCAAAAATACTCAAAGACCCATTTTGCAGAATCCACCCTCAGAGTGCTTTCTCCCTAGGAGCTTTATGGGACAATAAAATTCTGGTACTCATTTATGTCAGCAACAGTT
>NW_022196905.1:172564420-172613387 GCF_008632895.1 Mastomys coucha | reverse complement strand
CTCCACATTAGTGAGAAGACCTTCTTCTCTAGATAGGAAGTACACATATGGAAGGTATTACCTGAACTAGTTGTAAAAGCCAAAGTATAAACAAGTTCAAGGCAGGTTTAGATAGAAAAGTAGTTGAGCAATAAATATATAATGGCACTAAATATTTTTAAGAGACATTATATAAACTATTGGAAGGTCCTACGAGGCTGTGTGTACCCTCAACTCCTGTGTGCAGAGCCCCCGCCTTGCTCATTATTGTCAATGCCGTACATGGCTTTATGACTGAAATCCCACATCCCAACCTATGCTGAGGGCTCTTAGCAGCCCAATTCAATCCAGCAAACTATGGCAGTGAGTTCTAGACCACCTAGGAGAAAAACAGCCAATGAATGGAGGGGGCTTACGCTTGGTGTTAGCACATCACTTAATGGTTCTACAGCTTTCCTTCCTATTTGTGAATGGTCTCGATGAACTTTAAGGTTCCACTTAGCGTGAAAGAAAAAACAAATTCAGAAAACCATGTTGTCACAAGTCCGTCCCGTTATATGAAGAGAAGCCCAGAGTTGTCACAATACTTTATGAAGGAACAATGTGCTTGTATCTGACCTCGATCTCAGATAAGGCCCCCAGGATTATATATGCTGAGTTGAATTGGACATTAAAAGGGAGACCACATTTCCAGGGCAGTACACAAACCAAATCAATGGGGATTTGTATCTAAAAGGGAAGTTCAAATGTTTACTGGAAATGCACTAAGTGTATTCTCCCATGATCTAGAATAAGCTTATCAAACATGGCACATGGTTCAGTTCTGGGCAATATGTTTGTCTAAATAGCTTCACCGGAGAGCAGCAATGCGCAGGACCAACATACCTGCCACCACATTGCCCTGCAACCCAGACTTTTGGTGCTTCAACAGAGATGCCAAGGCTGTGGTGCCTAAAATACTGAGTCACAATCATGCCCTTTAGAGAAAGGCTTGCAAACTCTGAATGAGCTTGTTCTCGCCAGCACAACAAGGACATTTTATTCTTGAAGAAATGGAGTAAGTTTGCTAATGAACACAGGGAGGGGGTATGTGGAATACTGGAAATGATATTACATGGTTTCCTGCTTAAGAAAACTTCGATATATCTTTTACAGGGAGAAACCTGATAAGGAGGTTTAATATGGAAATCCACTTAATAACACCCACCCACTCCTATCCACCCACATACACATTGCAACCCTTTTTATTTCTAGCTTGGTTTTGTGCCTCTGTTGCATAGTAATTTTCAACAGATAAATGCTTTGTATTGCTAGAACAAAAGTGGTCATCTTTGCTCCCTCTGCAGAACCCATCTAAGCATATGAATGTTATATAGTTATTAAACCTAACTCATGAAATATACTCTAGATGTGGACACACAATTCTCTCAAATGGCAGGAAAGGGTACTTAACCACTTATCATAACACACTGAACTTTTGACAGTCATCATCTCTACTATCACACTATTGATACATTTAAAGTTTTATTTTTCATTCATTATTTTTGTGTGAGTCTGCCTTCTGAGCTAGGTTGTAGCTCAGTTTTAGAACACTTCCTAAATCACACCAGGCCATAGGCTCGGTCGCCAGCACCTCAGACAGGCAAAGCAGGAGCACTTATGGGGCAGCTTCAAAGCTAGAGGGATACAAAGTGCTATGCATTGAACAACTGGGACTCCTGGGACTCCAAGAGCTGGGTACAGCAGGAGTTCTGGCGTTAGAAGAGTGGACACACACAGTATGGCTACAGAGTATGCTCTGCTGGCACATGTGGAGTAGGCCTGTGACTTATGCTAAGCAGGTACAGCTGCAGCATGTAGAACACATGCAGATTTGAGAGGTATGGAGATCCCAGCCCAGGGCATCAAACTGGCAATAGAAGTGCCTTTCTGAACCTTATGCCATTGGCAATTTTCTCACTGACGTTAGTGGCAAGGATGCATTTTATAACATCAGTGGCAAAAGATGCAGATATCAGATGCAGATATCATCTACAACAGAAGCAAGCCATTCAGGACCATACTGCACCCTCTGTGTGGATGATACCCTCTTCCTTCTTGGTTCCTAACCATCCCAGGCACCTTAGTTGTCCCCAGCAGTCCCTTGTATGTGGCAATTTGGAAGTTTGATCACTTTGTGCTGCTGCTTTTTTTTTTTTTAATGGGCCTTCCCATGGCCATATTTGTTCATAGACAGCTACCTTCTGTTTTCTGGAGAGAGATGAGGAACGGGGGTCCCTGTTTCTGCTGTCCTATTGATGCTCCTTTCTCCCAATTTTTAGGAGTCCTTCGGATCAAATCCAACTTCCTATTCCTGAGAGGTCAGGCTACTCTCCCCCCACCCCTGAACACAATAATTATTTCTTGGAAGCCCCAATAAATGTTGTTTCAAAGAATTTTAAAAAACAATATTTCTTGTAAAAGCACATTTATTTTAAAATGTGTTAAAGTGGCTTTCCTTAGATATATATAACATATATTCCTTAGAGATATATATGGTATTTCTCTTTCCCTAGGGTATACTGTAGCTTAAGAAATCAAAGCCCTTATTCCTAAGACAATTATGCAGTGCACCACTTATTAACTCTGGCACATGAACCCCCAAATCAAATAAAAGCCAGGTAGACCAACATCTTTGAAGAAGCACAGACTCCTCTACAAGGCATGGCTCCATCACTGGTACCTAACACTGATAATGATAACAGGAGTTTAGGCTCTTTAAAGCAATAAACTGAGCTCAACAATTTTGATTCATTGCTGGATACAAAATATTGTGTGAGTGTAGATTAGAAGGTGGTCCGTTCAGGTCCCACCACCCCTCACACTTCCCCCACAGTTATTCACAGCTCGTTTTCCCTCCCCAGTTTCTAGGTGAGAGTTTGGAGAACTAGGCTCTTTGGGCTTTAAGTTCTGGGAGGAATGCAGTGAAATTTTTGGCACTCTCTATTGAGTGATTTACATGATGCTTGCGTGGGCTGTTTGCTTTATGCTTGTGCGACAGGCAGAACTTCTGCTTGGGAGACATCCATTTCAGGTTAGCATTTGCTGGCCCTTCTGGACCCAGTAACCTTAACATTTGAACGAAAAGCATCCTTCCCTGAGAGGCTGCTAGAGTTCACTTTAAAAGAACGAATGGCTGTTTTCTTTGGGAGGAATCACAAGACAGGAAGGCGTGCACATTTTAAGACTGGCAGAGGAAATAGCCAGGTAAAATAACTTGGAAATAAGCTAGCAATTTCTTCCAGGACCATGATCTATGAAGACCAAAGTATTAAAACCAGGATCACTGAAGGCTCTAACGAACAGTGAACTCCACTCAGTCCCCTGGTTAAAGTTTCTCTCTGATAGTATTTAATGACTAACAGCTTGTTGGGTTCAAAGCATGGACTTCCTGGCTGAGCGAAAGGAAGTATTCAAGTGGATGGAAGGACATACAAGGAAGCTGACATACAAGGAAGGATATCAGTCAGTAACTTAGAGGGGTATGGTCAGAGTTACGTTCCTGTGATTTAGACAGGCATAGTCTATCAAGTGTACTTCTACTCTCTGGAAACCTACAAAGTTAACTGGGGACCTGCAAGGCAAAGGTTCAAAACATTCAAAAATAAAATAAAATCAGAACACCTGCAGTAACACGGTTCATATCTGCAAGCATGGATCTTCAAAAGTAACCCTGGGTTCACACACAAGCATTGAGTCGGACTCCTTTTTATCTTCTGTAGTCTAGGGTTATAGGTGATTTCGTGGTAATCAGTCATCCTGTGTAGTACCATGGGAAGGAAAGCCCTGGGATCCCACTTCTGTCATTGAAGAGGTAAGCTGTTAAGTCTGGGATTTCTCTGAGTAGACATTATATTAATTAGGACCCATGTAACAGACCAAGGGCATGATGAAGTACTTAACAAAGGGAGTTTAATGAACAGGTCAAAAAGAACATCAAGGGATGCCTAAGTGTTCCACAGAAGCAAAAATAGGTCCAGTTATCGTCGCTGACCTTGGGAAGATTGGCCACACAGAGCTTAGAGAACTGAAATGGTAGGAGAGGTGCCTTTTCCTGTTGATGGTCGACTCTTGGCTACAACAGCTGGAAGGCAGTGGGGGCATAAGCCCTGGGCCCCTCCCTTTTCCCATCCTTGTCTCTTGCATGTGTCTCACTAGAAGCAAGAGCCAGGAGTGCTAGACAAACATGTCCTGGTGGTGCTATCTATATAAAGCATCTTTCTTTAGGAGAGAAAATTTGGGGCTGTGAGGGAAGCAAAAATTAACTCAGGTCACAATCACCTAAATGTGAAAAAAAAAAAAAAAAAAAAAAAAAAACCTCCCCCTTTGTTAAAGTCTATAAGGGTAGAAGTTCCCTTCAGGTGAACTACTTTTGTTGTGCTGAGGGTCACTTTCTGATGCTCCACCTCTTCCCTAGCAGGTGTGTTCGCTCTGGGAATTGTACTAATGTAGGGCAGATAGCTATTCCTTGCTGAGGTAGGGAGAATAATAAAGAAGGGTATTGTTGCCAGAAATACACAGAACTTGAAATAAACCTTGGTATGAAAGTGCAGTTCTGTAAAGAAGTGTGCTAATTTACAGGAAGGACAAACTGTGTGGCAAAAGGGAAGGAAACAAAAGGATAAAGGGGGTCAGGCTAAAACCAAGAGCTTCCTCTGAGTGCCTGGAGGAGCTTGTAGCATGCCTGCCTAATGTAGAAGACTCTCTCAGCTCAATCAATATGATGACAAACAAGGGTGAGTGTAAGGGCCAGAAGCAGGAGTGGTACCTTTGAACCTGATATTGCGGCTGCTGTAGCCAAGGAGGATGTCCCAGATGCAATAGACAAATGCCTAGACTGGTACAGCCCGTGTCCCAGTACATCCAGAAGAAATGTCACCATGAACTGAGAGCTGACTCCAATCTGGTTTCCTCACTCAGCATGTGTATGACAAGCTTGAGAAGCACCCTGTGTCAGCTGTAAAGAGCCTACTACGCAGAAGTGGAGATCGGACACAGAGAAGATGAGAAATCAGATCAATCAGTATCATGTCCCAGAGGATATCTGGGCTAGAAAGACATCTAGATTTCTGTGGGAGGCTGTGGAAATAGCATCTGGTATCTGAACTAAAGAGGAGGATGAAGTTCTACAAAGCAGAAAGAACATCAGCAATGCTTCCTTAGGTGGAAGACACAAGGACAAAATGATGAGTTCCTCATTTGAATGGAGAAGAGGATACAAATATGTTTGGCCTGTGTGGTGGTTTGAATATTCCTGGCCCAGGGAGTGATACTATTAGGAGGTGTGGCCTTGTTGGAGAAAGTGTGTCATGATGGGAGTGGGCTTTGAGGTCCTCCTCCTACCTGCCTGAGGACAGTCTGCATCCTTTGGATGAACACGTAGAAATCTCAGCTCCTCCAGCGCTGTGTCTGTTTGGACAATGCTGTGCTTCCTGCCAGGATGATAATGGACTGAGACTCTGAACTTGTCAGCCAGCCCCAATTCAATGTTGTCCTTTATAAGAGTTGCCTTGGTCAAGGTGTCTGTTCACAGCAGTAAAACCCTCACTAAGACAGCCTGAGAGAGGAGGTGGTAGACATGGTTAAAGAAAGTTACTGCCACCATGAATGCCAGAAACATTGCATGCAAATCATAGGCAAAGAGGAGAGTAAGGAGTCGGCTAGCTGGGCAGAGTTCAGCCATAAATATGGAGATCTTCAATAAAGTTAATTCTCAGTAATTGGAAGATGACCCAAGAGGCACTGTTAGGGAAAAGACCTCGTTGAGTGTACTGGCTGGTTTTGGGTGTCAACTTGACACAGGCTGGAGTTACCACAGAGAAGGGAGTTTCAGTTGGGGAAGTGCCTCCATGAGATCCAGCTGTGGAGCATTTTCTCAGTTAGTGATCAAGGGGGTAGGGCCCCTTATGGGTGGTGCTATCCCTGGACTGGAATTCTTGGGTTTTATAAGAGAGCAGGCTGAGCAAGCCAGGGGAACCAAGCCAGGGGAAGCAAGCCAGTAAGGAACATCCCTCCATGACCTCTGCATCAGCTCCTGCTTCCTGACCTGCTTGAGTTCCAGTCCTGACTTCCTCTGGTGATGAACAGCCATGTGGAAGTAAGCTAAATAAACCCTTCCCTCCCCAACTTGCTTCTTGGTCATGATGTTTGTGCAGGAATAGAAACCCTGACTAAGATGTTGAGTTAGGCACAGAAGTTTATGTCTGTAACTTCATCACTTGCAGGGACAAGGTGAGAGGATCACAAGCTCCAGACAAGCCTGGGTTATACAGAAACACCCAGTCTCGATTAGAGATATCCAGCAATGTTGCCAACTAGAGTGAAGCCTCCGGTAAAGGCCCTATGACTATCTCTGGAAATGAAGATGCTATAGAGAGCAGGGGTGGTGACAAATCATGGTGAAGTAAATATGATAAGTTAAGACGTTAAGTTGCCTAAGGAGAAATTCACCTGAGGTCATCTTCAAGCTAATCCTGGACCAGAGTTCAGGGGCTCATTCCTTGACATTGCTGACTGTCCTTTGGCCTCAAACCCCAAATCTAAGACTCGCTACTAGGAATTTTTCTCTCTTGCTTCTGAAATTAATCAGGACCTAAATTCTTTTAATTTTCCCCCTAATCCTATTCCCTTTATATCAGCTCACCATCATTTGAAGCCAGGAATCAGCAGTTATCTCCCAAATGATGCCTTATGCCCCTTTCAATCATTTTCCTCATAGAAGCTAGGAGGTACTTTCCAAATTAATAACCTGATCCCACCACCTGATAATTACTTGCTTCTGTTAACTATCTCAGGATAAAGTCTTAATAGATTCTTCACTCTCACACTCCTTCTCTTAATTGTATAGAGCAATGTACAATTTTTTTCTTGTATCATCTTTATTCAATACTTACTGCTAGCCGTGTTCTATTCTGGGATAGGGAATATAATGGGGGCTATGCTTCCATACAGAGGGAATATGCAATGTAGCATCTCAGAGTCAGTAACAACTCAATGCCTATATCACCTACTGAAACAGTCCATTATATTACACAGTCAAAGGAGCGTAGTACCAAACATCTTTTACCTCAAAATCAGTCTGAAGTTCAAAATCACCCTCTAAGTTTTTATTGTACATTTTTTTTCTTAACCTTTTTGGGGAACTTCATAATTAAGCACTATATATCATTCCTATCCTTCCCTCCCTCAAACAACCCCTCCCATGTTTCCACCCTCACAAATTTATATTCTGTAATTATTATTGTTGTGTGTGTATATATATATATATACATATATATATATATATCTATATCTATGCACATACAAAAAAAACCCTGAGTCCATTCAGCATCACTTATATTGTACATGTTTCCCAGCTAGCTACTTGAAAATGGACAACCTATGTAGGAGCTCTACTAGAGAAAGGGGCATACTATTAGAAAGGAATAGAGAAGAGTCTCTTGAAGACGGGAAGATTCTGTTGGAAGAGACAAGAATCCAGAAACAGAGACTGGAAACTGAGGCTGCTTTTGCAGCCAGCCCTGGGTTCAGAAGTAGACACAGGGGGATTTGAGCAACATATTTTCCTAGAACTGACTGACTGGTATTCATCTACCTACTTGAGCAATTACTGAAAATCCTGACATCAACAGTACGTTCCAGCTAACTCAAACAGCTTCATTCTCTTTGTAATACATTTCTCTTCCCTTAAAACCAACCCTCAGCAACTTCCACATGAATGACCCAGGAAGCAAAACAAAACAGCAAAACAGGCTGCAACTGATGCTTGCTTCCTTCTAACTATAAACCTGTCTCTTTACCATAGTCTTGATTTTCTTCATTCCATTGGCTACCACTCTGCTTCTTTAATGAGCAACAGTTTGAAATGTCTGCTAAATCTCTTAAGAAATCTCCTTTAAAAGCCAGCACAAAATTCTATTTAAAAAGTTCAGCTACTCTGATCTGCGTTTATGAATCTATTTTGCTCATTCTCTCTTCTCCCCATCAACCCATCTCTTGGAAAGAACAACAAAACTTGTGTAATGATGAAAGAAGGAAAACCCTTAGGAAACCAAAATCACGTCAGAAGAAACAGAAGAAAACTAAATTCTAATTATATACAGCATGAGTACACATGAAGGGACCCATGGCTCCAGCCACATATGTAGCAGAGGATAGCATTGCCTGATATCAATAGGAGTAGGAGCACCCTCATAGAAGCAGGGGAAGGGGGAATGGGAGAGGGGGATTCTAGAGGGGAAACAGGGAAAAGGGATAACATTTGAAATGTAAATATGTAAAATATCCAATAAAAAAAAGAAAAGAAAATCCTAAAGAAACCAATGTGAAATGTAATACTTCAATCAACTTGGTTTTACATACTAGTATTGATACTGAAAAATGTCAGTTTAAAATTCTGTTTGTAACAGCATCTAAAAATAACAGCATCCACTGAGCATACTTCCCAAAGTATATAGGCCAACTTCTTGCTGAAAACTGTAGAACATTGCTGAGAGAAACTAAGGAAGAATCTTATGAATAGTCAAAAAGCATTATGTTCATTTTTTTTGAAAGACTCCAATTGATAGTTCATTAGACATTCATAAATTCTTTAAATGATTTTGTCATTAAGATGGCAATTCTACCCCAATTGATCTGTATAGTCAGAGCGAGCCCAGTCAAAATTCAGCAGAGCCATTGTCACTGGAACTGACAAGTTGATGCAGAAATTTGCTTATAGATTTGATGGATCTAGAATAGCCAAAACAAGTGTGAAAAAGAAGAAAGATGGGGCATTCATGCTATCTACAGCAATTAAGATAACACTCACACTCATCAGGATGATGACTGGCAGGGGAAACAATGGCTAGAAATGGCCACCCTTTAGTCCATAACATTGAGCAAACATGGCAAAGAAGATCAGAGTTTCCAGAACACATTAAACCAGTTTCCGTTGCTAAGAACACAGTGCCACAGGTAGGTTTACAGATGTGGGCTCACAGTTCTGGAGGCTCAAGGTCAAGGGGTGTCATCGTATGGTCTTGTAGCTGGTAGAGTCTCAAGATGGTGAGGATATCTTGTGGTGAGAGAGACAGGGAACCTATGTGTGTATCCTTGCTGTCTTCCACTTTTCTTCTGGAGCCACCAGAGCCAATACTGAGCTCTACCTTGGTCATGATTAAACACGACAACCATGTTTAATCCTAGCAAATACCTTCCTTACCTCTAAACATGGCAGTTTATGTTTCCCATCCTCTTTATACCTCATAAGGATTGAACACCAATGTGAGCTTTGGTGAGAAAATGCCTCTTTTAAACAATAACATGGGATGATTTTTGATAACCACCTATTTTTTAAAAGAATATACTTCATTATCTCAAAATACATAAAAACACCAAATCATAGACCTAAATCAAAGTATAAATAATAACATTTCTAGAAGAAAACAAGGACAAAATTCTTTTGATATTAGGTTTTGGCAAGGCTTGTGAAATAGGACAAAAAATACATTATAAAGGAAACTACAAATAGGATTTATCAATATTATTCTTTTCCTTTGAAAAATACATTGCTAATCATAAACATACAGACAGTCCATGAAGTGTAAAAAGGTATTCACAATGGTTATATTCAACACACGACTCACATTCAGAATACATAAGAAAGCAAATAACCTAGCTGGGTGAGGTGGTACATACCTAGAATTCCAGCACTTGGGATTCAGAGACAGGTCATGCTTAGTTCTATAGTGAGTTTGAGACTACCCTGGACTACCTGTGATCCTGTCTCAAATAAGCCACAAAGGGAGGTAGGAAGAGGAGAGAAAACACCATAAAAACAGACATCAGTTTGAATAGACACCTCCCTAATGAATGTTTGTGGCATGCAAATATGTGGAGCGCATTACTGATCTGCAAAGTGAGAATTAAAGATATAATGATGAAGCAGTGTACTTCCATTAGACTGGCCATAGTTAAAAGGATGGGAATTACAAAATGTTAATGAGGATATTTGTCAACAGGAACCCTACCGGAATGGAATATGGCATAGTCACTTAGAAGAAGCTGTTGGGTTCTTTAAAAGTTAAACGTATGATCTAGACATTCCATTCTAAGTATTTATACAAAAGAAATGGAAACATATGTCCATGCAGTGACTTGTACACAAATATTTACATTAGCTTTGTGCACAATAGCAGAACCTGGATACACTCCATAGCAGTGTTATGCACAATTAGCAAAAACTGGAAGTAATCCAGATGCTCCAACAGGTAATAGCTAAACAGCGGAATACTATTAGACAATCAAAAGAAACAAACTTTTAGCATATAAAAAAAAATTAGAACTACTTCCAAGATCATTATGCTTAGTCCAAGAAGCCTGAAGTGAAGAGTATGGTTGCATTTATATAAAAATCCCAGTCACTATAATTAAAGTTATGACAGAAAAACCATTCTGTGATTCGAACCAAAGGCACTGGGAACAATAGCCAGGGATCAAAAGGAAACCTTGGTAGGGTTAGATATTTTCTTTGTCTTGCTGTGGCAATGATCTCAGAGACACACAAAGCTGTCACTCTTCAGGAAAGCAGTAAATAGCCCACCAGCAATATTTCACTGAGGTTGATTTGAAAACAAACCAAAGCAACCAACCATCGTGAATTCACAAACTAAAAACAAACCAAAGCAACCAACCATCGTGAATTCACAAACTAATCTCTGGAGCTGGGGCTCGAGTTTTCTTTCTAAATAACAAAAACTCTCTCCCTAGGCTCATGTAAGGAGAGATCTATCCCAAGTTTGTTTTCCCTTCCTTTCCCTTCTCCTCTGCATCCTAAGCCATGTAATTTTCTAAGCTCCAAACAATGGTGGCTAAAAAGATTGCTTCTAACTAATGGAGAATCTCCAGGTTTTGTTACAGCAGCAAACATCTGTATCTCTCTCTCTCTCTCTCTCTCTCTCTCTCTCTCTCTCTCTCTCTCTCTCTCTCTCTCTCTCTCTGTGTGTGTGTGTGTGTGTGTGTGTGTGTGTGTGTGTGTGTGTGCGCGCGCGCGCGCGTTTCCTCTCAAAGCAGCCTGAGATGGCTGATCTTCATTATCTACCTGACTAGAGTTGGAAGCACACAAAGTAGTGAGGCATACCTCTGGTGTGTCTTGGAGGGTATGTCTATAAAGGATTGACTGAGAGCAGAAGACCTGCCCTAAATGTAGATACCACCACTTTGTGGGCTGAGGCCAACGTGGAATGAAAAGGAAAGGCCAGTAGAGGCCCAGTATTCCCCTTCACTCTGTTTTCCTGTAGATCAAAGAGTCAGCTGCTCTCCTTTGCCTCAAGCACCTCCACCATGATAGACTTCCTGTGTTCAAGGTAAGTAACCATGGCCGAACCCTTTGAAACAGGGAGCAAATTAAGTCCATACTCCTTTGTTTCTGTCAGTTACTTTGTCACAATGATGTAAAAGTAACCGCCATATATCCCTGTTTGTAAAAAAACTGTAGTAAGAGACAATCTACTTACATGTGATAAGAAACTGTTCAGAAGAACAAGGTACTGAGAACCATGTAACTTGGTTGGTTGGTTGGTTGGTTGGTTGGTTGATTAATTGGTTGGTTTTTGAAAGAGCATGCCATCATAGCCGAGGCTGGTCTCCAGCACGCAACATAGCCAAGGCTAGTCTCCAACATGCTATGTAAATGAAAATGTCCTAGAACTCCTCATCCCCCTGTCTCAACCTTCTACATGCTGGAGTCATAGGTAGTATCACCTTGTTCATATATGTAAATTTCTTTTGATGAGGAATCCTGATGCTATAATTTCTCCTGAACCTTGAAGGTCAGTCACAATAACTTTTCCTGACTCCTTTCCCAAAGGCCCTTCGAGCACTCAGAAATTTTTTCTATCAATGCAATTTATATACCCAATGGTATTTTGACTAGTGTTTGACAAATACTGCTGTAGGACTTGAGTTCTGCTGTCCTTACATCTCATCCATACTGGCTGACTCAGAGAAAGGTCACCTTAATGGAATTGTGGATCTTCCCAACCTCTGCTTCCCACTGAATAGTACTAAGTTGTTTACAAACTAAAGCACTGGAAAATGTAAATGTTATTGAATATGATTCTAGAATACTTAATTCCTACTAGTTCTTCTCTGTTAAAAAGTTTAATGAGAGGGGCTAGTGAGATGGCTCAGTGGGTAAGAGCAGTGACTGCTCTTCCAAAGGTCCTGAGTTCAATTCCCAGTAACCACACGGTGGCTCACAACCATCTATAATGGGATCTGATGCCCTCTTCTGGTGTACCTGAAAACAGCTACAGTGTACTCATAAATAAAAGTAAATCTTTAAAAAAAAAAAAAAAAGTTTAATGAGAAAGTCTCCAGATAATGTTTTCAAGTTTCTAGAATTACTACAAGTCAGAAGTTGTCTCCATAGTTATATGAAGTTAAAAATGTTTTCATTATATACCACATGCACACACACAACTCTATTTGGGAATGCTGTGAGCTCCTTGCATTATATGGATAACATATGATCCAGAGATGCAAAGAAGACATTAGAGGAAAACCCCAGATAGAAAAGGTATAAGCACAGATCAAATTCTTAAGCAGATGTACTTTGAGCACATATAGAACTTATATGATGGTGCATGCCTATAATCCCAGCACCCACAGGGAACAGGCCAGATGTTTAGGAGTTCAAGGCCAATACTGACTACATAGTGAGTTTGAAGTCAGCCTGGGCTTCATGAGACTCTGTCTTAGAAAAGCAAAAACAAAACAGAATGTGGAGAATGAGATTAAGACTTAAAACTTGGAGAAGACTGTTCATGAAGAAAAACTAAAGACAGGAAGCCCATAAGTCTCAGAAGGTAGTATGGTAGACTTTAAGCTGCACAGAGAAAGTAAGTTGGTTGTCTATAAAGCCTTTATTATAATAGAAGGCCAAACCATATTGTTTCTATAAATGGCAAAGACATACTTCCAATATAAGGAACAAAGTGAATGAGTCACAGACCAGTTGGGAAACTTAGTGAGAAGATAGACAAGTGAGGAAATGAAAAGAGAAAGGAACCTTTGGGAAGACAGTATGAATGAGCTCATGGGATGTGACCTAAGCAGTCAGGACATGTTCGATTGAATGACACCTAGTGTCCTTTCACATAGGATTCCTGGTCATGTTTTTGATGGACAGATTTAAGGACTTCTATAAGGACATCAAGCAACTCTGTCTATACCAGCTCTTTGTGCTCATATTTCATTTGGAATCTTTAAGTCTCTTTACAAGAGCAACTCTGGAATAGCCACTGAAGATGTTTCCATGTTCTCTGAACACTAGGCCAATCCAGTTTCCATTTTTGAGTCGTCCTCCTCCTGGCTTCACAAGGCATGAAGGAAACCTCCTTTCAGTTCTACACATCAGCATGCCCTCTTCACTAACCAGGCAGGTTAGTGAATATAGATTCTTTACATTCTCAAGAATCACTGCTTAAGACCAGAGGAAATCTCCTCCCAAAATAATTACTGAGAAACCCATGACCAGATCCAATTGTCTCCATTCATGTGCCACTAATAGCAAGGACTAGCAGGCCTGTCCTCTATCTCTTTGGTTTGTGACTGTAGGAAATGCTAGGGATTCTGCATGATTGATGATACCCTGCCCAGTTCTAAATTCACACAGAATTTGTCATGGCCAAGAGCTGGGGAACAACAGAAATACTGGGAGAAGCAAACAGATCCCCCAGCCAGAGATCCTCACTGGGAGTTTTCCTTAGAACCAGGTTAGATTTTAAAATACATTTCTCTGAGTAAAAGTTCATTTAAAATTACAGTCCTGGAGAGGTATGCTAAGTTTCTTAAACGGTGTAATCTGAAGCTGTCTTTTTGAGGTAACAAAGTTGAAATGTAAGCTCTTGGCCTCAAATTTTTAAATTTAAAGACCAACAGCATAGTTTTTAGCATCCCTCTGTAGTTACTGGTTCAATTGAAAAACACATTTATTACAAGATCTTTGTACATTATTAACTTGGAAAATGTGCATGTTTGTGTGTATGTGTGTATGTGTGTGTGTGTGAGAGAGAGTGTGCATGTAAGATTTTTTTATTAGATATTTTCTTTATTTACATGTCATATGATATCTCCTTTACCAGTCCCCCCCAAAAAAATAAAAATAAAATAAAATAAAATAAAACAAAAACAAAAACAAAAAAAAACATGTTCCTTCCTCCATCCCCCTGCTCACCAACCCACCCTCTCCTGTTTCCTGGCCCTGGCATTCCCCTACACTAGGGCATAGAACCTTCACAGCACTAAGAGCCTCTCCTCCCATTGATGACCAACTAGGCCATCCTCTGCTATACATATGCTGCTGGAACCATTAGTCCCACCATGTGTACTCTTTGGTTGGTGGTTTAGTCTTTGGGAGCTCTGAGGGTACTAGTTAGTTCATATTGTCTTTCATCCTAAGGGGCTGCAAACCTTTCAGCTCCTTGGGTCCTTTCCCTAGCTCCTTCATTGGGGACCCTGTACTCAGTCCAATGTATGGCTGTAAGCCTCTCACTTCTGTATAAGTCAGGCACTGTCAGAGCCTCTCAGGAGATAGCTATATCAGGCTCCTGTCAGCCAGCACTTGCCAGCATCCACAATAGTGTCTAGATTTGATGATTGAATATGGGAAGAATTCCCAGGTAGAGCAGTCTCTGAATTGTCCTTCCTTCAGTCTCTGCAACTCCTTCCATGGTATTTTGATCCCCCTTTTAAGAAGGAACAAAATATCTACACTTTGGTCTTCCTTCTTCTTGAGTTTCTTGTGGTTTGTGGATTGAGTTTCTTGTGCTTTGTGTATTCTGATTTTATGGGCTAATATCCACTTATCAGAGAGTGTATACCATGTGTGTTCTTTTGTGATTGGGTTAACTCAGGATGATATTCTTCAGATCCATCCATTTCCCTAATAATTTCATAAATTCTTTGTTTTTAGTAGCTGAGTAGTGCTCCATTGTGTAGATGTACCACATTTTCTGTACCCATTCCTCTGTTGAGGGACATCTGGGTTGTTTCCAGTTTCTGGCTATTATAAATAAGGCTGCTATGAACATAGTAGAACATGTGTCCTTATTACATGTTGGAGCATCTTCTGGGTATATGCCCAGGTGTGGTATAGCTGGGTCCTCTGCTAGTAAAGGCCTTGACTCTCACTAGCAGCTTATAGAACAGGTAGCTGAGACCTTGTGGATATTCTGACACTCATGAATCAAGCTAAAGAATGGATATATCAGTATTTGCTCTCATTTCTTTCATTTCTGGGTGGTACTTTCCCAAGTATACTTCTATTTTATTCTGATGTTATCAAAAGCATGTGTACTCTTTTTAGTCAATAGTTATTGAATATATAATGATATATAATTCTTAAGTATGTGATCAAGTGACTTTCCTACTATAAAGTAACAAATTAAACAGTCTAAGTTACCAGTCTAAGTTGCTGGGAAACAGGTTTTTTAAATAAGTACATCTAGAAAGATAATCTTCACATAGTATTTTTTTAGTCTAATGTTCACCTTTACATCCTTTCTTCCACATTTTTTCCAGAGCTGACAGAAGTCCATCACTTTGATTTCCACATACTCTGTGTCCAGCTTCCTCAGTCTTCAACCCTTTGCTTCCGATGGCTGTGCAAGTCCTCCCTGTACCACATGGATCTCAAGATAGTTCAAGATGTCTAATCGAGTCTGTGCTACAATTTGAGTTTCCTCAGTTAGAATAGGAATGTTCAGAGGTCATGTGTCCCCTCAGGCTGGCCCCTCTTCCATGGAAGAACCAAAGAAGGGTCTGCTCTCATTTCCCAGGGGTGTCGTATCAGGCACTGCTTAACTACTACGTATCCGGAGATTTGTTCTTTGCTGTGCTATCCTTATCACCCAAAGGAGGACGGGAACTTTGACCACTCTTCCTGAGAATAATTAATGAGTGACCTACCACGTTTGGAATTTACAACATTGTGAACTGCAAAGAATGTTCTCCCCTTGTCAGGGAGCAGCAGAAAGTCAGAAACTCATTCTTAAGGAAATATCTCTGATTGGCTATCTCTCTAATAATCACAAGTTCTGCTTTGGGTGTTAAGAACTGGGTTTAAAATTCAATCCAAAGCAGAAATTCTATTTCAGTAGACAAACAAAGATACTGTCTGAGGCTGGGGTTGGGGACAACCCTATCAAGTATTTACAAAACGTCTACATATCTTCCCTTACAGGCACAGTCTTTGGTAATAATTCTCCTCTTGATGGTGTCCATGAGATTATATGACCCTGAATGAATCAATAGTCTGAAAGAATACCTCAGTAAGTTATTTTGAGATTAAATAAATCCAAGATGTCAGCCATACAGCAGTGTGTCTAGCATAACAAAGCTATCCACTAGTTTTTCTCCACTTGTGGCACCATAGACATATTTAGTATGCCACTTAGAATTTCAAATAAGCTTTGGGGGAATATGTTTAAATATTTGTGTTTTAGGGAGTGCCATGAAAGAGCTTCCAAGTAACCCTGATGCATGATAAACAAGAGCATGAGAAGATCATGTGAACATCAGGCCTCAGCTGTCTCATAGGTCACATGGCTAATTATGCATTCCCCATGAGCCAGCTCATTGTTCTACTTTTCCTGATCCCAGAAGCCAGTCATTAAAGCAAGTATGGGGCTCACACCAAAGCAGTCACTGGGACTGAGGGAAAATTCTTGTTTCTATTATTCTTCTGCTACTATTGTACACATAAAAATACAGCCACAGTGGGATAAGTCCTGAAAGGGGAAAAACCACTCCATGAAACAATTCTATCAGCTTCTTTGACTTTTCTGTGTGCATCCTCAGTTGGGTTGTGCCTTACTCTTGTGTGTTTAGTGTGTTCACGCATACATCTGTGTGAGCAAGCTAAAGGACAACCTCCAGTGTTATTCCTCAAGCACCATGCACGTTGCTTTTAAAACAGGGTATCATAATGGTCAAGGATTCACATGGTAGGCTAGCCTGGCTGACCAACAAACCCCAGGGATCACCAGTTTTCACCTTGCTAATGCTGGAATCACAAATACATACCAGCTCGCTTGGCTATTTCACATGGGTACTGAGGTCTCTCTTGATTGTTGAGCCAACATATTACCAACTGGGTCATCTCCCCAGCTTCTGTCCCCTATTCTGGATGAGGACTCCTCACATGTTTTTCTTTTTATGGCTAAACATTCTGACAAAATGATAGCAAAGTAAAGGGGCTATATTAAGATTGACATGGATTTCTTCCTATTTTTGGGTGAGAGTCCAATGTACAAGGTCCTATAGAAGAACTGCCCTCCCCACTCCACCCCCAAAAGAAAGAAAAGGAAAAGAACCATTCTTCAGTTTTGTACAGTGGGCTACTAGGTAAGAATCAAGCTTATGTCTGGTGCTTTTTATCAGGAAGGGACTTCCCTTCTGAAATTGGAAAACTGTGGTACAAAGTTCCACAAGCTTCTGCCAGAACTCACAGAAGCTGCCTCCTATAGCAAGAGGCAAAACCATTCAAAACCTTTGTTGTAGGCTCTCTCTGGCTCAGGTGTGGCCTTGTGACATGGCTCTCTGTCTAGTGTTCTCTAGGAGTTTACCAGAAGAGGAATGCTCAGGAAAGACATCTTTTTCTCCTCAGAAAAGTCAACTATGAGAAGTCTGTATCTTTCTTTTATTCAAAGACCTTTATATGAGTGCATAATCTAACCATTTCAGAACCAAAAAATGGCAAGCCTGAAAGCTGAAACCAACATCTTGAAGATGTCCCTACAGAGTGATAAGGGGGAGACCGTGAGTCTTTTATGACTCCTTCGATGCTGATCTTCTGTTGCATAAGTCCTATACTTCCTTTCTGTTTGAGCTCCTTTAACTGAGATCTCCCTACAGCATGAAGCATTTCATGATGTAAGAGTTCCAGCCAGATGCTGAAAACAAGCTTCAGTCAAAACTGATAATGATGGGGGAGGGGTAAGAAGAACAACTGAAATACACACCTCCACCACTTGACACTCTTTACTAAAATCCCCATCATAGGGGCTGGACCATTCTTTCCAGCCCCTATGATAAATATCCACTTCCTAACATTTTTAGGGTTGTCATATATTGGGATATACTCATATAAACATTTTATTCACAATTTATCAAAAAAAAAAAATCCAAACTTAACTTGGACACCCAGGGTTACTCTTTGCTAAGCCTGGCCACTTTAGCTCCTGTCCTGTGATGAGCTCTCAGGATTCAACCATTCCTTCAAGGACCTAATGTCCTTCAAAGCCCCTTGTGATCCCACTATTCTGTCTCGGTGGAAATCCTCTGCCTCTGAGACCTTGATGAGATTCTATCTCCTATGACCTAGGAAACGGGAGCCTGAGTAGGTCAGGACTTTCCCAGAGGCAGAGCTGGGGCTCCTGCCCCACAGTCAGGCTCATCCCAATTCACAAGCCTCCAGATGCTGCCTCCTGCCCACAGTCAGGCTCATCCCAGTTCACGCGCCTCCAGATGCTGCCTCCTGCCCCACAGTCAGGCTCATCCCAGTTCACGCGCCTCCAGATGCTGCCTCCTGCCCACAGTCAGGCTCATCCCAGTTCACGCGCCTCCAGATGCTGCCTCCTGCCCACAGTCAGGCTCATCCCAGTTCACGCGCCTCCAGATGCTGCCTCCTGCCCCACAGTCAGGCTCATCCCAGTTCACGCGCCTCCAGATGCTGCCTCCTGCCCACAGTCAGGCTCATCCCAGTTCACGCGCCTCCGGATGCTGCCTCCTGCCCCACAGTCAGGCTCATCCCAGTTCACACACCTCCAGATGCTGCCTCCTGCGCCTGGATCCTCTCTAAAGATGAGATGGGATTTCAACTTAGATTATTGGGTTTGGTATGAAAAGAGGGGTGTTTATAATATAAATAAGCTAATCTCTAATTTTGTGAGGAAGAAAAATCGTAGTTCAGTCATTTAAGTTTCTACCAGAAGAACAGTTTTGAATAAGAGAAAGAATTATTCCTCAAATCTTGCCCAAATTTATAGACATAGTTAAAAATATAGAAATATTCTTACATAAAGGCTATATAGTCTATATATGAATAGAGTTCAAAGTTACATCATGGCTTGTTATGAGTGAATCTTTTGAGGAAAGCCCCACCCCTTTGTTCTTTGGACATAGCCTTTGTTAACATTCTGATGCTAACAAATTCTCCACCTGCGATAAGAGCTTCACTTGACATTTAAAAGCAGAACGGTGGTGGCATGCCACTGGAGAACTTAAAGTGCACACCATAGAGTTTTCATCTAGCTTTCTCTAGAAGCTGCTACACATTTGCAAATCAAAGAATAGCAGTGGTGAAGACACAAATTTTTATCTGTAAAGTTTTCCTTTTCACCTATCTAAGTCTCCCACCTTACAGTGTTGGTCCAAAGGTAATTCTAACAGTGAAGATGACAGAAACTGACTAAAGTCAGTTCTCCACAGATGGTTTTGGTGTAATGTGGACTTCCTTTCAGTCTTTCCTCATGTTAACTTTTAAACCATAGCTTAAGCTAATTACTACAAATGAAATAAATTTCACTTTAATAAAAATAATCCAGCCAGGCAGTGGTGGCGCATGCCTTTAATCCCAGCACTTGGGAGACAGAGGCAGGCAGATTTCTGAGTTCAAAGCCAGCCTGGTGTACAGAGTGAGTTCCAGGACAGCCAGGGCTATACAGAGAAACTCTGTCTTGAAAAAAAAAAAACGGAAAAAAATAAAAATAAAAATAATCCATATATTTCTAGAGTAGTAGATGATTTTTTTAAAAAACATTGCATAAGATTCCATATTCAATATCAATAGGAAAAATTTAAATCATCTTTGAAATTTCTTTTAGCAGAAAGTGACTCAAAAGCCCAGCTCCTGGATCTGGCCATCCTTACATGTGTAAATCCAGGTAGGGTGTACCAGGTCCCTCCAAAGCACACCAAGCTGAGAGGCTACCTGGCTGTGTTGTCAGTGAGTGATCCTTTTGTGAGAGGACACACACAGGACCAAATAGCAGAATCACAAGAACAGCTCTCAGCCTCAGTTTACCCTCAGCTCAATCAGGAAATGTGTGGAAATTAAAGAAACTAGATTTTTTTAAAATAAAAATAAATAAAAAGGATTTTAGTGCCAGAGTGTTCCCTTTTCCAGTTCTTCAGATTTCTAGAGTCATTCTTTGTTCCCTCCAAGCTGCCTGCATCTGGGTTGTTTACAGGATCCAAACCTGTTCTCAAAGCCAAGATTTGTCACTTCTCAGAAAAGATGTTATTTGATAGCACATACTTTCCTAGGCTGGGTTAATTTTTTAAAACAAAAAATAATTCCATTGTATGCTATCCTTATCAGCACAGGGGAGACTCTTTTCTTACAGGCAAGTACTTCTGTGTTTGAAATGTTAGAACTGCAAAGTACACCCTTAATGCTTCAAGCTACCAGGTGCCAGAGCCTGCTTTACCTGCCCGGGCATGTTGTCTGAATGGAGGTCACAGTTAGGCAAATAACATTCCACACATTTTTTCTTTCCTACTGAATTAAAAGGGGCAGCTTGAGGTTCTCTGGCTGCCATTGGTTAAGAAGTCTGACTCAGATACCAAGAGAGCTCTCCAGTGCCGGAATGGAGTGACTCACTACTCGCATGATAGGTGGGAGGTGGGAAACTACCTCTCCAATCATTCTGTACCCTGGCCATTTTAGCCAGCATGACTCAACACTTGAAACCTGAAGGTGAATGTTCTACTTGACCTTTGATTTCGGGAGAGAGGCATGACTTCAAATGTTGTCTGTTTATTAATTAACAGAGAGGACCGAATTCCACAATATGTGAAGTAATGTTTGAAACTAATTTTTTAATTTAATTCTAATTTTTTTTACTTTATTCACTTTATATCCTGATCACTGTCCCCCACCTGATCAGCCTCTCCCACAATCCTTCCCCCATCCTTTTCTCTGAGTGGGTGGGGACCCCGCTGGGTATCCTCCTACCCTGGCACTTCAAGTCTCTGCATGGCTAGGCACATCCTCTCCCACTGAAGCCAGACAAGGCAGCTCAGCTAGAAGAACATATCCCACAGACAGACAACAGCTATTAGGAAATCCCCCATTACAGTTGTTCAGGACCCACATGAAGACCAAGCTGCACTTCTGCTGTGTATGTATGTGCAGGAAGGCCTAGGTCCAGCCACGTATGGTCTCTGGTTGGTGGTTCAGTCTCTGAGAACTCCAAAGCTCCAGGTTAATTGAGTCTGTTGATCTTCCTTGGGGCCCACAATTCTTCTTCCTTGAAACTAAAATTTGAACACAGGAAAGGTTCCTCTTTCCTAATTCTCTTATATGGCCTGACTTGCTTGAGTTTTTCTTACTTTAGATAATGAGATTATGATATATTATATCTTAAGGTTTTGGGTATTTTTCCCCAAGATTTGCTGGCCATTTGAAAGTTATTTTTCTTTATCAGATATATATTTATAAAAATCATTAAATAATTACTAATGCAAGTCTATTTCCCACCTGTGAAGCAATTCCTTTGAAAGCTATTGTGCTGTAAATCATTCCAAATCCGTGATAATCAGAATTACACAGAATGGGTGAGCTGCTTTCTTAGGCACCATCTTTCTCCAAGAACTAAATAAAGTAGAACATCATTCTTTGATATACTGGTGTTTGACTTACATGGAAGATTCTCCTATTAAGCCTATCATGAGTTCAAAGATGCATTTAACACATCTACTGTGCATTCTGAGGAAAGAACACAGCTCATGGTGGAATATTGATAGCTTAGCCTCAGGATGGCATGGCTCACTGTAGCTCACTGCTACTGCCCAAGACAAGGGTATCCAAGAATATATTACAAGCCCAGAAAAAGGTCAAAATTCAAAGTATAATTTCCCTGAATAACTAATCCCTTTAGCATGACCATAAAGCACAAGATCTTAAGTCGAACCATATGTTGAACCATAGGAATGAGCAAAATTGAACGCAATAGGTAGAGAGATGTTAGGATAAATTATGTTATTAGAAGGAAAATAGAACTGGATGAAAACTGTTGAAGGTGAACAAATGCTGCCCTCAGGAAGCCGTCAGCAGGTCTGGCGTCCAGGATGAGTTAGTCTATGTCAAAAGAATCAATAGCACATGAGTTTATTCTTACTTTGCTTCCTAAAGTGTATGCAAGTGTTTTTGTCTCCAACAGTAGTCTCCAAAGATGACCGAAGAAGAAAACTGTCACTTAAACCCAAAATGATAGCTTCATTGCTATCCTACTCAGCTTCCTTTCAAAGCCATGCTTAATCCTGTTTGTTGACACTTGTTTTTACATTCTCTTGGAATCATTTATTAAGAGGTTGTGTAATTCAGTTTGATAAAAAGGACGTTTAGTTGTTTATGTAAAATGTGATTGACATTTTATTGTAAGACTATAACTTGCGCTTTTGCTAGAGTATACTTACTATCCTTACAGGAGGGACTGCTTTCAAGGCTGTCCTTAAATAAGATTTTTTTTTTGTTGCTACCTTTAGCATAATTGTTACTCTTGTTGCTACCTTTAACATGTACCCAAACAAATGGGATTAGCAACTTTCTCAGATGGTATTCTTTTCAGTGATGGCCATTCACTAATATCTTTCTTTAATTAACTAGTATTTAACTGGTGACTAAATATCCAGTTAAAGCAATTCTGATAGGCTCATAATGCCATCTAGTGGGCAATCTTTAAAATACCACTCCCCACCCCCTACCCTCAGCCATTTTAATTTTCTAACCATCAAAACAATCTTTAATTTGGAGGATGGCTTCATTTAGAATGACGGGTTGGGATCCCCAAGCTCTCTCACAAGTCTATGTAGCATTTCCAACATTGATACCATCCTAAGGGAAAGAAACATACAGCAATCAAGTACTTCTGGTTCCTCATCTGTTCAGTGATATCACCAATACTGCTAGAATTCAGAATATCTGTAGGAAGTAGGAATCCAATGTACTACGTGCATGTTCATTAGTTTTCTGATCACCATTGTTTTATATAGAAGTTTTTTACAGCTACTTTGTGATGACAGAGAAATGCCCTCGTGCTCTCTATGGGAGAATTACAGTTAATGAGAACACAATGGTACTGTCAGTCAAATACCTGCAGAATGTTCAAACTCAGATATGGCTTCTCAAAGCTAGAAGTCCTAGTCTTGTCTATAGACTGGCAATAATACCCCGTGAGAAAGGAGAGCTTCCCTCAAAGCCACAGATGACTGAACAAATGCTCATGTGTTAATGTGACTCACAACTTCAGCAAATATGAAAGTAAAGATGTACATGTATCTCACAGATGCTAGGAAACACATCCTAAAATTCAACACTTGCTTTTGAGATTAGTAGAAGCATAGCAGGCAGCAAAATGATGATGTCATCACATGATAAGCATGTAGACAAGAACACTGCCATAATTATAAAGCCCTGTGGTATCACCAAATTACTTCCAGTAAGATGGACAGCATTTCTGCCATTATCATCATTAATTCAGCCATGTACCTGCATGCTGATAAGATATGATATACTGTGGGGGGACAGATGGCTAAATGGTTAAGAATGCTTGCTGGACCACATAAGACATTGTTTGGATCACAGCATTCAAGTCAAGTGATTGTCAGTACCAGGGATCCCAGGCTTTTCCTGACCTCCACAAGCAGTTAGATCTGTGCCCACTCATACACAGAGACACACAGATACACTCTCACACACACACACACACACACATACACACATAAGAAAATAGATCATTCAAGAACACATATACTTAATAGGCATAAATAATGATTATTGAACAAAAGTAACCTGAAAAACCTGTAAACATTAAGAGCTTATACAGTAAATAGAAATTTATGTGTGTGTATATTTACATATATGTTTGTGTATTTACATATATATGTGTGTGTGTATGAATAATGCTCTATAAAGTAGTAAAAAGAAAAAAAGGAAAAGTAATTAAAACAAGCTAAAAAATACTTACGAATAAACCAAATCAGAAATATGCAGGTTTTATGAGTAAGAGTTAATCTTATTGGATGATTCTTATGATCTATTAAGATGACTATCTAATACATACATATATATGTATGTGTATATATATGTATATATATGCCTAAACGCATACAATTTTAAAGTTAAATGTTATAAAAATTGAAAATGAAATGGAAATATTTCCAACAATATATTTGAAATGCTCTCTTAAATAAACATTCATTTACATGCCAAACTTGGTTCAATTCCTTTGTTACTTCTTAATTGATATTCTCATTATTCAGGACATGTGTCTCACCTTAGAATAATACATAAATTATGGTTATTACCTTATTAACTTTTAAATTATTTTCTGCACTCTTTCATGAGACTGAGAGACATGAGAATATAACCTCTGTTTTTCTAAGTAAGGACATGGTTTAGAAAGCAGTATGCTTAATAAATACTAATTAGCAAGAGGACACTTGAGGCAGATGGTCCAGCAATCATCCCCTCACTGAAACCCTGATCTAAGCAGCTAATTGGCCACCAAACAACCAAGTAGAGACCACATTGCTTGGGTCCAATGAGTACAGCCAATGTTATCCAATGTTGTCCATGTTATCCTTTTTACAGCTAAAAGCAATATGATGTGGAGAAAGATGTGTCCAGCTTTAGGGATGAAAAAAGGAATTAAATCTAGACCTTACACTAGAATTTCAGGAACTGGCCTTCTCAGTGAGTGCCAAGCAGAGACCCATGTCCCCTGCCTCTTGGACAGTGACTATGGACAAAGCCTCTGGAACCTGATGAGGCAGTTATCCCAGGGACTGCTTCTAGGACCCCATCCCTAAACTCAGGCAGCAGAGGGAGCAAAATTCCTTCCACTGGGGAACAGGGAAGGATAGCTGACACATGGGCATTGCCTTGAAGCTCAGAGCCAACCCTGATGACTTGAGATCTGGTACTAGCTATGAACTAGAGACCAGAGCTGACAGACACAACTTCCAGATCCTTCCAATATTATATAATGGCTTAAGTATCAGTGGAGTTAACTCATGGCCTATATCACTGTCAGTATTAGAGTTGGCCTGAAGGATACCCTACTAGTGGATATCGCATATCCCTCCAACTGTAAGAGTCAGGTTCAACCCAGAATATCATCAGCTTTGTTAACGAAGGAAGTGTCTCTACCCCCAGCGTCAGACAGTGTAACCATGTGTCCTCAAGCTCATACTCACATATGGAGGCTCTGGACAAGCCCTGGCTCTGAGCAGGCAATAGTATTCTAGGAGGAAAAACCCAAGCTTTGACTCACATTGCTGCCAACTAAAACTGAAGCTCCAGCTACAGGGCTTAAAAATCCCATCTATATGGCTGAAGTGGCAAAAGTGATTTGTTCATAACTTCTGGAACAAAAGCATAAATGAAGCTAGATGGTACATAATAGAATACTTATCCTGAATGTTCAGATGGCAGCATGAAATAGGCATCAAGAGTTTTCATAGAATCTACTAACCAAAATAAGGTGACACTAGAAATTGATCCTATAGCAATGAGCGTGGGTGAGTTCTCTGATGGAAGGAAAGAGCTTAACCCATGGACCCTCAGAAAGCTTTCTGGAAAACGCAGAGTGACTCAAGAGTCTCACAAAAACTTAAGACCTGAAAATGAGAAACAAAAATCTTTGAGCTGTGTGAACTCCCTCCCCTTAGCCCAGAAAGTTTAGAAAGGGAAACAGTGCCATGGACCCAGGACTGTGGATGCCCACCTGTGGAGAGAATCCTTGACTGCCAGGGATCTAGACTACTGACAATTAGCTCACCTCTGTAGGAACTGCCTTTAAAGTTCCTTCCTCTGGTCTCTTGTTTATGTTAGGTGCTTTGACTATTGCTGGTTTCAGTTTTCCCTTACGGTTTCGGTTTTGCCTTACTATATATATCCAGTTTTCCCAAGTAAAGACACACCTTGATAAAGCTTACTTGGTGTCCTTTCTTTGTGTCTCTCCCACCGCTTATTTCAACAGGTTCTCAATAAATCTCCAGTCCGAGATCACCCACGGAGTGTGGGCCTGCTGGACGGACCCCCACAGAGCTGGAAAATATACTAAGTGAAATTTTGAATGTAATGGAGGGTATCAATAGCAGAATAAAGAAATTGAAGAATTAATAATAAGTTCCATGAGAAACTTTTAAGACATTTCTTGACACAAAGAGCCATGAGTCTATTTTATAAATCTTGAGGAAGATACTACAATAGAGTCACAAAAAGATCAAAATCCCAGATTCAACCAACAGACCCCACAATATATAATCAAGTCCCAAATGTAGGAAGTAAAGGGTTGAGGCTATAAGAAAAAGAGCTTAAGGGTACTGATTATCTCAGTATGTAATGGTGGTTGCCACTAAGCATGATGGCATGAGTTCAGTCTCAGGTCACATGGTGAAAGGACAGACCTGACTTCTCAAAGTTGTTCTCTGACTTCTGCATTCATACACAAAGATAACTCAATACATTAAAAAGAAAAAGGAACAAGAAGGAATGAACAAGCAACAGCTACTGCATGCAAGTGACCTTCTTTCCTCACAGTAGAGTAATTTACAGTTACATTACATGTTAAGAGAAAGTAGTATGGAATCTTTATAGTACAAAAGAAAAGGAAAAGGGCCTATATGCCATAGCTAATATTGGAGACACAAAGACATTCCCAGGCAAACATGAGAGACTATATTTCTACGAGACTCAAACCATCAGAAATTCTAAAGGTATTTCTTCAAACAGAAAGAGAAGCAAAAAGGGAAAACAGAAGCAACCCCATTTGAAAAATAACAGACTAATTCAAAATGACCTATCATAAATGTGAAGCATAAACCCCTCGTATCTTTATTATGAAGAACAAAATTAAAGTAATAGTAATAGCTGCATTGAAAAAATAATCTCATGGCCAGGCAATGGTGGCCTTTAATCCCAGCACTTTGGTGGCAGAGACAAGCGGATTTCTGAGTTCGAGGCCAGCCTGGTCTACAGAGTGAGTTCCAGGACAGCCAGGGCTATACAGAGAAACCCTGTCTCGAAGAGACCAAAATAAATAAATAAATAAATAATCTCATCTAACATGTAAGTCGGGGCATTGGAAATTTTAAATATGGGGCTGGGAATAAGGTCAGTGGCTGAGGACTGCCCATCATGAGCAAGCCCCTTGGTTCAGTTTCTGCCACACAGAAGATAACATTAAAAGGTGGGAAGAAATGAAGTATAAATATGAAATATTCTCATTAGTACTTTTCTTCTTCATTTGCTTTGCTCTGATCAGTACAGTGTTATGCTGCTCAAATTTAAGCATCGCTCTCCAGAAGCCAGAGGCCACGAAACAGACCAATGACTCATTGCAATGATACAATGATACACGCAAAGAAGTGTGGACAAAAGAGTACACTGTAGGGCACACTGTGACACACTACAGCTTTCATGACATTTTTTAAATTTTATCTTATTTTATTTGGGGGAGAATGTTGCAAGCATGGAGGGCAAATACAAAGGGCTGGGGAGAGCGGTGGGTTGGGGGTACATGATGTGAAACTCACAGAGAATTGATACATGTTTTTAAAAGAGAAAATATAGCTTCCTATAATCAAAAGTGTTCTTTTAAGTTTCATCATAAATACAAAAAAACAAACCCACAGTAGATGAACCAAAAATAGCAAGCAAGGAACACTTAATACTGTGAGAGCGAGAAAAATTAGTACAATGAAATTACAAAATAAGTTATGAAGTACTGTGATTCCTTACCCAGTGATAGTCACATTAGATGCAAATAGATAAAGTTCTCATATTAATATATACAAAGAGACGAACTGACAAATTTAGAAGTCCCAACTACTTATGCTTACAAGAAATTTACTTCACCTCTAAGGAAATGTATAGGCTAAGAATGATGCATGAAGTAGGGTACTCCACACAATGGGATCCAGTATGAGCAGGGATAGCATAAATAAATATAAGTATATAATTCTATAAATATGTACAATATCCTTATATATAGTATCTATATAAAATAAGTATAATTCTATATAAGAACATTTCTATATAATTCTATAAAATGGACTTTAAATCCAAATCACTAAAATGAAACAAAAAAGGTCACAACATAAGGATGAAAGGATCAACTCAGCAAGAGGAAACGGTCACTGTATAAACTCCCAGGGCTACAGCATACAAATATATAAAAACAAACAGGAATACACTTAAAGAGAGCTATACTTTCATATAGTCATAGTGGAAGCATCACCGCCCCATCATTCTGCAGTGTACAGTGCATCCAGACAGAAAGTCAAAGTTAATCACAGCCTCCATCAAAATGGACTGAACAGATGTCTACAGCACATTGTATGCAACAGCTGTTAACTACCCACTCCTCTCAAAAGCACATTTTCTACAATAGATCATATGATAGGCCACAAAAGAAGACTTCATTTTAAAAAACACGAAGTCATACCCAATATCTTTTCCAACGCAATGCCATAAAACTAGAAATCAACCCTAAGAAAAAATGTCCAGCAAAGTTTCAGGATCTCACAATCAATACCACCGCTGTATGAGAGCAGGGGGAGATATCTGAAATCAAGAAAACAATCTCAACAGTAGCTACAAAGCACATAGGGATAAATTTAATCGAAGTCGTCAAATATCTCTGCAATGAAAGGTACAGAACACGACACTGACAAAATGAACTGAAGTGAGCACACACAGGAAGGAATAGTTCTAAAATTCCCACGCTCTACAAAGTGATGTGCAGACTCAAAGCAATCATACTCAAAATCCTTATGACATTCACAGAACGACAAGAAAAATTCCTAAGAACTGCATGAAACCATTTAAGACACAAAAACCTGAAGAAATATCCAAAGAGCACCCAGGTTTCAAGGGTAAGAACTAAAAGCGGTGTGTGCCTGAAATCCTAGTGTTAAGAGGTTGAGTAAGGAGGGTTATCTGAGGCTCTAGGCAGCCCGGGCTACATAAGCAAGACAACCCTTCTCTTCTTAGGATTTGAATATCAAGGCTTCCTTCCTTCAATTCTGTGAGTTTTAGTTATTTCCAAGCCATACATTTCTGCCCAGTCCTTCATTCTGACTGCTGTCTAAAGGCCTACAAGCTTTCCAAGCTACAAAGTTCCTGACCACAGCCCAGGACACCAGGATTACTACCTTCCCCATTTGTGTCCTGAGGAAACTACCTTTATATTCCACATGAAGACTGTTTTGACCATAATTCTAAACCACCTTTGCACACAGACTCATCAATTAATCCATCACAGTAGAGCCTAGACCATGAGCCAGAGGTTAAATCAATTCTACCAGTGATGTGGATTCGATGAATAGCGAATTGGAATATGGAACCTAATTTGAGGTTTTAAAACATTTTTCCATTGCTTCTGTACCTCATGGTTCCTCTTTCATCCAAGGAAATTCAGATTTCTTACCTTCATTGTCACAGAGATAGGCAGAGAGTAGAAATTAGAGTCTTAACTTGGAATCAGATAGAACAAATGTCTCCCTGAGGTAGGAGAATAAAAGTATATGAGAAAAGTGGATACATGGGATAGAAATCAGTCAAGATGGCCTCTCAGCATAGAGAGAGAGAAGGAAAGAGAGAGGGAGGTTGAGAAGGAGAGAGTGTAAATGATATAAATTCTACCTATTGAAGAAACCAGAGCTGAGTGACCCAATGTTGTTCTGTCTACCTTCCCAAACATAGGACACAGGGGCAAAGCTAGAGCTCCCCTGCTTCAGGGCAATAAGAAACCCATGTGTTGAAATGCTTTGGAGGGAAAAAAATCCTTAGGAAGTTCCACCCATGCTTTTGTTGTAGCCCCTGAAAGGTTTTGAGACAATGGAATGATTTTTCTGAGAGGTAAGAGGGGCTAAAAGGCATGAGCCCTTGACAACCATGACCATAAACCTTACAATTAAGAGTCAAATGGAGCCGAGATCAATTCACACAGGACATGGGTGCTGATAGCATCCTAGAAGAAGGTGCTGAGGTCTCCAGTAGTGTGTTGGAGACAATCAAGAAAGTGTCAGGGGAAAGCAGGAGTAAAATAAAACTTTGTCTGCCCAAAAGTTTAAAGCAACTTAGGTCCAATATAGAGAAATAGAAGCACATATACTACATGGATGAGATTCATACTCAGTATTTTTATGCGTCAATGAATATGCCAATCAATAGACAGGGTCTGTGACACCAACCGACTGAAAGCAACAGCTCCAGAGCTGCCTTATTTAAGTGTCTGTCACCATTTTATATTGAGGAGACACTGAAATACTTAAGAGTTCATACCCTGTAGGACTGCCTGGAGGTTACTCAGGGTAGAGCACACTGGTGTAAGTAACCACATGACCCAGTAGTAAAACCAGGGAACAACCCAGGAATGATGAATGCAAGTTCAGGTGCACAGGTTCAGGGACCCAAACCAAGTATGGCAGAGGAGGGATCAGGCCGGGTGTGAGCCAGTAGGGTGACACAAATCCCAAAGGTGCAGTTGTAAGCTAGGTCAGGCTGCAAGGTAGCACAGGGCTGTGGATCTACCAGCACACAAAGATCTTAATGGGAAATTTTCTGCAAACAGCCTCCCCCCCACCAAGAGTGGAAGATCCAGGGGTACAGTGACAAGAATAATTAGAACTAACCTCCTCAGAAAAGAGAGTGACATAAAGAACAACCTCACATTACCAACAAAACAATTCCAGGTATGCATGTCCTACTGCAGAACCAAATTAACTCCAAAACCAAGACACGCCTCCTTCCCAAACTACCAATCCCCTAGTAATATCATAAAGAGATTCCAAAGAATGACTATAAATACATCCAAAGAACTCAGAGAGGAAAAGAATATTTTCTGACAGAAAACAATTAGCTGAATAGAAAGAGAAAGTCAATCCTGGATATGAAAACGGAATTTAATAAAGAGACAAAAGTACTGACAGAGAGCCAAAGTAAAATGATGGAAATGAAAATTTTAATAAGCTAAATATAAAGCTCAGTGGAGAACTTGGCCAACAGAGGGATCGTGGGGCGATATTTGGGTCATGAAGACAAGGTAGAGGAAATGGATCAGTCGGTCGGATCATTGCTAAATTTATTAAGATATATGACTGGAATCTGAAGGACTTCTGGAATTACATGCACAGAAAGATACCACTGGTGACCTTAAGCTTAAATTCACACACACACACACACACACACACACACACACTTGCAGCAGGCAATGTGACATGGAGTGGGATGCAGGGAACCTGGAGCTACCATATATTAATGGAAGCATAGCATGGTCCAGACCCTTTGAAAACAAAACTAAAAGAAGGCTTCGTGTAACCCGAAGCTCACTTCTAGACATTTTCCCAAAAGAAATGAAAGTGTATTCTTATTAAAAGTAGCATATCTCAAAATCTGGAGCAGCCCAGATGGCTATCATTCAGTGTCTGATATGCCCGTACTGTCCAACTTAACTCAGCAGTCAAAAGGGGAAAAAAAAGATACAAAACCACCGATACATGTGCCAGCTTAGATGCATCTCAGCAGTGCCACGGCTGACTAGCGCAGACTCATTAAAGCCACATGTTATATGAATCCATAGAGAACATTCTAGAATAGGCAAAACTAGAGATGGAATGGGGTCACCGTAGTCAGAACTCTGGGAGGAGGGAAGAGATTGACCATAAAGGCGAGTACAAGTGAAGTTTTTAGATTTTTTTGAGATAGGATCTCACACTGACATGAAGTTCACTACATATCCCAGGCTACTCTCAAACTTGTGACAATCCTCCTGCTTCAGCTTCCTAAGTATTAGGATTAAAGGTATGAACCATGAACTCTAGTCAAGAAAACTTTTGAGTCCTAAGGAATGTTACTCATGTATTGATTATGATAGGATTACTCATGGTTGATTAAACATATAGTATTTTAAAATATTGATTTTATTGTATATAAATTACACCCCAGTAAACACGACTTCTCAAAGAAAATCTATTTACTGAAAACTATATTTTATTCCAATTTTAATTGTTTTACGATTATGAAGTTACCATCCTTAAGTATATAGTATAGAGCTGGAGAGGTGGCTCAGAGGTTAAGAGTACTGACTGCTTTTCCAGAGGTCCTGAGTTTAATTCCCAGCAACCACATGGTGACTCATAACCACCTATAATGAAATCTGGTGCCCTCTTCTGGTGTGCAGGCATACATGCAGGAAGAACATCGTATGTATAATAAATAAGTCGTTTTTAAAAAGCACATGTTATTTGTTCCCCTTTAGACCCATGTGATTTGAGTTTTCTTGGAATTTTCTTTCTGATGTTTAGTACAGAGCACTAGAATTTGGTAGGCATCGTATTAGCTTGCAAATCTGATGAAAATACAATTAAACTGACTAACCAAGGCAAGTGAATGACAAGGCAAATAGTGAGGCAGACACATTAGTTCACAGTGTAATCCAAGAGGTCATGAAAACTGATGTTAAAGGGCTGGAGAAACAAACCCAGTGCTTGTATGTTCCTGTGGTGCCAACACACATACATGTGTACACACATGCATGCGTGCACACACCATTGATTATGAAGGGAGAGATGCTGAGAGGATATGCTTACAACTTCCGCTCAAAAGCCCATAGACATCACTTCCAACACACTTCAGCCGCTGCCACCTGTATCTAAAGCTTGTATTCAATGAGATACGTGTATCTTTATTCAAGAGTTTTGCTCCTGGTGTATAATTATTAGTCTTTTGTATATGCATTTGTTGTTAACTTTCCTTTGTCCCATTAGATAACATTGTGAAGTTGATATATTTTTTCATTTAAACCAATCTGTAATTTTAAATACAAAAAGAAAAGGTAGGAGAAAAGTATGAGGTGATGAAATTATACATGTTGATATAAAACATGAGGCTGGGTCTTAGTTTACTTTCTATTGTTGTGATAAAGAACATGCCCAAGAGCAACTTGAGGATGAAAGGGTTAATTTCACCTTACAGTTTACAGTTCAAGAAGGAAAATCAGGACCTGGACCCAAGGCAGGAGCCAGAGGCAGGAGCCGACGCAGAACCATAGAGGAATGCTGCTTACTGACTTGCTCTCCATGGCTTGCTCTTATAGAACTGCTTTCTTATAGAACCCAGGACCACCAGTCCAAGGATGGCACTGCCCACAATGGGCTAGGCCCTCTACATCAATCATTAATCAAGAAAATGGCCCCAGAGATGTGCTAACTGGCCAATCCGATAGAGGCCTTTTCCTCCTGATTGAGGTTCCTGCTTCCCAAATGACTCTAGTTTGTGCCAAGTTGACACAAGAACTAACCAACACAGACTCAACATAATTCTGTTTTCTACTCATTTCATTCAGATGGCACACTCATTTGGTGGCAGGGGAAGAGAGCCGTACACACTCATTCCTCTGCTGGCAAAAGTGTGTCACAGTTCGAGGATGAAATGTCCCCTACCAGCCCTTCTGTCAAAGGCTTGGTTCCCATCTAGCAGTGCGATTCGGAAAACTGCCAGAAACTTCAAGAGATGGGGTTGGTTAGAAGAAACAGATCCCTGGGGTGTGCTTTTGACAGATTTGAAGGCCATAACTGGTCCCCTCCCTGTCTCTCTGCTTTCTAATTTCCATAAGCTAACTGACTCTGCTCACCTATGTTCTTAACTCATGCTGGACAGAAACCATCAACCAAGAGAATCCCTTCTTTTCCCTTCAGATACAACTCTGCTAGTTTGTCACAATGACAGAAAAGACGGCAAGTACAAGGTGCTTCTGGAAAATACTTTGCAAAGCACTGCCATAGTAAAACACTTATTAATCTCCTGCAAGTGTTCAGTATTCCCTGTGTGTCAAAAGCACCGCAGGTGTAGTTGTCTGCAGGCACAGTGGATCGGTTTGCTTCCTTTAAAGTTCCTGTTAAGGCAACTGCTCCATTGGACTTCCGGTAGTTGAAGTCTTATGGAATTTCTGCAGATTTTTGCTTGGAGTCATTATTATGAAGAAGAAAGTTTACTTCAGATCTGTTCTTAGTATTTTCCTATTTCATTCTTATTTTAGGACAAACGGACAGAAAATCTAAAAGTTAGCTATGTTCAAGGTCATAGTCCCATGTTAGCAAGTAGCACAGTTAAGAGTAGAAAAGGAGACTCTGCATGCTCCGAAGAAATGAGATTGTCACCAAGTAGTTACTGGGCCAGAGGAAGTCTGAAGTCCCAGTCTCAGGTGCAGGAGTAGGTGACTATTACTAGGGCAAGGATTTAATATGGTTAAGGCTTAGTACCCCCTACGCTATGTGATATGGGGAAGTCTTGAACTATGCCAAAGGCTTTCAAACTCTAAAGCATTTCCTTGTTGACTACTGGGAATGGAAGTGAGGATGGATGTCTGGTCCCTCTATATCCAGTCAACCACAGTATGTGGTTTCTTCTACTCATATGTACTGTACAGAGGCCATACGGATATTTTCACTAATTATATATACATAGTCATATCTGTGCATGTTTTACATATGTAATACTTATATACTAGAACATTAACTCTCATAAAGGAATATTTTCCCACTGGATTTATTGTTAGATTCAAAACTTTTGTGCATTTAGGAAGACCTGTAGCCACTAAAGTAATGCAATTCAGCACTTGTTGTAAGAGGAAGAGTCCTATGAGTATATTCGCTGTTGGAAAGAACTGATGTTTACTGATCTCCACACATGCATCACTAGGAAGTCTGCAGAGGTGACGTGGAGTTGTCAAAAGCAACTCCCTCAGGGCTTTCTCTTCTTTAAGCGAAGCAATCAGTCATACCTCTCAGCAGGCTCCACATCTCTGTTTCCTTTAGTTGTCTTCAGCCTCACAGGCTGTGTGGGAAAACCGCAGTGGAAGGGCACAGACTCCCTCCTGCAGAGAAAGAAGGGAGGCCTAGGAGGCTTCGGAAGAGCTCCACAACCGCAGAGCCTCTCTGGGAGTCTTAAGCTTACTTTATAGGCTGCTTTCTCCTTTAAAAATATAATTTGTGTGTGTGTGTGTGTGTGTGTGTGTGTGTGTGTATGTGTGTGTGTGTGTGTGTATGAATTCATGTATGTGAATATGAGCACACATGTGCCCTGGGATGTGTGTGTGTGTATGAATTCATGTGTGTGAATATGAGCACACATGTGCCCTGGGATGTGTGTGTGTGTGTGTGTGTGTGTGTGTGTGTGTGTGTGTATGGAGCAGAGGAGAACCTAAGGTATCAGTCTAACCTACTTTGTTGAGGCAGGGTTTGTTATTCTTGTACTGCATGTGTCAGGGCACTTTCAGGGAGTCTCTTGCCCCTACATCTCTTCATGCTGTAGGCATGTTGGAATTACAGACTGTAGTACTCTGTCTCCAGCCTTTGCAAGGGTTCTACTGTTCAGGTCCAGGCCTACATACACATGTGACAACAGATTTACCTACAGAACCATCTACCTGAGAACTTTTTTAATGTCCTAGTCTGTCACTTGTTTTTCAGTTATATTTTATTCAGTTTTCATCTCTGACAGCAACATTCTCTATACATTAAGGAAAATGCTAATCTTCTAAATAAAGGCATCTCTTCCTTCCTAATTCTGTCCATGACTAATTAAAATGGGCACAGCTTCCCATCCTGGGAACACTTTCATCTAATATGTAGATGTATGCTCAGTTTCTGGAATCCTTTTTTCTCCTTCACTAATGGCATTTTATATGCCAGCCAATTCACATTAATATAAAAAAAATGGATGAATTCCTACTTCTCAGAGAAAGTAAAATCTGTCTGTTTAATTAAACATTTAATTAAATCATTTCTATTGCTTAGAGGCAATAGAAAAAACAAATTTCTGAACTGAAGGGAAAACTAATGATTAATATTATAAGTATAATCCGGAAGTCTTGGACACTATCTTAAAGAAAGAACTTACACAATGCACTTTGCAAAGACATAGACATAAGCAATAAAGTATATTCATAGAGCTAAACACACCATTCTAACAAATTATACTATAGGCCAGTGACTAGGACATTCTGATATCATTTCATCAATAATTAATATTTAAATGATCTTGCTGAGGTGGGAAGTTAACTTAGAGATGCTTAGGAGAGATCTCCTATCTGGATGCGATCCACTGATGGAGCTCATTGAACCAAATTCCAGTTATTACAGCCGATCGTGCAGTTGAGAAGATTTAAGAACCACAGACAACTCTCAAGGTCATCCAGCAATTATTCAGAGTAGCAAAACTGTCTAAAAAAAACATGCAAATTAGTAAAATGAGCTTTGTGTGTCTTAGGGAACTGAAAGATGAACAACTGAAGTAATTTCTGTGCACTGTAGTTTCCTATTAGAATAAAGACCACAGCTGGATTACCCCCTCAGCACTGTTGCAAAAGTGGTTTACAAACACGGTGGTATCAGTAGCATAATGCTAATGCTTAGTGGGATCTAAATGGAAGCTGCCACTAAGGACTTGTGCCCAAAGCCAGAGTGTCACCATGGCCCTGTCATGGAGCACTTTACCTCTTACCAAGATTAAAATGACTGATATAGATATTCCCTTGGTTCCTTGAATTGCCTTAAAAACAGGAAATTGGTTCTCACAAATCAATACTGACTCTAGTTCTAACTATAACTTTAGCAGCTGCTTCATCTGTCTTAAATAGAACTAGCCGCACCGCTGAAATCTGAGCATATTCCCTGTGACTGACAGTTTTTCTCCCTGAAGCTACAACCAAGCCTGTCGGATAAAGGTTAATTGCTAACTGTGGAGTGCTAATGATACCACATTGATGAAATTACAGGATCTCTGATAGAGAAAAGGCTCCTAACCGGCTGGGGGCTAGCGGGGAGTTCTAAATAACAGTTATTGATTTGTTTCTCTGAAGGCCACTAAGTAGCTTGAACTACTCCATAGACTAGAAATTATCCACAGGGCTTCCATTCATTTATAATTCATTTCTTAGCTTCCAAGTTCCTACCTGCCAATACCCAATTACAGCTTTAATAATGATGTGCCTCAAAAATACGTAGTTTATGTGTTGGGGAAAGAAATAGTGCCAATTATTCTTCCTTTCTCTTATATTGAGCTGGGTCTCATGTGTTGGGTATGTTATACACCATAATAGTCAGGCAGTAGCTCCTAAATCATGGATCAGAAAAGTGGCTGGTGAGACATATTTTACAACAATTTCAGAAAAATGCCTCCTGGGCCAGTATTCCCAGGTTGTTTCCCTCTTCCCCAAATGTGGCCATAGGTATTACCGCCATGATGTCTCCCACGGAGCAATAGACATCCTCCCATAGCTGGTACTCCTTCCAATACTATTGCATCATTATTAGCATGTACTGAGTACCTCCTACCATACTGTTCAGCTTTACACGCATGTCCTTTAATTAAATCCTCTCAGAGGACTTGGTATGATTATGATTGTCTTCTTCTGATAATTGAAGAAATTAGAAGTCAGAGAAATGGATGAGCTTCCTGGAGTTCAGAGGTGAGATTGTCACGATTGGAACTGGACTTCAGCATCTGTGTTGGCTCCTCAGGAACACAGGGTTGGGGACACAATGTGGAAAAAAAATCCCTTTCTGATTTCCCAAATTCTTCGTGGGAGTAACCAGAGTTCTTTAGACTACCAGATTTGGATTCTGTGAAACATATTTAGGCGACCTGAGCAATACCTAGGAAACCTTCTGGGTAGTTTTAGTAAGTGTTTATTTTACAAACTCTTGCCCCACAAATGAAGTCCCATGTTCAATCACCAATGTTGCTAAAACAAACAACAACAAATGAAAAACTTCAACCAAATTCACTCTGACACATATGTGATTCTTCTGCAGAAAGCAATCCTCCAGTTCCCTGCAGATTTGGATGCCTTATCTATACATTCATCTTGACTCTGACCCTTCTGAGTCAGGGAAGATGCCACAAGTTAAAAGCTCAGGTCGTACATGCTCTTTCATGTCAGACCCCTGTGACAAGTGAGGGTTCTCAGATCATGCGCACTTTCTGTCTGGTGGCTCCAAAATCTGGTGTCCTCATTCCTCCTCCCATTCCAATCATTTGCCATAGTACCTTACAAAGCTCAGGGAAACACCTTATATGACATTACTAGTTTATTGCAAATTATATAGACAAACAGCCACCAGGAGAATTCCAGAGGTCAAGGCCTGAAACGGTCCTGAACACAAGACCACTGCCCCACAGATGTGAAGCATACCTTGTACATGTTATGCTCACCTATTCAAGAACTCCAAACTTCTTCATTTAGGGCTTTTATGGTGGCTCCATTATGCTGGCATTATTAAGTTCATCTTTCCCCAGGACTAGAAGGTGAGACCAGAACTTCCAACCTCCAATTACAGGATAGTTCCTCCGAGACTATTCTCCATTCTGTATGAGCTCCTTACCATAAATCCAGTGTGGTTGAAAAGGTTTACTACTAATCCCTAAGGTTCTTGTTACCCCATCATGTGGGATGCTTAAAAGGTTTTAGAAGCTGTGACAAGATCCAGGGACAGAAGCCAATTGATTCTTATGTCATGTTGTGACTTTTGCTTTGTTTATTTTTCACTAGTGAGCCAATTATTTCAAAACTTGATATAAACTTGAATCGTATATTACCTGTATTACTTCCTATGTGTTTGACTGAATGCCAGACCAGTAAGGAACAACTTGAGACCACATATGGGCTTCCAGTTTAAAAACAGAGACTACCTTTCCAGGCACATAGAGCCCAGCAGCAAGAGCCTGAGAGGACTGCGTCCTGTCCCTGTCTGTAGTCAGAGAGCAAAGAGAAGTTAAGCAGTGGATCCCTACTATCAAATTTCAGATCCCACACCACACCGGCCCTCTTTCTTCAGCAAGGCTCTGCAACTTTGTAAGATTACCTGGGGATCAAGTTTTCGGTCAAATGAGCCAACTGAAGACATTTCATATTCATACTACATTTTTTAAGATTTTCAATTATATCCATGGGCACAGTAACATAACCCCAAATTCAAAGAGGAAGAGGCAGTTATAAAGTAGGAAAACCAAGGTGCTCTGCCTAAAGGAAAGTTTACACTGAACCTTAAGCTACACTTACACACACATATACCCACACACATGTACACACATAATATGTATGTATGTGTACACACACACACACAAAAAAGCTGCCTTTAAGCAACTCGAGTCTATCCTGTATTGTAACTTTAGCACGTGAAGCCAGTGTTTTCGAACCAGAGGTGGTCTGTCTGTGGCGATCAAAAAATGAGAACGGGTGGAAAACTAAAGACAACAACATTCTTCAGTCACAGCTACTTCCTAACACGGAGCTGTGCCATCACACAACTGGAAAGCTGGATATTTAAGTCTGTACTCACAACTGTCACAATGTTCTTATCTATCTATCAAGTGTTGCCTGAGCGTCTTCCCAGCTTTTCTTAGTTCGTTATAGAACTGCTGAAATAAAACTCACTGCAGCCATCATGAAAACAGACTTCCAGGCAAGATGGGCCCTTCATTCTGTGCTCTGATTCAATGCTGCTGCTGATGGACACGGAGGTCCCTTAATTTGATGGTAGGAGAGGGAAAGCCACTGGGTGGTTGTTTCTGGACCACAACTGGTATCTTCTGGGTTTTAACTGACTATCCTTCCAACCTCACCCAGTTTTCCCCATGTTCATGTGTAGTTCAGGACAGCTACAATCATATAATTGTCATAAAACATTCCATTCCTGTTTACCTAATGTGCACATGTATGTGCATGTGCTTGCATATGTGAGTGTGCACACAAGTTCGCATCTATATGTTCATGCATGTGTATGCATGTATGTATGTGTGGGGATGTATGTATGAGTTTGTGTGTGTGTGCATGTGTATATGTGTGTGTGGATGTGTGTATGTGTGTGTGTGTCCATGTGTGTATGTATGTGTATGCATGTGTATATGTATGTGTGTATGTGTATGTGTGTGTATGTATGTGTATGTGTGTATGTGTGTGTGCGTGCGCATGTGTGAGAAAGGGATGTAAGCAGAGGACCTAGGCTATCACAGACCATGATGTTCTTTTTTACTATGAGGCAGTTTCATTTGTTTCTATATTGCTACTGTATACTCAGTTACACACACACACACACACACACACACACACACACTCATACTTTAAATGATCTCTGTCTGCAGAAACCAAGAGAACTTTCTAGTGGGTTTCCATAGAAAGTATTTCTGAAAACAAAAATACAACCTAGTTTTGGCAGTAGCGGCTACATGGATCCTCCAACTTCTAGCTGGGGTGTCTGGCTCCCCGGGAAAGGGGGAGCTGCTGGGGTGTCTGGCCCTCGGGAGAGGGGAGCTGCTGCAAGTGCCAGTTTGATCCCAGGCATCAGCCATTATCGCTCTCAGTTGGCTGCTATGTATGTATGTCCTTGCTCTGCTCCTTCAGAATGAAATCAGAGTTGTAATTAGAAGAACTTGGAGACCTATTCTCTCCGCCCAGTAGTGCGAAAGCCGGTGTGAGCTTTGTCTTTCGCTAATTTATAGACTAATATTCTTCAGCTGGGCCTGGTGGTGTTCTCATTCCACAGCTAAAGAAACTGCTTGGCAGCTGAGAATTATTAGTTCCAAACACTGGGGACACGTATTTCTAGGTAAACTTCAATGTGTTTCCTTTAATGCCCCTGGAAACAGCAAGGTTCCTGTTAGAAGAGCCCAGTCTTTGGCTTTGCTTCAGCCCACCTGATCCATGTTTTCCCCTGAGATCCCTGGGGATTTGAATGCAGTCTTGATTTTTTTTTTTTTTTTTTGAGAGCTTCTGATCAAGAGATTGCTGGTGAAGAATTGAGCAAATTTGAATGGTAAGCAGCTACCAGGACATCTTGCTACTGGGTCCATGCTACGCCACCTAGCCTCTTTGCAGGCTTACCACTGAGAAATTACCATTCTTACTCGTGAGAAATGCAGGCTCTGTGTGTGCCTCTGCACCAAAACTAACAAATCACAATGGGCATTTTAACAAGATCCCCTGGTGATTCCTTGCCTGTGAAAATTGAGAAGCCTTCTAGGAGACTTCAGCCTGAAAAGTTAGGTAATGACGGACAAGTTCATTTCTCTCCCTTGAGCCTCTTGGGAAATGACTGCCAGCCTCCCCTGCCTTTTCTAAGACAGAGCTTTAGGCAAAAGCCAGCCAAGATAGGGAGATTTCAAGTGATGCCAGGTACCCCAGGGCTGCCCAAAGAGTCCACGCTTTAAAGGCAACATCTCAAAGCACTGCTCAAAGAGGAGACAGCCTTGGGGCATCTCAGACATTGGCTCTGACAGAGTGAAGAGCTTGCCTCAGGAAAGGCCACAGAGTAACCTCCCCACCCAGGATCCTGGAGGCTAGGTCAGAGTCGACTTCACAAAGCTCTACCTACCAATGTGTTTGTTTTTCTTGTTTAATTCATCAAGACCCTCAGTGAATACTGAATATGAATACCAACTGACAAACTCATTAGTAGCCTGCTTGTCAAAACTGCATTTCCAGGCTGGATTCTCCTGGTAAATGAGAAATTCTCTTGATTTTCAGACAGTCCATTATTAAGCACCTTAGCCAACGCTGCTTCCCTCTGAACACAGCTGTTTTCCTTGGCTCCCGGAAATCCTAACATCCAAACAGAGTAGAACAGATAGATAGATCCTCTATTATCATCAGCTGTACCAGAACTTAACACAGAATTCCGTCCTAGTTTTTAAATGAGCTGACAGCTTGTTTTACTTGTTACCTTCTCTGTGAAGAAAAGTATTTACGTTCTCTAGATTCCCTACTTACTTACAATGATAATAAAATGCAATAATAAAATCTTGAGATTTATCATCAGTTTGAGGGTCTCCAAAAACCTGGGTTGTTTTTTCATACTTTTTGTCAGTACTGGGGATTGAACCCAGGACCTGACACATCCTAGGCCTACTCTAACTTTTAAACTGAACCTATACCCCTAATCCTCTATGAATGTTATTTTTTGAGGCTTTGATTCTCTTTTAAATGTTGCTGGCCTCTCAGCTTTTCTCACCCTGGTGATCTACTAATGACGATATTAAGTTCAGATCTGAAGCGCGTACCTATGGTTCCCTCCCAGACTGCCCTGGCATACCTGACCTTTATCTTCCATCTTCCAGCCAGGTTTCTGTAATGCAACTCCACCTCTGCCTACACAGTTACTGACAGTATATTTTGCAAATGAGATCCTTTGGGATACATGATCAGATATTTCCCTCAAGTCTAGACACATTCCAGTGAGCCTATTCCATCCATCATTTATGCATGGCTCTGTCACTTAGTCGCCCCTGGTCCTCATGATAAAAGCCTGCTCCTACCCTCTTTTAGATGGAATAGATTAACAAATTGGAGATGGTTTTCATGCCGGCATCATGCTTTACATTTTGTACTGGTCTGTCACAGGCAAGATTTTTATTTTGACTTTCATCAAAACCCTGAGAGATCTATAGGGTAGGCGGTTTGAACCCATTATGTAAACCCCAGAACATCTCACCCTGATGTCACCAGCTATCAAGAGATAGATACAGATCAGTATAAACCTTCAGGCTCTGACCACCATCCCAGAATGCCTTACAACACAAAAGCCAGAGTGAAACTGAAAGCAGAATGCAAGACATAAGTCAGCCCCTGCTCCTCTTCAAATACACAAACACATACCTGTACCCTGCTCTCCAAAACATGATGTTTACACTCTCTACAAGGGTATGCATATAGCCCTACCTCCAGGGGCTCCCAAATCACTACTTTTATGCATACATACCTACATGCATATATATATATTGCAGAGAGAAAGAGAGTCTTTCTTTCTACATAGCTCTGGGTCCTGGCTCTCCTGGAACTCACTGTGTAGACAAGGATGGCCTCACAGTCACTGACATCTGTCTGCCTCTGTCTACTGACTGCTATGGTTAAGTCCTGCACTACCATGCCTGGTCTATGCTTACCTCACATTTGGCATCTCTTCATATCTACTAGTTAGTCTGTGTTGCTGTAGCAACCCGTTTGAACACAGACTCATGCATAATGATGAATGGAAACAGAAATGTTTCTCTAACCACTCCAGAGGCTTGGAAGTCTAATACCAACACAGAGTAGATGTAGTTTCTCCGTGAGGGCTTCTCTCTGTCTCAGAGCCGATGCCTTGGAGCTGCTGTGTTCTCTCACATGGCAAAGAAACAGGAGGGCAAGCACTAATTAGCTGGGCACTATACGCAACCTCTTTTATAAAGGCCTAAGTCCCACTCACCTGGGAGAGCCTGCACCATCTAAGCACTTCTTAAGGGTCCCACCACCTAAAACATTGTTACATTGTTACATTGGTAACACCTGAGTTGTGGAAAGTATCCAGCCAAGCCATAGTCTCTAAAATTTGAAATCCACTTCTTCTCTTTCTTAATCATCATCTTATTGTTGTTCTTCTTGTTGCTGTTTTTCTTCTTGTTCTTCTTGTTCTTGTTCTTCTTTATTCCTGTCTTTCTTGTCTTTGTCCTTCTCCTTCTCCTCCTCCCCCTCCTTTTTCTTTTTTAGTTTTGGGCATCTAACCCAGAGATAAACAAATGCTCTACCACCAAGTCACATTCCCAGCCAAAGAATCTTTCTGTTACTGGTTTCCATCAAGAAGTTAACATGGCTTCGAATTTGTATCTGCAGGACCCTGGAGTATCCGGCACCATGTTTCCATACGGCAGTATTGATTGGGTGAATTTCAAAAGTCCCTGTGAAAAACTAAAGTAAACATAACATAAAACAATATTGTAGGAAAAATTGTCATCACTCTGGTAAAATACCCAACAAGAGAGAGGAAGGATTCATTTGGGCTCATAGGTCATAAGTTTAAGCGAATGGTCATGAGTGTGTGTGTATGTGTGTGTGTGTGTTTCCATGTTGGCACAGCAATAAAAAAGTAACTGATACACAGTGCTACCTCATTTCCAAAGCATAACAAGAGATGAAGGATGTCTTCATTCAGACTGACTTAACTAGCAGCTGATAAGTGCCATAAACAACAGAAATTACCCATCATGCATCTGGAAGTTTGAAGTCAAGTCAGAATCCAGCAGGTTTGGATACTAATGAGGACTCTCCTCCTGGCTTCTTCACCTGGTACAGGGAAAAGCAGCTAGCATTCTGGGCCTCTTTTTTATAAAGCCATTAATCCCAACATGAACTCTCTGCCCTCAGGGCCTGATTACCTCCCAAAGCCCCATTACTGCATATGGTGACATTAGGGATTAGGGTTTCAACATATGACTTAGGGGGAGGGGAACACAAACACCCAGTCCATAGCAAGGTCCCATTTAGAAAATCCATCTAAATCCATCTCCGTCCTTAGTAAAATTAAGCCTGTGGCCTTCACTTTATCTCTTCAGTCATTAGTCAAGGCAGCTGCCCATCTAGATGTGACAGCATGTAACTAAAGAACAAGATGCCTAGACTACACAGAACACAACCTGGACTTCACTAGCGGGGTAACCTTGCCTCTTTGTATCTTAAGCTCTTGTGTGTTAAGTGAGGGGAAGTGTTATACTTAACTTTTGAGTTTGGAGGAACTAAATGAATTTATTCTTACACAGTAGTTATGTACATTAGTATCGATTTTGTTATTATAATTACAGTCATTATTTCCCATTTTATTTTTATATTAGACATCCTGTTAGAACAGGGGAAAATGCCATTAAGGGAGAACTTATGGTCTGAGAACAGAATCTTTGGACGTTAACATTCCATTGGGCAGGTCAATCACCTGACCAAAGACCCATTACCCATGAAGAAGGAACTGCCCTAAGATAGTGAGCTCAGCTAAAGCCACGCTAAAAAAGACAGGTGGAAGAATTATTCTTTCAATGAGGTGCTTTGCTTTTCCTACCCAGAACCCCTGCTCCCTACTTCAGTGCCCACAACCCCGCAAGGTCACTGAGAAGTTACTGCGTCTGACCATCTTTCTGAATTCAGAAAGGAAGAACCTTGCCTCTTTCCTTTCCTTTTTTTTCTTTCCTTTCTTTTTTTCTGTCTCCCCTGTGATGCTGGCCAGAGCCTATGTAAGTTCTTCCTGATTCTTTGGGCTTTCTAGGTCTTTCTCTAAAGCAGTGGTTCTCAATCTGTGGGTCGAGACCCCTTTGGAGGTTGACCAACCTTCCAGAGGGTCACATATCAGGTATTTAGTATGATTCATAACAGTAGCAAAATTATAGTTATGAAGTAGCAACAAAATAATTGTATGGTTAGGGGGTCACCACACAGGAAGAACTGTGTTAAAGGTTAACAAAGCATTAGAAACATTGAGAATCACTGTTCTAAAGCCTCACCTCTGTGCCATATGGCTGCCTGTTGCCATTGGCAACCTTCGTGATAGTCGCTCAAACAGCATGGCTTTTCTTCTTTCTCTCCTCCTTTCCTCTTCTCTGGGAATCTACTGAGGTCTATAGTTTCCTATGTCCTCCGGTTTTTCTTTTAAACTCTAATAAATTGTCCCCAAGCTTCTGTTTGAGTCTATTTTTAAATTATTTTATTAATGAGATGGAAAAACCCCAAGAGGGAGCCCGTATTTCCCTTGTATCATCTTGCAACCATTTAGGGGCTCCTCAGAATTCCAATAACAATATTAACACAGGGGGTGGAGGGAGAAGAGGAAGGATGAAATGATGTAATTATATTTTAATTTAAACTTAAGAGTAATAAAAGGCAAAATGTAAATGACAGATAAATATATAAAAAAATGTTTAGCTGGGCATTGGTGACACACGCCTTTAATCCCAGCACTTGGAAGGCAGAGGCAGGCAGATTTCTGAGTTTGAGGCCAGCCTGGTCTACAGAGTGAGTTCCAGGACAGCCAGGGCTACACAGAGAAACACTGTCTAGGGAAAAAAAAAAGAAAGAAAGAAAAGAAAAAAAGAAAAAAATGTTTAACACCCTTAGCCATTGGGTAAATGCAAATTTAAACTACATTGAGATCACATCTTAGAATTGTCTTCAAGAGATCTCGGATATGAGAGGCTCCCAGGACTCAGTGGGGATGACCTTAGTTGAAATGCACAATGGAGAGATAGAACCTGAAGAGACCACCTCCAGTAGGACAGGGCCCACAGTAGAGGGATGGGGTCACCAACCCACCTTTAAAATTTTGACCCAGAATTATTCCTGTATAAAAGAAATGCAGGGACAATCATGGAGCAAAGGCCATCCAGTGACTGGCCCATCCCATGGGGGTGGGGGACACTAAACCCTGACACTATTAAGGATGCTATGTTGTGCTTGAAGACAGGAGCCTAGCATGGCTGTCCTCTAAGAGGCTCTACCAGCAGCTGACTGAGACAGATGAAGCCAACCTTGGACTGAGGTTGGGAACCCCTATGGAAGCATTAGATGAACTAAAGTGGATGGCAACCCTATAGGAAGACCAACAGTATCAACTAACCCAGACCCCCGGGAACTCCAGAGTACTTGCCTTTAATGTTCACAAGTTTGATAGATTTAGGCCTATATTTCTTTGAATTCATCCTTTATAGGGATCTTCTTCAAATATGTTTTCAGTAGCAATCTATGTTTTTTTTCCTTTTGGGGAATCTGATAAGACATATTAGATCTTTTGATGTAGATGTCTAAATCCCTGAGGGTTCAGGTTGAAATTTCAGTGTTCTATATTCATTCACCTGTAATGGTTGTTTCTTCAGGCTTTCTACTTTGGACTTTGAACACATCATTGAGTTTCATTTTTCATATTAGTTACTATATTTCCATTTGATTGCATCTTCAAATTCTTTGCTGAGTGTCTTAGTCAGGGTTTATATTCCTGCACAAACATCACGACCAGGAAGCAAGTTGGGGAGGAAAGGGTTTATTCAGCTTACACTGTTGTTCATCAACAAAGGAAGTCAGGGCAGGAACTCACACAGGGCAGGAACTTGGAGGTAGGAGCTGCTGCAGAGGCCATGGAGGGATGTTACTTACTGGTTTGCTTCCCATGGCTTGCTCAGCTTTCTTTCTTTTTTTTTTTTAAGAGTGTAATTTTTTTTATTAGATGTTTTCTTTATTTACAATATCTCCTTTCCCAGGTTCCCCTCCAAAAAAGAAAAAAAGAAAAGAAAATAAACAAAAACTAAAACAAACTCCTGTTCCCTCCAACCTCCCCCTGCTCACAACCTCACCCTCCTGCTTACTGGCCCTGGCATTTCCCTACACTGGGGAATAGAACCTTCACAGGGCCAAGGGCCTATCCTCCCATTAATGACCAACTTGGCCATCCTTTGCTATACATATGCTGCTGGAGCCATTAGTCCCACCATGTGTACTCTTTGGTTGGTGTTTTAGTCCCTGCGAGCTCTGAAGGTACTAGTTAGTTCATATTGTTGTTTGTCCTAAGGGGTTGCAAACCCTTCAGCTCCTTGGGTCATTTCTCTAGCTCTTCATTGGGGACCCTGTGCTCAGTCCAATGGATGACTGTGAGCCTCTACTTCTGTATTAGTCAAGCACTGGCAAAGCCTCTCAGGAGACAGCAATATACAGCAAACATATTCTTTGAATTTATAAAATACTATAACAACAAAAATGAGTATTATAAAAGTTGTTTGATACAAAACAACAATCAATTTAACAGTCAAATGTAGATGTTTGTCTACACCAATACTGAAAATACATGTTTTTCTCAATGTAAATTTTAAATAACTCCAAACATATTAACTATGTATTTTAAGATAATACATCACTACTAGTATTTTCTTAAATGAACATAAATATATAAAGTCTTTTTGTTTGTTTGTTTTGCATTTAGTAGAGCTTAAAATCTTGGCTCTTACTTGTGGTACAAGCCCAAAAGAAGAACAATTTTTAGACATCAGATTTCATTGTAATAAGGCTCTACTTCAATGACCCTCACATCACCAAAGGATTTTACCTCCATCGTAGCTAAGCTGAGAGTTGACAGTTCTGCTGCACCAAGATATGGATTTGTAGGCTCGATTTTTGGATACAGACTTCCTGCTATGGTCAAAGCTATTTGACTTGAGTGAATGACTTCATTCTCAGCCCACAGAGAACAGGTTACATTCATTTAAGAAATGGTGTAGGTATTAAGACGGTCTATCCATAAAGACATTCACTAACTGTTTCAATGAACAATGGTTCTGCTTGGAGGGTGGCACAGACATTAGGTGTGGGTAAGAATCTGGTTCCTTAGCTGTGATAATTTGGAAAAGCATTCATCTCAGAGAAAGAGTAACTTATAAAGTCCTCTTCTTCAAACTTGATACAAGAGTTACAAACGTCAAGCAAAGCACTCAGTTTCACTCTTTGTTGTTCTCTTACAAGCCACCTCCCAAGTTAACTGTCTACGTTTCTTTTGGCTATATACTTTTGAAATATGTAAGCTGTTCTGAAAACCATAGTGTTGTGTAAAAACATCAAATAAACATCATACTAATAGAGAGGCTGAGATAGGAGAAGCAAGATTTCAAGACCATTATGTTGTACACAGCAAGACATTGTCACGAACAAACAAGCTGAAATTGTATATGGATTGTATAATATTAGACCTATTTCTCCAATTACCAAATTAGAGAGACCATTGGAGGACAGTCAACAAATTTATAATTCCTCATATTTTTGGATTTCAATTGATTAGGTTATATTGGTATTATTAATTTTTATATTAAGATATTAAGAAAAAGTAACTGTTACTTCCTGTTGTTTTTGTTGTTAGAGGTGGAATTAGATTTGTGTGGATTTGTTGAAAGATTACTTTCTTGTTTCTTCATGCTCCTTATGTTGAAGTTTTCCATCCTTTCCATCTTTTCCATCTTCCTATCCTTTGTAGGGCTCGATTTGTGGAAAGACATTGTATAAATTTGGTTTTGTCATGGAATATCTTGTTTTCTCCATCTATGGTAATTGAGAGTTTTGCT
>NW_022196905.1:172541772-172563706 GCF_008632895.1 Mastomys coucha | reverse complement strand
TTACCTGTGTTCTCCTGTATTTCTTTGAGGGAGTTATTTATGTCTTTCTTAAAGTCCTATATCATCATAACAAGAAGTGATTCTTCGATCTGAATTTTGCTTTTCCAGTGTGATGGTGTGTCCAGGACTTGCTATGATGGGAGAATTGGATTCTGATGATGCCAAGTAACCTTGGTTTGTGTTGCTTTTTTTCTTAACTTGCAACCCCCCTCCCCCCCGTCATCTGGTTATCTCTAGTGCTACCTGCCCTGGCTAAATCTGACTGGAGCCTGTCCTTCCTGTGATTCTGGTTGTGTCAAAACTCCTCAGAGTCAAGCTGTCTCTGGGATTCTGTGAATCTGGGATCCTGTGATCCTGGGCTTGTTAGAGCTCCTGGGAGTAGAGTTTTCTCTGGGTGTTTTGGGACTGGCTGAGGAGTTTGTGCCCAAGGTCTGCTCAGGGCACTGGCCCAGACAGACAGGAAGCAACCTGAGCCACTGGGCTGTCAGAGTTGTGTGCTTGGTCCTGCAGGTCCCAGCAGCTCCAGGTGTTGGGACATATGTGTCCTCCTCACCTCTGATCCTCTGATCCTGGGCATATCAGAGTGCCTGGGAGGGGAGCCACCTCTGAATGCTGTGGGACTGGCTGCAAAATTTGGGCCCAAGGACTGTTTAGGGAACCAGCCCAGATAGACTGGAAGGTAGCAGTACCCCTATTGTATTAATTCTTTGAGAATTTCATACATGTGCAGTTATGTAATAGTTTCCTCAAACTTTCTATCCTATAGGAATTTCCTTAAACAAGAAGGTAAACAACTCAAATAGCTTCAGGAAGTCACTGAAACTGATCAGATTCATTAGGCCTTTCTCTGCAAGAATAAGCAATAAAAGCTGAGAGGTCTCCTCAGGTAAAAGGAGAGAAGCCTCCAGACTAGACTAGCTTACTGGAAGAATCAGCAACCAGCCAAACTGGCCAGAAGAGATTTAGATCAACTGAGGCACCTGGAATGGACACTCTCTAACCTGCTGAGTTGCTTTCAGACTGTACAGTGTGTTCCAGGTTTCCAATTTTGGGAGCTGTCATCCATGCTTGGGTGGGCTTTGGCTATGCAGTTATCATTGAGTCATTTCTGTTCCTATAATTAAACCCTTTGGTAATAGCCACAAAAATAAAATAATAAAACCGAGTACCATGGAATAAACAAGAAAGTGAAAGACCTAAGCAATGAAGTCCTTAAAATGCCAGCGAAAGAAATCTGAAGAGAGCAGAAGGTGGAGAAACTTCCCATACACATGGAGTGGCAGGATTAAAACCGTGAAAATGGCTATCATATCAGAAGCACCCTACAGATTCACCCTCCATCAAAATTACAATGCTACTTCACAGAAACTGTAAACAATAATTTAAAATTTCATATGGACACACAAAAGATCCCAGACAACCCAAACAATAAAGACACTGCTGGTGATACTACTATTTCTGACTTCAAGTTATCTTGCAGAGCTACAGATCTGTACTATTGGAGCAAAGATGGCAGCATGCAGACACAGAATCAGACACACTGACTGATAATGCTTTTTCTGTTTCTTGGTTTTTTGTCCCTGGGATGTATGCATTCAGTTGTCCTTAGGTATGGAACATATTGTAAAGTTACTTAAAAGATGACTCTGAAGCTATGCTATTTATCAAATGCATTGAAAATCATTAACATTACTTTTGATTTTAGGACTTGCTTTTCTATTTAAGGCTAATGTATTATTTTTATTTTTAAAATCTATGGGTTCTATAGCCAAAATATATTCAGCAAAATTCAGCTTCAACATTGGCCCACAAATCTTTTTCATACACACGCACACACACACACGCACACACACACACACACACACACACACACACATATACACACACACACACATACATATAGTTCTCCATTTATGCTGGGCGGTGGTGGTGCATGCCTTTAATCCCAGCACTTGGGAGGCAGGGGTAGGCAGATTTCTGAGTTCAAGGCCAGCCTGATTTAGAGAGTGAGTTCTAGGACAACTAGAGCGATACAGAGAAACCCTGTCTCGAAAAAAACAAAACAAAAAGTTATATATACCTAGATATAACGTTGCATGCCTATCATACCAAAACATGGGAACCTGAGGCTGGAAGATTGCCAGGAGTTTAAGGTTAGCCTGGGTTACATAGTAATTACAGGATAGCCAAAGCCTATATAGAAATATTCTGTCTTAGTGAAGAAAAAAAAGAGAGGGAGGGAAGGAGGGGAGAAGTTTTATGTGTTATCTATGAAGTTGGTTGATTTCTATATAAACTTGTATCAGGCTTACTTCTCTTGTTATATTAAGCACATTAAAAAGAGAGATATTTCTTACCCTCTTTTTCCAAAGCACAGTAGGCTATGTAAATGTACTATTGCTCGTATTTAACACAATGAATAACAGGCCTATCCATATGTTTGTTCTTCTTCCTCTCTTTCCTCTACTCTTCCTCCCTCCTTTCATTTTTCTTCCTTCTTTCCTTCCTCCCTTCTTTCTTATCCAGCTATGAACTAGGTTGCTCAGTCAAAAGTGAATGCATTTGTAAATTTTGCTACATTCTCTGAATGTCGATCCCTTCCATGCGTACTGTAGCAGTTTGCATTCCTGGCAGATAGAGGTAAAGCTGTCCGTTTCCTCACAAAAGTTCTTGGCTAAACATCAAGATTTTGGTTGAGTTGATGGATAAGGTATTCTGTCCCAGTGTGGTTTGGCTTTGTGGGCTTAAGCATTCCTATTTCATTTAATGGCTTTGTGTTTCCTTTTCTGTGAAGTCTCTGTTATGGCTCTCTGTGTCTCTGTCAGGTTTTCCACAGGTCTAAAACATTTTTAAAGCTTTTCGTGTGTTGGAGATATTAACCTATATCATGTATGCTAAGCTACAAAATTATTCTTTTACAACAAAGAGCCATTTGATATTTACTGTAATAAGGCTTTAATGTTTAAATCTAACAAAAGGTCCAACTAATATTTGAAAGGAAAAAAATTACTCCAAAGTGGAAAGCTGTAAAACTGAAAGGTTCCAAAGCAGGATTGGCTTCAGACAAGATTCAGTACATGGGTTCACAGATAGTCCGTTAATGCCACAAGAGCCTGGTCCTCTTTGTAGATGATACTGGGAAGACGCTGTAGATGAGCATACGTCTGCAGCCATCCACCTCTCGGGCAGATTATAAAGATGAAACAAGGCAAAGCCCATAGATGTGGAAGGAAGTTGGCTGTGCATTCCTTGGTTATCTTTCCTGTCACTCTCTTCCTTTCCTATATCCCACAGACCGTTGGTTGGCATCTGTCTTAGTCAGGGTTTCTATTCCTGCACAAACATCACGACCAAGAAACAAGTTGGGGAGGAAAGCATTTATTCAGTTTACACTTCCACATTGCTGTTCATTGCCGAAGGATATCAGGACTGGAACTCAAGCAGGTCAGAAAGTGGGAGCTGATGCAGAGGCCATGGAGGGATGTTAGTTACTGACTTGCTTCCTCTGGCTTGCTCAGCTTGCTTTCTTATAGAACCCAAGACTACCAGCCCAGAGATAGTACCACCCACAAGGGGCCCTCCCACCTTGATCACTAATTGAGAGAATGCCTTATAGTTGGATCTCATGGAGGCATTTCCTCACTTGAAGCTCCTTTCTCTGTGATAACTCTAGTTTGTGTCAAGTTGACACAAAACCAGCCAGTACAGCATCTCACATGCATATTTTATATGAGTACCCAGTGGGTCTCAGATTTTGCTCCAATTTTTCTAACATCAGTTAACAAAGCTCATCCTCTGTAAATCTCTTTTCATGTTACATCCTACAGCATCCTTTTCTTAATTCTTTCTGCTTACCTCTGTTGGTGTCAAGCTTTTCTCTGGGGGGATTCCATTCCTAGACCATGATAATGAGCAGATCTGGCTGTGTTTTCTCTTGCCTGATACTGTCTCAGGACAGTGTGTGAGGGTTTCAGGCTTGGGTTAATAGCCTCAGTTACCTTCTCTCATCTTGTTTTTCCTTCAGTAAATAGTGTAAACTTCCAAGGCTTCCATGAGGCAGAAGGTTGTACTTCGGGGCTTTAATTTCCCTTTACAGATACATTTTTCTTGCATGTGATTTTGTAACTTACTTTAACATGGTTATTACAAAATTATTTCTGTAAATATTTGATTAGTCTATTAGTATTGTAAAAATACCACATAGGTTCTTAGACAAAAGATGAGTTGGACCTACTCCTCAAAACTATTGAAAGTGACATCATTCTAAGGATGTTCCCAAACTGTTGGTGCTTGCAAAATAAACATAGCCTGCATGAATTTGCAACTGCCCTCATCCTTTTTTTCTTTTATGTAGTTTGGAGAAATGTGGAACATTGTGAGAGGCTCATAAATCAATATTTACAAAACACTTGAAGAATTCTAATGCTAAGAAAGCCACTGCAATCAATAACTGGAATAAGAGTTGCTCAAGATAAAATTAATGTTATTGAGCAGCTTGATAGAAATTTAACAATAAGTCTATTAAACATTCAAGGAGACAAATAAAGGCATACCCAGCATCTTAAGAAGAACAGAAAGTCCTGAAGTAACATGAGGAACAAGCAAGCAACAGCAAATGAGTCAACTGATTTCAATAATTGATTATGTAACTTGAGCATCAAATTTGTAGCAAAATCTCAAAACTGTAACAGATGAGGTAAATTCTAACCTGGATTACATAAAGGAGGAATTTGGAAAATTGGAAAAGAATACTGAGGTGCCTGCCCAAACAGGAAAAACAGCAACAACAACAACAAAAAAATAGAGATGTTTGGAATGGCTTAGCATTTGTGGTGCTTTGAATATGCTTGGCCCAGGCAGAAGCACTATTAGGAGGTGTGGCCTTGCTAGAATAGGCATGGCCTTAATAGAGGAAGTGTGTCACTGTGGACATAGGCTTTTAGACTCAGATCCCTGGAATCCAGTCTTCTCCTGTTTGCCTTTGGAACAAGATGTAGAACTCTCAACTTCTCCTGCACAATGCCTACCTGGATGCTTCCATGCTCCTGCCTTGATGATAATGGACTGAACCTCTGAACCTGTATGCCAGCCCCAATTAAATATTGTCCTTATAAGAATTGCTTTGGTCATGGTGTCTGTTCACAGCAGTAAAACTCTAACTAAGACAGCATTTATTACATGATAGAAATTGTAAAGTTTGAGCATAAGAGTGGTGGTAGTAGATTTTATTTGTTAGGGATTTTCCAAAAGTAGTGAACACATAAAAGTATTTAGTTAAAGGACCAATGGAGCTGAGGGGTTTGCAGCCCCTTAGGACAAACAACAATATGAACTAACTAGTACCCTCAGAGCTCCCAGAGTTTCAACCACCAACCAAGGACTGCACATGGAGGGGTCTGATTGTTCTGGCAGCATGTGTATAGTAGAGGATTGCAAATTCGATCATCAATAGGAGGAGAGGCCCTCAGCACTGTGAAGGTTCTGTGCCCCAGTATAGGGGAATGCCAGGGCCAATAAGGGGGAGAGGGTGGGGTGGCAGGTATGGGGAGGGGACAGGCAAGAGGGGTTTGTTTTTATTGTTTTTGTTTGTTTCTTTGTTTTTTTTGGAGGGGAAACTGGGAAAGGAGAAATTTACATATAAATAAAAAATCTAATAAAAAATTCGAAAGAAAAAAGAAAAAAAGTATTTAGTTATTTTTTTCAATATGTGTGGAGGATATGGATGCATATGGGTGTACAGATATAGGTACACATCTATGCACACGCTTAGAGAAGCCAGAGGTCAACCTTGGGTGCTGTTTCTTTTCACCTTCAGTTTTGAGGCAGGGTCTCTCACCAGGTCCTAAGTCTTACTGATTAGGTTAGACTGTGTGGACACTGAACCCCACAGGTCTGCCTATTTCTGCCCACCCATGGCACTGGGATTACAGCACCAGTTCTGACTTACTATGTGGGTGTTGAGCTACCTCCTCACCCCCCAAACCTTCAACTCAGGTCACAAATATATTTAAAGAATCAAGTACGAGACTGGGAATGATGATGTAAGCCCATAATCGCTGAATCTTCCTGGAGGTCTGTGCAAGATGTTGGCAAGTTCAAAGCCAGCTTAGGTTACAAAGTGAGAGTTTGCTTTACAAAACTTAAAGAAAACACAATAAAGTAAAGAGAAAATAAGATATAAGCTCAAATAAAAGCAAATCCATATACCTGATGTTCTGGGCTGAATGTGAAGCACTCTATCAGGCTCCTGTGTTTGAACACTTGGCCCCAAGCTAATGGTACTGTTTAGGAAGTTCACAATGTCTTTATTAGAAGAACTTGCAGAGTGCATTCCCTGGAGGAGGGAGAGGGCTTTGAGGAAATGAACACCTAGTCCCACTTCTCCTTCTCTCTCTGCTCCCTGTGTGGATATAATGTGATCAGCCAGCTTCCTGGCCCTATCATCATGCCTTCTTAGCCTTCTGCCATGTCTTCTCCCTTCTACCATTCTGGAACTGTAAGCCAAAATAAGCCCTCCCTCTGTCCTTCCCTAAATTGCATTGGTGAGATATTATATCAAAGCCACAAGAAGGAAAACCAGCACAGCTGGTCACAGAGTAAAAGTAAACCCCTCTGACAAAGAAAAGAGTTCAAAAGCATGGACAGACTGACAGCAGGCTCTCTCACTGAAGACCGGCCAAGAACTGCCTGACGTAACAATCCAGAATGTTAAGTCTGGTCAAAACTAAAAGGGGGCCAGGGGGCCTAAGGGGCTAGGAATTCCGCAGGAAAACCGACAGAGTCAACTAATCTGGACCCTTTGGGCTCTCAGAGACTGAGCCAGCAAGTGAAGAGCATACATATACAGGTTAGACCTAGGGCTCCCTGCACATATGTAGCAGATGTGCAGCTTGATCTTCATGTGGGTCCCAAACAACTAGAGTGGGGGCTATCCCAAAAACTGTTGCCTGTGCATGGGATATGTTCTTCTTGCTGGGCTGCCTTGTCTGGCTTCAGTGGGAGAGGAAGCACCTACCTTTGCAGAGATTTGAAGTGCCAGGGTTGGGGGGTACCCTGGGGGACCCCACCCACTCAGAGGAAAAGAGGAGGGGATGGGGAAGGATTGTGGGAAGAGGTGACTGGGAGGGGAGCAGGGAGCAGAATTTAAGTTGAGTAAGTAAAATAATAATAAAACAATAATAATAATAATAAATATAAAATTAAATTTTAAAAGGGGGGGTCAGAGAGATAGCTCAGTAGGTAAAGTGCTCACTGCACAAGCATGAGGTCATGAGTTAGAATCCCCAGTGTCTACATAAAAGGACATGAGTGGTCACATGAGCTGAAGTGGTTAGTTCCAGATAGAGAGCAATAGAGGAAGACACCCAATGTTGACCTCTGGTCTATACACACACACACACACACACACACACACACACACAGAGAGAGAGAGAGAGAGAGAGAGAGAGAGAGAGAGAGAGAGAGAGAGAGAGAGAGAGAGAGGAGTCTACATCGATTGGCAGTTACTGAAAGAATTTCAAGGTAATTTAAAGTGACAGCAGTGTTCCAGGCTATCTCAGTGTCTTTAGTTTCTAAGTGGACAATGCACATGTAGAGTGATGAAGCTCTGTGTGCTGTGCACGGGCACACCATAGGTCCTTGATTTTTGAGGCAGGGTCTCTCAACCACCACTTCCATTTTCCTCACCATGGTCCCAGTGTCCCCTCTTTCATGCTTCTTTTTCTAAGGACAGAGTTTTATACTTGAGACTCTGTGCACACATTAGAATAGAGAGATTTTCTGCAGAGCATGCATACTGAACATCTTTTTCAACATTCTGCTTCACTCATGTACACTATAGGGACATAGTAAGGACTATTTCATACCAACCTTTTCTTTTAGCTGTTCCAAGATCTAAACTAGATTAAGTAGTTGGAAAGTTTGACCAATAGAAATTGAACATCATTTCTGTTACTATTTCTGATTGCTCTTTCCTTGGAAGCTCCTGTTCAAACTGTTCCTAGGTTACAAAGTAACAATCAGGAAATTCCATAGGCTACCTTATAATCCTAGGGAGGAAAACAGTTTATTAGTCATTTAGAAAACAATAACAGACACTCCTATCAGAATGATAGAGTGATTAATTAATTGATTAGTGATTGGTAACATCTACAAATCAGAAAACAAAGAAAAAGAGAAAGAAGAAAGATGCAATGAGAAAGAGAGTGAGAGAGATATACCAGAGACAGAGACCGAAGAATCAGAGAGACAGAGAGAGGAGGGGAGGAGGAGAAGGGGAAGGAGGTCTGAAAATAATTGAAAGGGGATCTTCTGTGTGTGTGTGTGTGTGTGTGTGTGTGTGATGAAAGCAGGAAAACATGATTATACCCCTCTGTGGACAAACCGTTCTCTTACAGATCTTCAGAACAAAGCTCAATCCATTTTGGGGAAAAAAAGATTCTGCAAAGCTAAAAACAGCATCAAAAGTCTTACAATAGCAATCCAGTTTGTTGATGTAGCTCAGTTTTCATTTGATTGATTGATTGATTGATTGGCCCATCAGAATTGACTGACCAAAAGCTTTTCCTTCCTCTGATTTTCCCACTACTCAGAATGTCCTGTTCTATACATCAAACAAGCTTTAATAAGAATTTCAAGTCAGTTTTAGGGAAAATTCTTGAAGTCATAGACCGTACAAACTCTTTTCACCTACAACATCTGTTGACATCAAACAAGCACTTCTGTTAGCTGCAAGTGTCTGCAGGACCTTTGTAACAGAGGGTTCTGCTAAGATTCCTGCTAAGTTTCTGGAGAGCTGGTCTATGGGCATTGTATTCCACCCTTCCCTATGTATTAAGACAGAGAGTGTGATGGGCAGAGAGGTCCCAGAGAATGTAGATAGACTAAGTCTGGTCTATGATGTAGCTATTCTGCCATGTTTGCCTAAAAGTAATTTGAACTTAAGACCAGAAAATGCAGACTGTGTCTGTTACTGTCAAGGGAAGAACTGAGCTTCTGCAGTGTATCCCCATTGTCTTATCACCGGAGAAGTGGCTTGCCCAAGATGACATGAAATACACTGACTGGGTCTCCCATGTTGCCTCCAAAACACAAAGTAGAAGATCAAAGAAGTAACACTGCATAAACACTGAGAGACTGAGCAGAGCTTCCTCAGAGTCCACAGCAAATGCCCAAGACCCAGACATCTCTTTTAAGGAAAACAGCATGATCTTTGGACTGAGACGTTTCATAAATCATATGCTCTTGCTGTTTATTGTCAGTGTGTCCTTAAGAGAAGCCATTTCATCTTTGTAAAATATGATTTTTTTTACAACTGCCTCTTTTACAACATTGAAATAGGCTTGCAAGAGATGAGCTGCTTAGTCCAGAGCTGGTATGCAGTAAAAGATCAATAAATGTAGACTCCATTTTCAATAAGCTTATAATTGAAATTAAAAAAAATTAAATTGAAAGTGAAAAGGAAAACCAATAAATGTCAATTTCAATTAGCACAAGCCTGTAAAGAAGTCTGAATCACATCCAGTCTTTTGGACAAGGAACAGAGGACATAAGGGAATTATTGTAATTTTTCATTAAGTGTTTAAGACATATTGACAATCCAAGTCTAGCCTTTCCCACCCGCACCCTACCAGCCGGGAGACTCTTCCAGCCACAATAACACTTGGAGCGTGATCAGTGATATTCCTCTAGTGGAGTGTCTGGTGTGTGTATCTTATCTGAAAGGCTCTTGGCAAAATCTTTCACCACCTTTGATTAAGGGGCAACAGATGCCTGGAACCCAGCCTTCTTAGTTCCTCCCCTCCCCAGACCTCACAATTCACCCCACTTCCTGTCCTCAGACCACTGTCTGCTCATCACTTTAATGGTGATAGTCCATCACAGGGACATTTGTCTCACATCGAGCACTTCTGTCTTTCTAGCATTTTTCATTGAATTCCTCCCTGAGTCTGAACATTATTTCGTTCCTTTATCAACAACACATTTGGAGTTTTCTACTCTTACTCTTTTTTTTTTTTTTTTATTTATTTAAACCATAATGAGAAGCAGCTGTCTACCCTAGGAACTGGCAGAGGAAACTATGTCATCACTGATGGTTCAAAGCTTATCATGCCTACCTACCTAAACATGGTCCTTCAGTTGCTTCCCAGTCTGATTTTTGGTTCTCGCTGTGGATCAACTTTTGGGTGACAGGTGCACTGATTTCTTCTTACTTCCCTGTTGGACATGAGGAAAGGGAAGTAAATTATGTGGGCTTAGTCTTCATGGCTTTGTAATATTTGGGAAAAGTACAGCCTTCTGTCATATTTATCTGTATGTCTGTCTACCTACTTATCTCCTTTCTCTTCCTTTCTTTCAACAGCTCTTTCTGAAAAAATTTTAATAGGTTAATAATAAGCCAGGCTAATAAATAATAATAAGAAATAAATGATATAAAAAGGAAGACATGAAAGTAATTATAAAAAGACCCAGTTTCTAAAGGCCCTAATCATATATTGAGATAGATGGATGGATGGATAGATAGATAGAGATAGATAGATAGATAGATAGATAGATAGATAGATAGATAGATATAGTGACACTACTACCTACTCCTAAAATTTAGTATAGATATTTTGATGAACAAAGCTATTGATCCCTGGACTTGAGTTATAAATTTGAGCTTTAAGTAAAATAAAATGAAGCCATGCAGTAGATTTGGAGTTATCAAAGAACACATTTACAAACAAATTAACATATTTAAATAAAAATAAATAGTATACATATATGCATGTCTACAGTACTTTATTACACACACACGCACACATACACGCATGCACATATGCACACATTTACATCTTGGAATATACTGAAAATATACGCTGCTATGGTTTAGGTGAGTGTTCTCTAAATCCACCATGTCAAAAGCCTGGCTCGAGGGTGGTGCTTTGGTGACATTCTCACAGGTGGTTTATCCTTGAGACGTAGGGTCTGATGATCTTTAGGAAATGGGGGCACCCTTTTGAAGGATATCAGAGGCCTTGACTCTCAAGTTTTCAGTATCTGACTCATGTGAGCACTTTTTTCGGCCAGACATTCACACTGCAACAAGCTGCTGTCTTCAGAAGCCCAAGGAATGGGGCTTATTGATCTTACCTTACGACCTACAAACCAGAGTACAAAACCAATCCTTTTCTCTTCACAACTGCCTTTGTTATTTTGTCATAGAAAGTTGCCTACTGCCACAACTCAAAAATCCAGCATTACAGTAAAAAATAGAGTAATTTAAGAAATTGATACATAAGAATCAGAAATAATGCAACAAAGAGCCATATGAAAATTTTTAAGTTTTTCTTTTGTTTTTTGAAGTTATAATTAAATGACATTACTTTACCTTTCCCTGTTTCCACATGAACTTTTTTGTTGTTTTTCAAATTAATGGCCTCTCTTTTCAGTGTGTGTGTATGCATGTTCCTAAATATAACCTGCAGCATCCTTGTAATATGACTTGTATGTGTGTTTGGGGAGCTGAATATTTGGTATAGATAACCAGTTGGTGTGATCTTCCCTGAAGAATATAATTTCTCCTATTTTTGGCTTTATCCATAGGTCTTTGTGCAGGATTGGGGCCTCATGGACTTTGCCCCCATCCATTTTTGTGTATCTCTTATTGACTTTACCCAACACTTGTTTAAGCAGCCCTGCTGGTGAGACTTTATGAGTGAGCTTCTGATATTACTAGGAATGACAACTTCACAGTAAACTCTGTTCCTTTGGCGCTTGCAGTCTTTCCTTCCCTCTTCTGCAACGTTTTGTGAGCCATAGGTAAAGGAGTGCTTTGTAAATGCGTCCACTGGGACTTGGCCCTACAACTCTCTGTTTTGATTGGTTTTCTGTAACGGTACCTATCTGTTGCATCTAGAGATTTCCTTGATAGAGGGTGAGATCTACACTTATCTTTGGGAATAAACACAAATGTTTTGATGGTTGTTACGGATGATGCTTGTTTAGTAAAGTAGACATTATAGGTACTCTTTTGTGATCCATAACTTCAATAGCCTTGGGTAGATCTCTAAGTTTCCAGTACCAGGCATGGTTTCCTTCTTGTTGAGTCAGTCTTAATTGTAATTAGAGAGCTGTTGGTTGCCATTGAGGTACGCATGGCAGTACGGCACCCTTAGGGTTGTTATGTCATGCTGGTCATTGTTGTGGTCCAGGGGCATCATAGCTTGTATGACTGTTATTGGCTTCTCTGTTTTGGATGGTCCCTTCCGGTGCCTTGAAAGTTGGCTCTTGGGGAGGAGGCATTCAGGTCAGTTCCAGCGCAGGATCATCTGGACTCTGTTTTGGATGGCCCCTTCTGGTGTCTTGAAAGTTGGCTCTTGGGGAGGAGGCATTCAGGTCAGTTCCAGCACAGGATCATCTGGACTCTGTTTCTGAAGCACCTAATGTTTGCAGCAATAGAGACTTACCTTCCTCCTTGGTGGGTTTTAAGTGGAGTGTGAGCAATGAAGGTCAATAGCAATAAGCTGTGCATTTTGAGAGTCTCTTGGATAACTCTAAGAACTCAAAAAGAGGGATTGTCATGCCCAGTACTAGAGTTTTTGTTAGTGTTCTTTAGCACTTGGAGAGAGCAGCGTCAACCATTTATGTATATTTGTACTGATAATTACATGTATTATAGGGTCCATTCTTTAGGTAGTTAATAGTATGATTCTTGTATTTTTTTTTTTTTTTTACTTTTCTAGACATTCTTGTTGTTACTATCCCTCCCCATTTTCTTTTGCAGTTCTTTCTCCCTGCCCCTTACCTAACAAGCTCTACCTTTATCACTTTCCTGATTACATCATTTGTATCCCACTGGTCCCCTCTCTACAATATGAAATCTTAAATACTTTTATAGTAGCCCACTAATGGTATGTGTGGTAGCTACTACCTATTAATAGCATAAAATTCCTTTTTATCAGTTCAAAACAGACAACCCTTCTGGGTTGCTCTTATGGTGAGATTTAGCTCTGTGACTTTGTGGAAGCCAACAGGGTGACACCAGTAGCAAGCTCTGCCCATTCAAAATCCTTTACTTCATTCTTTTGCCCATTCCTCTGAAGAAGTCAATGTGGAAATATTGCAGATCTACAAAGCCTGAGTGTTAGCTTGCCTGGGGGACACCTGCCACTTAGAACTCCTGGTATAGATAATTGTACCAAAGACCCACTTCTCTGAGGTTTGTGGGTTAATTCAATCAGAAAGTAGGCTCCAAAGGCAATTTCCATACTGCTAGTCAAGTGTGAATTGGGAAAAATCCAATGACAGCAATGACATGGGTGTGGATGAGGCCCACTATAGTAATGGTCATTTAGCAGAACCCATGTGAGCTGGTCTTAAGGTCCTTAGGGAAGATGTTTACAAAACCTATATAACAATATAGGTCACTGAGTCATAAGTAAATATCTCCATTTGAAACTGGATTAGGGGCTGGGTAGATGGCTCCATGGGTAAACTGTTTGCTGTCTGAAAGTGTAAGAACCTGAGACCAGCCAATCTCAATGAATCCATGAGTTTCATGTCTAGTAAGAGTCCCTGTTGCAAAAAACAAAGTGTAGAGAGCAATAGAGGAAATACCCAATGTTGGCCTCTTGTTTTTATATATGGGAACATGCATACAAACAGAGGTGCACACAACACATACACATACACACACACAAAACATACTTGATTATGAGTACATCTATCATGAGAGATGTCTTTTTCAATTCTTAGTTAAAATTTTAACGACTATAAAAATAAAAAGTTGAAGATGTCATTGCTGCTTTTGTCACAAGAGACAGAAGATGGACACAGCCTAGATGTCTATTAACTGATGAATGGATAATGAAAATATAGCTTATTTACCTAACAGTATATTATTCTACCATTAAAAAATGAAATGATGAAATTCTCAGATAAACAGACAGGGCTGGAAACAATCACTTTGAGTGAGACAATCCAGATGCAGAAAGACAAACATGGCTTTTTTTCTATCAACTGTGGATGTTAGCTTTGAATCTTCAGACATTTGTGTTTCATTTGGAATAACCACAAAGGTCAGGAAATGAGTAAAGGAGAAAGTTGGGGTGACTTTCAAGTCAAGGGAGATATAAAGTATAAAGGCTTAAAGGGAAATAATTGAACAAAAGGGGCAAATTAGGGCAGAGTGTAGGAGGGTAAGTTAGGGAATAGAATACAGGGAAGGATAAACAGCATTGAAGAGCTCTGGAAAGGGGATATGGAAACCTTCCTACTATCATAGAAACTGTGTGTGTGTGTGTGTGTGTGTGTGTGTGTGTGTGTGTGTATGGAGAGAGAGAGAGAGAGAGAGAGAGAGAGGGAGAGAGAGACAGAGAGAGAGAGAGAGTTAAAAATTAAAATGGAAGGCCGGGCGTGGTGGTGCACGCCTTTAATCCCAGCACTTGGGAGGCACAGGCAGGTAGATTTCTGATTTCGAGGCCAGTCTGGTCTACAGAGTGAGTTCCAGGACAGCCAGAGCTACACAGAGAAACCCTGTCTTGAAAAACCAATAATAATAATAATAATAATAATAATAATAATAATAATAAAAATGGAAACACTCTATAATTGGGTGACAATACCCCTACTAGATACCACAGAGTAACAAATAAGAGACTTCACCCTCAAAGAATAGTAGTGCTCAAAGTCTTCTCTAATTCAGACTCAACATTCTATACTTCTAAAGTCTTCTATGTATGTATGTATGTTTGTATGTATGTATGTATATATCCATCTATCTACCTATCTGTATGTCTGTCTATACATTCTGGACATGGAACCCAAGACATCATACAGATTAGGTGAGAGTTCCCCTCAGCTATACCTTCCTTTCTCTGTAAAATAATTGGCAATGAAATTCACATTGTCTGTACAGACACTGGGGGTTAATTGGGAACAATCCCAGGTAAAAATCATAAAATAAACCATTTCTAAGTTGAATTAGTATTCACATACCAGATTATAGTCAGAAATCTAAAGAGGAATCTTATGTTAGAAAAAAAAAAAACTCTTACCAAAATAAATGCTTCTAGAGCTGGTTCTCTTCATTGCAATGCTGTGAAATTAAAATGGTATCTCTGTCTTATTATTGCCAAATGTACATACCACAGAACCTGAACTCCTGGGAAGGTGCCTAAGAACTAATTCAATGCCCAAGAACACAGCTCTTTCTTTTTTCTGTGTCTACGCATTTTTTTGCTTAAATAACTCCCATGCCACTAACTCTGCTGGGTTTTTAGAGGTTTAACTGGGTCAGAGCTCATCATAGTAACTCCACAAGGTCAGTCTCATAAAAATCAAAGCTAAATCCATGGGGGATACCAAGTAAGCAGGCATGTGCTTCTGTCTGTCTACTCCATGTACACCTTCCCAAAGATTGCTACCTCTGCAATGCAATGACAACAAAGTCAGATTAATCATCAATGAATTAGAACTGAACAATCAATACTGGACATTGGGAGATGCTACATGGGTAAAGCACTTAACATAAAAACAAGAGGATTTGAGTTCAGATTGCCAGAACTCATCTAAAGCTGGATGTGGTAGCATCCATCTATGATCCCAGTGCTCCTATAAGATGGAAGTGGGAGACAAGTGAATCAAAACCTTATAGGACAGCTCACCTGGCATACACAGCAACAAAGCTCCTCTAAAACCAGGTGGAAAGCAAGAACCAACACTTGAGGTTGTCCTCTCTCTTCTAATTGAATGCATGGCACACATACACTTGTAGACATGCACACACAAAGATATCTACACATACATGCACACACACATGATTTAAAAAAGCACAGTTCCAAACCAGTGATTCTATTAGTACAATAACTGCTGACACCAAAATTGACTTTTGTTCAGAGTTTTGTTCAATCAACTTGGAAAGATTCCAGTATGTTTTAAACATGGTTTAGTGTTATTGTTGGCACACATGCCTGTATGCTAAGCTCCATTGAAAACATTGGCAGTGAGGCGATTCCCTGATTCTCCACAATGACATATGACCAATTCCCATACCGATTTGACTGTTGAAATTAAGTCATACATAAGTGTCTTTGCACTGTCTAAATAAATCATGTGTATAATATAAGAGAATCATTCCATTTTAGTTCTGAAGAATCATTTTAGTCCTAGTGTCCCAAACAAGGAAATGCCCATGAGAATCATTCCATTTAGTCGCAATCATTTTTGTGGTCATGTTTTAAATTGGGGAAGTAATGCTTGTCCATCCAAGGACAGGACACTTGGTTTTGACTCAGAAGAGAAGTCTAATGTCTATACAGAACAGCTCCTAACTTTCACTTTACAAAATTATTTTAAATTTATTTTTGCTCTCTGTGTATGAATCTATGTGTATGTATATGTATGAAAGCGTGTATGTGTATGCAGTGTCTACTGAAGCTAGAAAAGGCTATCATATACCCTGGAACTGGAGTTACAGATGGCTGTGAGCCACCATGTATGTGATGGAAAACGAACTTGGGTCCCCCGTAAGAGCAGCCAGTGCTCTTCCATCTCAGCAGCCTAAACTTTCACTTTCTATTGTGTTGGCTACCAGAGCCAACCTTAAAGAAAGGGTTCTTCTGGAAATAGGAGTTAGAAATAGATAGGAAGAGATAGAAGGAAATAGGAGTGGCCACAACCATACCTACCCTCGTGGAAGGTACCTTAGAACATTAGACAGGAGACTTTACTGCTCAGCCATCTTAGTTCTTTTTAATTAATGATTCCTTTGTTCCCCCAACAGGTATATTACCTGGGGCAAAAACCACTCCCCCCAAATATGTCAGCATGACAGTCCAATCAGCGACTTCCTTGTTTCTCTGTGGAGGTGGAGCTTTCGAATGTAACTGGAACCAGGTTGGAGGCATGGCGAATAGCAGGAGATGGGCAGAGAGGTGTGGCTATCAGAGGCAGGTCTCAAACCAGGAGGGTTACACTATTGGAGCAATTTATTTAGGTAGGCCTTCATAAAAACTGCTGTGTGCCATAAGAAAGTGAGTGAAATGAGACACACACAGCCCCTTGGTCTTTCTAACTTAACTTTGTTACAACTCTTACCTCCAGACAAATTTGATGCATACAATGTCAACCTCTAAACCAATTTGTCTTGTGAAAATTATCTTTTGACAATATCCTTCTGAGAGGCCCTTGGCCCTGTAAAAGTTCTGTGCCCCAGTGTAGGGGAATGCCAGGGCCAATAAGTGGGAGAGGGTATGGTGGCAAGCATGTGGAGTGGGGAGGCAACAGGGGGTTGTTCTTGTTGTTTTTGTTTGTTTGTTTGTTTGTTTGTTTGTTTGGAGGGGAAACTGGGAAAGGAGAAATCATATGACATGTAAATAAAGAAAATATCTAATAAAAAATAAAAAAAAATAAAAATAGAAAACAAGGGAAAAAAAGACAATATCTTCATTATTTAAGTTGTTTTTTAAGTTGTGTAGTTAGAATAAATACACCTGTGAGTAAGTCTTATGTCTAAATGTTTTCATTTACAGATTTGATCTAGAAGGTGTAACCCATGATACTCTGCTTCAAAGCTTTAAAATTACCAATGTTGTGGTCATATATTTTACATAAGCAACTGATATTCTTCCTTAGAAGCCTCTAGATTTTAATGTTTATTTCATTAGATATAAATCATTCTTGCTATGATTGCTATCAGTAGTGGCATATTACTTGTGAAACTATGATCAAACTCTGAGCCTAATGTATGCTAGGATCATGTTCTATCCCTGAGATGTGTACCCCCAGCTCCCAAATCTCAAGCCTCATTTCTTGTTAGAGACCCGTTTACAAGGTACTGGATTCTAAATACCTCTATGTTTATGATATTCACTTTATATTTATGCCTGATAACACAAGGTGAATGAATATGCTTATAGACAAAATGAAATATTCTCAATAGGAGACTAATGCTGTCCACTACCCTCTCATTGTGAGAAGAGACCTGAGCATACCGCCCAGGGAGAAATTACATAGGGTACATGGACTCTGTCTAGCATGCACCTAATAGACTGCAATAGCAGGCTTTCCAGTGTCACCAACAAAGGCAAGGGAGGTTGGTCAGGAAATGCTGGCAGGCAGTGCAGCATAGCCAACTGTATACTGGACACAGAATCAATGCTATCTGCCTCGCTTTTCTGTTCTGATTGGTTCCTCTGGCTTATTGACTGCTGAATCAATCCACTCTTAACTGACAGGACTAAGAAAAGGAAGCAGATGGATAATATTCAAGAAGAAAAAGAGCTGTGTGTTCATTCCATGATCAGGATCCATACCGAAGAAGCATGATGAACAATGGACGGCTATGTGGAAAGAGCACCAAAGTCTGCTTATTTGCAGATAGGAATCTTACAACAGAAGCCATTAGGAGGTCATTTAACACAGGCCAGCAGAGTTTCTCTTTGGTAGACCTCAACTTGGCTTCTTGCTAACAACTAAACAGAGATGATGTTTGTGGTGGAAGAAATCACCCTTTGCAATTTTCTCTGTTCAAATCTCAAACAGAATAGCATGGGTTGTACGATTAACATGAGCCTTTACTAGACAGTCCTCTTGAATCATCACATACACACACTGTGAGCCAGGAAACTGCTCAAGTACTGGGGAGCTCTGAACCACCCTCCAGGCAGTAATTTTAGAGAGAATTATTTCTCGTAGGGGCTTCTCAATGCAAATACTTAACTATTCTATCCTCCTGTATTCTTTTTTGTCCTATGTTAATTATAAATGCATTCCAAGGTGGCTGGGCCAGAAAAATACATATCACAAGAAAAGTGGCCATCTGAGAGGCTCCATACTGTGTGATTCCAAATATGAGATATCTGGAAAAACCAACACTGTGGAACAGAAAAACATAAATGGTTGCCTGTAGTTGGTCAGAGGGAAGATGAAGAGCAGAGAGCAAGCACCTGCAGATTGTCCGAACTAATGGCATGCACATGTGCACGTGCCCACACGCACGCATCACACACGCGCATTGTAAATGTGTTGCCCTTCGGTTTGTCTGACAGATGTCACTGAGATAAATCTGAGTTGTCAGAAGAGATGCAGTCCTTTCTGAGCGAGACCTGCTTCATTGTCTCGTCTAGCTTCTAGAAGAGGCCACACTCCTTAGTTTATGAGCCTCTTCTCTAATCTTTACATTTAAATGTTGGACCAAATCCTTGAACACTTCTCTGGCTGCCTGCACCAGTAAATATTCTCTACAGTCAAAGACCAGAGTGGTTAGGTTATCCGACCTGGATAATCCAACATGATCTATCTCAGCTTCCATAGCTACCCACATCACAAACTCCTTAGTATCACATAAGGCAAATATCCACAAACTTTTAGGACTGAGGCATGAATGTCTTTAGGAGAAATTTTTACCAAAAGTCTTTCCAAAAGACAGGCCTGCTAATAGTTCCGCTAATTTTATATCTTTTGTTTATCAAATCATATATTCAAGTGCTGTAGATTTATGTCTTAGAGATTACATATATACATATTTAATCGAGCAGTATTTGATGGAGAAGGACTTATTGACCTCACATAGTGACATGGAATATACTTGGTACATTACAATAGCAGCCAAAGATAAGTTGTTTGCAGAGGGAGAAAGTAAAACTCAACAGCATGTGCAAATAAATGTGCAATGTCTCATTTTTCCTAAAGTGTATGTTATAGGAATAAAATTACTGTGGTTATTAGTGGTTATTACCCAAGGGAATATGAGCACACAGATTTGGGAAATGTCAAGTTAAACAAAGTCAGATTGATTCCTTCTCAGAGACTTGAATGTCCTCATGTACTCTGAATATATAAAGGAACAGTAAGCATTCTTATCTGATTGGAGAGAAGGCTTTCAGGGAATATAGCAAACACTGGGAACTGGAGATAAGCATTTACTTCAGGAGAGCATCCTTTTGCTATTGTTTTTGAATGCCTCTCCCTTAGTCCAATCTTCCATCCTTCTTTCTTCTATTCAACTCTTTGTAGTTTTGTTCTTTCTTTTCTCACCTATAATCATTTCATCACATGCAGTTGACATAAAATGCAAGACACTGAAAAAGAAGTCTTGATCTGTTTAAAATTAAAAACATTTCAGAAGAAACTGGAGATAAAAAAATAGAATGATTTTTATGGCATCTACATCATTTGTCTGTGGTTTTCTAGATTACTGGACAACACAAGATTGAGCACTCTCTGAAAGAACTGAGACCGATCTCTTAATTTTACTCCTCTTCTTTGAAAGTGCATAGTCTTTCCAGATTTACTCAGTTCCAGTTCCTCTTGAGAGTGGCCTTAACTATGCAATAAATATACCACAAGGCTATAATAAAGATTTCCTTCCATGCCACACTAGGGAATAAGGGATTCTGATTTATTGAGTCTTCCAGATAGCTTAAACCAGATTATAAACACTAACATTTTCTTTTACTTTAGAGTTTTGGGTACTCTAAAAGATTTATAATATAGTTCCCACATTACTAAGGACACTTAAAAATTTTTTGGATGATATCCTTTTGAATAAAATATCAGAATAGCATAAGAGTCAAATGAGTGTTTATGGCAAGTGATAAATACAAGACACCGTGCTGAATGGCCCCAAATATGACTTTTCCATTTGTTCCAAAGAAAGGAACTTTTTTTTCTACTCAGTTTGTGTTCTATCACACGGCTTCAGCCTACTATGCTTTGAGCCTACTTGATCATACCTGTCTTGATTTATGGATCTATTTATCTACTTGACATTTCCTCCTTTTTGTACCCACCAGTTTAAAACCCTTCAGTGGCCTAATAAAAATGTAATGTTGATTCTAATATCTTTTATGTTTTTATATACAAATATAAATAGTTTTTTAATAATTCTTGGACATTTTCACACAATGCGTTTTGAGCATATTCACCCTCTCCTTATAGTTATGTCTGTGCTTTTTCTTCCACAGTCATCTCTGAGCCTTAGCAAGAAAGGATGTGATACAGATGTTCCATTTCAGGCTCAGCACTACACTGATATTAGTTCTTGCATATTAGTCACTTGCGCATCCCTGGATTAAGTACCAAACAATGCTCTTTTAATCTTCCACATCTTCATCTTTTGGCTAATCACAGCTTACTATGTACTAGGTACTTCGTGTTTCACCCATGGTGTCACAGGCCACATCCCTCTGTGCATGCTAGACTTAGATGCATCCTTTAACTCACATGGTCTACTAAGAGGCAGTGAAGACTCCAAAGCCAATTTTGTAGTCTCTCTAGTGATGCCAGTTTTCCACATCAGCAGCCTCTTCTTTATCATTATCATTCTGTTTTAACTAGGATTCTTCATCAACATTCTCTTGAAGCAACACTGTTTCCTTTCCATTTCTTAAATTGTGTCCTATGCTTTCTTTACTGGTTTTCCTAGCTCCTCCAAAGTGTCAACTGTTGCTAAGTTTTTAAATTTCATCTTTAATTCCCCTACTGTGGTAATGTCTTAGTGAGACCTTTGTTTTGGTCCATTTGTTTGTTTGTTTGTTTTTATTTATACCATAATTAGAAGTGACTCTATCTTATACTTATCCTTGTTATTTAATAGGGACAATGTGCAAGATCCCACAATTCCTGTAAGGTCTACTGTGCTACAATGCCTTGTTGGGTGCCTCAGCTGCAAGACATCGGAGCTTGCGACGGGAGACTCAACTCACGCTTGCTGTGCCTGAAACAAAGGCTCACTCCTGATTAAGCCAGAGACCCAGGCTGCATCCACCATTTTCTCTCGGGTGAGGTTCTGAGACTGGAGCAGCCAGCCCAGAGGCACCTTAAGCCAGAGACCCGGGCGGGATTCGCCATTTTCTCTCAGGTTAGTTTCTGAGACCTGAGCAGAGCAGCCAGCCGGGAGCCACAAGCCCCAGGACTCCCAGGGGAGCCGCAGGGCAGCAGGGACACAATC
>NW_022196905.1:172524570-172535110 GCF_008632895.1 Mastomys coucha | reverse complement strand
AAAAAAAAAAAAAAAAGGCTCACTCCTATGAGTTCCACCTTAGAGGATTCCAGAGGAATCAAGTATACAGCCTGAGGACATCTGTTGTTGACCTCCTCCCCCACTGTAGACTGTGCCTCCAGCCACTCCCTGGAGCTGAGACCTGCAGGGATGCCCTGAGTCTCCACCTTCAGCCCTACAGCTGGTTTCCCTTTGACTACTTCCTAGACTTTGTTGGACTCTTCCTGACTCCTCCAGAATTCCTTATGTTATTCAAATGTCATTGTAACCTAGAGATTCAGTTTGCTCTCTTGTATATAAATGCTGAACCCTCAAAGTAAAGACTAGCCTTGATTAGAAACCCTCAACTTGGCTTTGTGTCCTTTTGTTCTTGAACTCTGTGTTTCAAGTCTCCTTTCTCCCTTCCATCGAGGCAGAACCCAGTTCATCAAACTGCGGGACAGTTTCAATGCCTATATTATAGCTGATGAATATGTCATGCTTTCATTATGTAAAAATGAATATATGAAAATAGCATAAGATATTTAGGGAAAAGACATTTGCAAACTTTTGAAGAGACCACTGTCCTAAATCTGGGCTGAGCAGGGGCTTCACTAATCACTGTGCACCCCTTAAGAACATTCGACTTTTCACCATAGGAGGCAACATTTTAATAATGACATTAACAAGCGTATTTAATAATAGTAACAGTTTTAAATCCCGATGAGAAAAAAATGATACCCAGGTTTATGTATAGGAATTTCAGATGTACACAAATCTTCAAAAGGAGTCTGCTGGTAAGAAAGCTCATGAGATTGCCACCTTCTGTTTTGTTTTAACAGTAGTAGATCTAATACTTGTTTTTTTGCCTAGTAAAACCAAAGTGCTTATGTCCTATTATATCTGTGTGTGTGTGTATTTGTGTTCATGTAGCTACATGTGCATGTGGAGGCCAGAAGTTAACATACCATATCTTCCTCAATCACTCTTCTCCACCTTGTTTTTTTAAGATAGGATCACTCACTGAAGTGAGAGCTCACTCATTGGCTATGCTGTCTGTTCATCAAGACCCAGGGGCCTCCTGTCTCTGCCCTTCCTGTGATGGTGTAACTGGCTCTTCGCAGTGCCCTGCTTTTTAAGTGGCTGAACTCAAGTCCTTATGTGGCAAGGCAAATGCTATACCAATAATCTCACACAAAATATACAAAACATCGTGTAAGATTTTATAGGTTTAAGAATCTTCAGGGTATTTTATGGCCTCATTTCCTTCTGAAATTGAAATAAGATAGAGAAATTGCTAACACCTTGCCAAAAGTACAAGTGCATTCAAACCACTTCCCTCCAGCCACTATTCCAACAGCTCATTTTTCCCACTCTCTCTAACCTAAGCCTCCTTACTTCTCTTTTTGATTAATAAAGATTCTAGGTTTGCTCATCAAAGTGGTGCTTATTTCATTCTCGAAAAGTAAACTATATTCTCCATTGAATTTACTGATTGGTTGGAAATTCTCCTTTAAAACCATACTTGATTAGCAGATTCCAGCTTTGGATTCTCTTTCTCTGCCCTGCAATTCCACACAAAGGTCCTTCTTTGTTGGAAAGGTTACCTTCTGTGATGGATGTCACAACAGGTAATTCTTTCCAGGACCCAAGTTCAATTCCTTGCACCCATATGAGGCATCTCACAACTATTTGTCACTCGAACTAGAGGGGATCTGTGCCTTCTTCTGGTCTCTTCAGGTGCTGTATGCATGTGTATGCATGTGTATGCATACACCCATGAACACCAATAAAAATAAATTTTTATCTTCCTTCTATTCACATCCATTTGCTTATAAATACTCCTTCCTGATAAAACTTCAGTATTCCTACATAGCAATAAAATACCACTTATAGTGAGTTTAATTTAAAATCTATTAGCTAAAAACATGTTTACCGGCAATGAACATTTTTGTGGAGGAAAAAAAAGAGATTATCTTGTATTGAATTAGTTGCTAAAGTAGTTATTCATACATATTCTAATTCAAATTTTAATAGCATTTAACTGACAACTCACCCAAGGAAAACGAATCCAATTTTAGTAATAATTATCTAAGAATTAGAAATTCCAAGGACAAAATTTTGAGTCTGTATATTAAGAAAAATCATATCCATGCTCCAAATTTCTTCCACTATTATGTTGTCCTAATTAACTTAAGTGAAAGACATATTGATCAATACAGTAAACAAGGAACATAAACAGAGGGAACAACGGGGTATGTAACAAACATTCAGATTCACTTGAACTTGGGTTTGAGTTGAAGCACTGATGATTATTACCCATGTGGCCTTAGGCCATAATCTGTACAATTCAATAATAATGTATATTCCTACCAGATTATTGGGTAAGATAAGTGAACTTGGCTCACAGAAAGGCCTCCATATACCTTAGCTAGTATTAATAAAAATAAGGAAGTTATAATAATCTGTAGGAAAGCATAATAAAGGTATTGCTTTGATTAGTACAGATCTGTCATAAGGAAAGCAAATACCATCACAGTATGAATGAAATCACTTTTATCAGGCCTCATGGAAAACCAAAATTATACAGCCTCTGGTTCTAGGGTCCCACATTTTTAGTTTAGATTTATGCTTTCTAAAGACAAGGCCTGCTGCAGGAGCAAAACTCTTGTCAAGCAGTCTCATTTGTTTTAAACTAAGGCATGAGCAGTGATCCCTGGAGCCCAATCTATCTAAGCCAGAGGGTGAGGAATAGATTCTCTGGTCATCAGATGTGCCACAATGCATCAACTTTAGGCAAAACAATAGGAAAGTGTCACCTACTCCCAGGAGAAAGGTGTGGACATGGTAGAATCTTGATTCTGCATGGAAATCTGCCTAGCATAAAACTCCACCTGGAAACTTTTAAAACCTGGTTACATAGCATCTAGGAATTAACTGTTACCTGTCTATTTGATTTTCCCTCTCCTGAACTTTGGGATGAAATCTCTTCTGAGGAAGAAATCTGTGGAGAGAAGACAACTCATATTTATTCAATTGCCTGCTCTTAAGGATCAATGCCTTGTGCTGTCTAATATCTGAAGTCTGAAAACAATTATTTCATATTTTGTCTGCATTAAAAATGATTTAGTCAGGAAGATATATCTGGTCCCTATTACTCTGTATTGTCCAAAAGCAGATGTCTGCCCTGCATGTTGGAATTATGAAATCTCAAAGGCATAGAGAAAAAGAGGATGCCTGGATGAATCTAGGAGTTCCCAGAAGGGTCAAAGTTTAGTTAAACCAGTGTTAGACAAATTGGTTTAAACAAAAAACAATCTGTTTCTAAATTTTCTCATGAACATTCCAGGAAGCCATTGGGATAACTAGAGCCTCTGTCTGAGAATGAAAAATAACAGCCTACCCCCATGGTTGAATTAAGTTTTTTCCTCTCTCAAAGTTGGCCCAAGAGAAACGAACTGAAGGTGTTGGTGTGATGACAAGCCACTTAAGAGTCTTTCATATATCAAATGGAGATGTTATATCCGATACAGAGAAGGGAGTATATACTAAAACTCAAAGAAATGAGAGGATTCTATACACGTAGCAACTTCTGTAGGGTTTAACCATAATTGACTCCAGAGAAGAAAATTTACAATATAGCCATCTGCACAGATGGAAGAGAACGTTGTTGTGGTTAGACATCTAGTGGCAAACTATAAATAGTCCTCAGGCTCCAGAAGTGACAGTCAGAAGCTCCTGGCCTCACTTCCCCCTGTAGATAGACCACTCTGCACAAGGGCCATAGCATCACTATGTCACATAGCATAAGTCACTGTCAACAGTTGCCCTATCAGACCCTGTGCTGCATGTTAGAGGTAGGATTAGGGCCAAAATATTCTTCAGATATCCCTATCCCCTTGGTAAACCCATGGGTAGAATAAGTCTCTCAGGTAGGGTCTGCTAATAAGACTAATTCCATGAGCTTACATGTGTCAAATTAGTCCTATTATCTAAATACTTTTTTATAGAATGTTACTGAGAAAAATAAAAAGCTAACTAAAAGTGAAGATGTGACTTTATCTCCTCACCAACCTATTGTAAAAAATATTCAATCTCAATCTGGAGCTTTTACCCTGCCTTTGATCATTCAGTTCCTGGATAAAAGGCAGACATGATCTTCATATATATAATGTCTTTATTAGCACTAAGGCTGGGTAGATATGCTATTAAAATCTATTTCCTTCAGTCTTTTCTCTAACTTCCATTGGGGTCCCCATGCTCAGTCCAATGGTTGGCTGAATGATCTGAAGGGGTTTTCAACCCCATAGGAAGAACAACAGCATCAACCAAACAGACCCCCAGAGCTCCCAGGGACTAAACCACCAACCAAAGATGACACATGGAGGGACCCATGGCTCCAGCTGCAAATATAGCAGAGGATAGCCTTATCTGGCATCGATGGGGAGGAGAGGCCCTTGGTCCTGTGAAGGCTTGATGTCCCAGTATAGAGGAATGCCAGGGTAGTGAGGTTGGAGTGGGGGTTGGGGGAGCACCCTCATAGAAGCAGAGGGAGAAGAAATAGGGTAGGGGGTGTGCAGAGGCGAAACAGGGAAAAGGGATCGCATTAGAAATGTAAATAAATAAAATATCCAATAAAAACAAACAAACAAACAATCTATTTCCTATCAATGAACCCTAGCTATTGCTTACTATGGTTCATTTGGGCTGCTCTTAACTCCAATTGGCCAGCCCTCAGAGCCAGGCTTTCTTGACTCCTAACCCATGGCTTCTTTCTCCTCTCTCTCCTTCTTATCTCCCAGAATTCTCTCTCCTTCTGATGTCCCACCTCTATTTCCTGCCTAAGCCATAGGCCATAGGCTTTTTAATTGACAGGTGAGGCATCCATACAAGATAATCTCTTTACACGAACCAGTTTGAGGAGCAACTTAAAAGCCTTGGTTCCACTCGATACAGTTGCCCAATGGCCTGAACTTGCTCTGTCCTGACAGCTGGAGAGCACTGCTTCTCAGCTGCTTTGATGAGTCTGATTCGTTCACCCATCCTCTTGCCCTCCCTCTCAGATGATCCATTCCCCTGTGCTCCTCTTTTTCTTCCATCTCTCACCCAACATAGGAAATTATAACATTTGTTTATGTTTGGCTTTCTATTCTTCTTAGATTTATAACATTTATATTTCATTTTGCAAATATGTGCAACTTCACTTGTGATGTCTACTGATTTTAATAGACCCCTCTGGTCCCAAAATTGATGGGAACTTTCTCAAACCTCCAAAATCTTAATTCACAAATGAGTTTTTATAGGATAGCCATTTGCAAACTATCCCATGTCTAAGTATCCAAGCGTCTTAACATATGTCCTATATACTTGCCTCTCCATCTATAATGAATGTGGAGAGCATCACAGTATGCTAAAGAGAGGAATACACAGGAATACCTCAGAGGAGGAGCACTCGGTGAGAGAATACTGAATACAGAGTTTAAGCAGGCTGGATAACGGTTCAGAAACTGACTACAAATTGCCTTCTGTGGTGAAGCAAATCACAAAAGCTGTGAGGTTTTAGAAGTCAAGACACTAGAGTCAATCTTCACATGAAAGGAATTGTAATACACTCCCTTCAGGAAGCTGCTGGCTCATGGGGTAGCTGCTAGATACCTTGGATTATCATATACAAGAAGCTTTATACAGCCTGAAGAGGTTATATTTAAGAATACACACGTGTATTCACATACGTACATACATACATATATACATACATACATACATGTAATAACAATTAGTGAAAAGAAGAATTTGAAGGACAGTGGGGAGTGCTATATGAGAGGGCTTGAAGGGAAAAAGAAAAAAGAAGAAATGTCACAATTATATTATAGTCTTATAAGTAAATTTTTAAAAAAAAATTGTTAGTTTCTCAATCATTCAAAACACTTCAAATGATTTTAGTCAGTGGTAATTAAGTACCATACTGTACTTTCATTTAAGACAGAAACTATTTTCATCAGAGAAAGCTTGGCACCACTCAAGATGTTGCTTGAGTCCTGACTTATCAGGTAGAACATCAATTGCTTATCAGGAACAGTAACCTAAACATGGACTAGAACGTATTTAGTAAAGATAAGATGATGCCAAAATCACATCATTCTGGGCTGGGTACAGAGCTTGTGGTAAAGCACTTGCCTAGCAGGAATGAGAGACAGGGATGTACAGAGAGGAGGAGGGGAGCTAAGAGGACGCAGATGTATCAAATACCACAGCAAAGCCATTCAGAAGTCAATGATAAACCATCAATTAAACAAATTATAAGACCTCTAAGGTTTTACAAATAAAGGACTCTGGAAAGACAATCTCCAGGTAAGAGGAATTGGGATTCAGAAAACCCTGAGGTCCTTTGTCTGTTATAAGAAGTTTGGCGCACCACTTCTGGATTGAGAGGCCCTTGGGCAATGGTCTATTTAACCATAAGGACTTTGTGTTCTGTTGGCTGAACAGACACTAAGACAGGAGTGAGATGCTCAAGGTTAAAACTTTAAGCCCCCCCCCCCACACACACACACTTCATAAGATTTTATCAGAATTGAGGGAATTCACTTTAGGAATAGCAGAAGGTGAACAAGAGCTTCATTTAAGATAGAGTTTTATGATATCTCAAGTTTTTAATTTAAAAGGGAAAGCTGCATAACTTCTCAGGCCTGAGCATCTATTCTGCCAGATCAGCTCCTGCCCTGGGAGCACACAGAGATTACTTCCTCAAGCCATCAGCATTTTCCTTTAAGTATCACAGGCAACTCACAGAAAAGCCTTACAAGTCAGTTTCTAGATTCTTATCTGGCAATAGTGGATGACCTCATCCCCTGTTTTATCTGAATCTTGTCAGATGAGGCTGTTAAAGCTTCGACCTGCTGTTTCTTACTCAGGTCTCTGCTTTAGCATAGCCAGTGCAACACAGATTCCTTATGGCCAGGGGACTATTACACAAATGTCTCCCAGTCCCAAGAAGTAGAAGTAGGAGCCCCAACCTGCTGTAGGTAGAGGTGTTCACATCTTCAAAAATTCACTTGTGATTCGGCTACACCTTTTCAGGAAGGGGGAAAATGCCTATTTCCATTAAAATGAGGATATAAAGGGTTTTTTTTTTTTAAACAAAATTCTGATAAGTTCTTACTCTTTTCTAGTGGTTTGAATAAGAATGGCTCCCATAGGCTCATGCTCGGTCACCAGGGAACAGGACTATTTGACAGAATTCGAAGGCATGGCCTTGTTAACGGAAGTGTGATCCTGAGGTGAGCTCTGAGGTTTCAAATGGTCAAGCCACACCCAGAGTCTTGCTCTTCCTCCTGCCTGGTGCTCTGAATGTAGAACTCTTAGCTACCTGCATGCTACCATGCTTCCTGTCACAGTAAAAAAATTGGAGTAAGCCTCTGAAACTGTAAGCCAGCCCCAATTAAATGATTGCTTTTATAAGCCTTGTCACGGTCATGGTGTCTCTTCACAGCAACAGAACACTGACTAGGACACTTCTCATCACGACTAGATGATTAGCATTCCTTTGAAGTATTTTTATTTTGAGACAGCCTCATAAAGCCCAGGCTGGCCTTTCACTCCTTCCTCTCAAGTGTTGACATTAAGGCATGTTTGACCAGACACAGATTTTTTTTTCCTCTTAAGTATTTTATAAGCACACTCATACACATTCTGAACTTGACTATACTGAGTTAGTCATATACATCAATAACTACATATATAGTAGCAAGCATATACTGAAAGAGTAACATGATGATGAATTATAAGAACAGAAGATCAAAGCTGCTCATGCAGTTTTAGAGACAGAGACTTGAGAAAAAATGAATGGTTCTGGTCCTAGTCTTTGGCTAGAAGCCAGAAATGTCCTTAGTTCTGTCCCCAGCTGGAGGAACAATGTCAGAGGGAGGCTCTGGTTGCATTTGGGTTTCTCGCCATCTTTCTTCCTCCTTTATACATTAGCAGCATCACATGGAAGCCAGGCATGAGGATGGGACTGGAACTGAGAGACACCTGGACATTATGGATTGACTAGTCCATAGCTCACCTGCTCTGCCCCTGTGCCTTACTTATCTGTGGATGGAGGTCTTTGGTATTCTGACTGGTGTGGTGTTCACATATTTTAATAAAAAAGAAACCATTTTAGGAACTATCCATTAAAATGGGTGTATAAATAGTAATGAACTCTACACAAGGTTTTCAGTTCAGCAAGTAGTCTATACTGAAACTATTGTCCCAGGCTTCATGACTATGCCATGGTTTTCTAAGTTGTCACTGAGAGAAGCAGGAAAAGAGTATTCGCGACTTTGTTTTTTATCCTTTTCATGACAGTGCCCGCTTTGGCAGCACAGGTTCTATTTCTGCAACTTCCATGTGAGTGTAAAATTATTTCCAGAAGAAGTCTTCAAAAATAAATATTAAAAAGCAATGATTGTTTAAGAACACTTTTTATCTAAAACAAGAATACGTAAGGCATTTCTTGTATGTTCTTACAAATTTTGTGTCCGTTTCAATATATGTCAAAATTGAAAATTTTGCAAAAAACCAATTCCTTGGTTTCCAGAGCATTCAGGGAATTGGGCCCTGGGACATGCAGAGGGCTGTAGAGCTGAAATGATGTTATAGACTTGGTCTACTGAGAATAGTGCTGCCTGCGATGATTGAGCATGACTCCAAGACTTCCAGCCCAAGGCTGTGGACATGTCTACAGAGGACGGCTCTGTGTACTGTGAGTGAGCACATGCCTGGAGCTTCCAGCAGCTGCACTGTGAATGCACGGTATGGAGGCTAAGATCATCTGGCACTATGTCTTGGAGAGCTAGTATAACTGTTTCTCCTGTCCACAAAAGGTATCTATAGAGTCCTTCTTCCTCCACAGGACTTAAACGATTCAGTCTTGTGCTACAGACAGATGGTGCCTGAGGTATGATGTAGGTTTGTCTGCAAAGGACAATGGGAATGCACTTATGTGCCATGTCTAGCCTTCACAGAGAAAAGCTGTCCTTAAAATGATGTGACTCACTAAGCATAGAGCGAGGTGTAGCTAAAAGGATCATCTGAAAAGACCGAAAAAAAAAAAAAAAGGTTGTCTACAAACAAGAACCAGAAGGATGTCTTTGCTGACACCATTGTTTCTGCCAGCTGGGCTAATTCTTATCTGAATAGAGAGAGGTGGATCAGGTCATGGTAATAATCAGTGATGCCAGGAGTCTGAGGTGTAGCAACAGGGCGCGCTTTCTCAACACAGGTGTCTTGGGGATGGATACAAGACAAAGCTCTTGTCACTCAAAGAGGAAGTTGCTTCTTGAGAAAGAAACAGTAAACCTAGGCTTATGTTGAGTATGTAGAGGGGGATGTGTAGCCTCTGCACTGCATGTGAAAGCCAGGATATTCCCTTGTATTTAACACAAAAAAGCAATCAGGTCTCTAGCAGAGAAAGATTTGTAACACTTATACTTCGGCTGCTTAATAATTGGAGCAGGCATAGTAGGAAATTGTAGAGATGAAATACTCATAAATTATGCAAAAGTAAAAAAGAAGAAACCCTCTAAGAAAAGACTAATACTTAAAGAGAAAAATAAATATTATTGATAATAAAATTGAGGATATAATGTTTGCTCTGTGACAACAAATTACTCACATGAAAATTATTCAGGCCTGTGCTAGTGTCAAGATGAAAATTTAGATGCTTAAATCTTGCTGGGTTTCACAAGTGTCATCCACACATTCAGTTGATCATCTATCTCTCATGCAAATATGACCCTACTTAGCATAAACCTTCTACCACTGGAGTATTCCACAGTGAACCAATTTTCATTGACCTTTGTAGAATAAATATCTCAAAGAATCAAAGATCTGTTATTTTGCACAAACAAGTGAGTTTCATCAAATGTGAATGCACCATTACTGTTATATGCTGTCAAATTCAATAATTAATGTTACCCACAACCTGTCCATTCTGAAACTCAAGGCATTGCACACTGTGAACAAATTTATGGAGAATTTTGACATTCAAGTCAAACATGAATCTATCTGTCCTGAGAAGTAAATAATATATAACTATATTGATATACTTTCATAGATTTTTCTTGTTTTGAGACAGGTCTTGCCACACAACTCAGGCAGATTGCAAGGTCACTGTGTGTGCTGAACTGCCTGGAAATCACATTCTTTCTGCTTTAGCCTACTGAATAATTGGGATTTGGGGTGGGGAGGGCTTAAAGGGGAAAGATCAAGGACTTTCAAACACACTTTGTGCTGCAATGATTTTGAGAGGGCATTGTCTTAGAATTTCCCAAGAACGTTACCTCCTCTTCTTCACTTTCTTTTAAAGGTTTTATTTTTATTTTTTAATTACATGTGCACATGGGAAGAGTGAGGGTGGGGCATTGTGCACATGTGTGCAGTTACCCGTGGAGGCCAGAAGAGGGCTCTGAGTTTCAATGGAGCTCAAATTACAGGTGGTTATGAGCTGTACAGGGGTGCTTGGGGGCTGAACTTGGGTCCTCTGCAAGAGCATTATGACTCCTAACACCTGAGCTAT
>NW_022196905.1:172497459-172522180 GCF_008632895.1 Mastomys coucha | reverse complement strand
ATTCTTAGGCAGATGTAGGGGCTAAAGAAATGGACTCCAGATTCACAGCTGACTTCCTGTCCCAGTAAGGAACTCCACTGGAAACCTTTAATAATAGGCATATGCAAATACCAACTAGTACACAAACACACGGGTGATATGGAAAACTTGTGGGTTGGGAAGAGATCCTTCAGATTTCAGATGAGCACACACAGGGTTGCCCAAAGCATGATGGGTACAGTGAAGGTTTTAATATTCTGCCACCAATCCTAGTTCTTTTTTTATTTTTACATTCTTTTTACGTTATTTTATTTTTGGCCTGCTTTTTATGGTCTCATGAACCCAATAGTTTTCATTGTTAATACAAGTTCATGAATTCATGACCTAATATTCCTCATCCAGTATCTCCATTAATTATTGAAGCATTTGAAAGACACCGAACATCTTGGGAAAATGAAACTATGTTAAAGATGAGCAAGCATCATTAAGCTTTGATATACACGCTTTCAGCATTTTTCATAGTTCCTACACAGACATACATACTGTTATTATAAAAGTAGTAAAATATATTGTGCACTTTTCAACAGATGATTACATTATCATAATTGCTTATTCATTCATCTCCCCTGCTGGGCCAAGGCAAGGACAGACTGTCACAGACTAACTATCTAGCATATTATACCTTGAATAAAAAAACAGTATATAAGTATATTCATAGCTTATACACGCTCATACACATACTTATTCACACTCACACACACTCATACATATACTTATAGACACACTCATACCCACTCGCAGACATTAGTATTCACAAATACATACAGACATGCAAATTTACACATATTCAAGTACAGACACACACTCACAAATACATACACATTCTCACACACATGCATATACTCAGACACACAAATCTCTCCATAGCAAGTTGCAACAGGCTAGAGACCCACACACAATTATTAGAACTTTATTCTTTACCTACAGCAAAACCGCATCATGAATCTTTGCCATTTTGATAGAATTTGTTTCTCTCTCATTGCTTTGTCTTTGTATTTCTATGCGATTAAGCCTGACTAACTTTTGTGTGGGCCATTTGTGGAATAAACACTACCCGAGCAGTGATTTTTGTGTGCCTTCTGCCTTTGCTAATATGAGTTGCTTTATTGAAAGACTGAGCCAATGTTATGTTTGTCCTCTTGTCAGCCTTCTCTTATTTTGGCACAGTTACTTAGTTTGTTTCAATCCAATGCTTACTGAGGGAGGGTGTCATGCACAGCGGGCATCTACGTGTCACTCACAGGATTCCTCCTTGTCCTTGAATGTGTGATAACAGAATTTGAAGATGAACCCTAGAGAAGATAATGCTAGCGAATAAATTCCATCCTGACTCTTCTAATTACCTAGTGACCTTCAGTGAGACAATCAATCCCATGGCTTAAAGCTCTTAATTTAGGAAAAAAAAATAATGCCAATTAGTCTTGTTAGGTTGCAAAAAGATACGATAATAAAAGCGCTCTATAAATATAAATGCATGCTATTGTTGTTCTCGCTTCTGCCTTCCTAGGGGACATTACATCCATCCATCAACTGCTTGAAGGCAAATTGGCAAAGATAGGTTCCTTGTCAAGGCTAAGGTAAAACGCTAGAGAAACTTGATGTGCTCAGGAGAGACATGTGGCCCTTGAAGTTTGCCCTTTCTGAGAAGTTAATGAAGCTAAGCACGAACTTACTCCACTGACACTGAGATGCGATCCTCAGCATAACCCAATTTGCTCCACTTGTCTTCCCACAGAAGTAGAGATGCGTGCCACAAAAGGAAGCGTGTTCAGTTTCCCTCGCAAGGCTTACTCAAACGCGGAGCACATTGACCTGCATGAAAAGAATCCTGGCTCTGGGGAAAGGGCTGGGAGGGAATCCTAAATGAGCCAGAACGCTTGTCTGTCTGGCTAGCTCTTTTAAAACTTTAGAGAGGTAAAGGAAAACCTCTTTAAAAAATGTCTCCTATCTAGTCTTCCTCAGCAGGGTTTACATAATTCAAAGTAGTCCTGGGCCACAGAGATTCCCTCCAACGCTGGGCGGTCTGAGAAGTCTGTGTCTCAGGCAGCATTGTATGAGCATACAAAATATTTGCCAGCTAATTATGTTGATTTTGTTCACATGAAAGCACATAAATATGTCATAATATTTTAGACTCTTCAAAGACTTATCTGTGGGACATGATTTTTCTTTTTTTTTACAATAGAGAACCATCGAATTCATAGACACACAAATATAGATAAAGGCTGAGAGTACTATCAGCCATTTTCAGTGAACATTTTTATTTATTCTAGCCAGTAAACTGCCCCCAACAAATTCAGTAGACCCTTTACATCAACTCTCAGTCTACTCTCAAGTTGATCAGTCCGGCTATTGTAACTAATATAAAAACAAAACATGTCTGTCTTATAGGTAGAATTCCAAAATTAGTAGACTAATAACTCATTGTTTGTCAAGCCTGGCAGCATGAGGGTAATCCCCAGAATCTGCAGGATAGGAGAGAATGGACTCCCACATGGCCTGTGACCACCACACTCATGAGATGCAACATGCATGTGCACATAAACACACAAAATAAATCATCTCAAATGTTTTTTTAAAGAAAAGAAGTGGGGCTTCCTGGAGAATAATAAATAAATAAATCTCTTGTGTGTTCAGCAGGCTGATAGAAGGCCTATGTAGTATGCTTACAGAACCACACTTACCCTTGTTGGGGAATACATAGATAAGACAAATTCCCTGCCTTTTGAGAGAACATAATGCCTAAAGGGATAACTTATTTACATAAATGAGGAATACAAAATTAGAAAGTTAAGTGCTGTCAAAGACATAGAGATGATGAGCTCCTGCAGAGATCACTGAATGCAGAGTTTAGATGGTTTTAGTTTCAGTACAAACAACTCATTAGCATATTAAAAGACACGTGTTACTAAAACACTCAGACAGCTCTGCTCAGTGTGGTCCCTTTCACTTAGGACTGCAAATTCTTCTATTTCTAGGTTCTTGTCTTCTGACCTAACAGTCCTAGGTCACATTAAGTTAAGTCTCAGAGCAAATAATGGTTTCCTCCATGTGCCTTTTCTGGTCCTCTCAATCAACAAACTTTGGAGAATACCACAGCAGGACACACTCTTCCTGTACTTAGGGCATCTCATCACCTAAAGCTGGAGGCTAGAACTGGGCAATGTTATTGAATGAAAGTATTCATGACACTCAAAGGTAGGAGGGAAAGGCTGTGTTTGTGGGAGTCTGCTAGGATGGGGGCTGTAGTGAGAGGCAGAGAGATCAGACTCAACTCACAGGCAGTAAGGACAGCTGGAGATTTATAACATATCTGGGTAGGATTAACAAATGGGAAATTAAGAGAAAACATGAAAGGAAGAGGGATCCTTGGGAGACTGACTCAGCAGCATCTTGCTGAAGGCAGATCAGTGGAATGGAATGCCAAGGTTTCTGCTGAACAACATGGCAGGATTTTTATTAGCACTGGACTAAGTGGGTCATGGTCAGAGCCCAAGGTTAGGGCTCATCAAAAACAGAGTTTTAGTGGGAGAGAGGTTTTTATCAATGCTCTCATTTTGTCTTCCTCTCTGATCCTTTATGTTCTAGCATCCTGCAATATGCTCTTTACATTGAGTTCAAAATAAACAGCATGAGATTCCCAACCATTTCCCTTAATTTCCTATCTTCTTGGACTTCTCCTGGCTTCTCTTTCCTTCTGAAATGTCTTCTTTCTCTTCGTTCTTTTGACATGATTCCCTTCAGTAGTCCTTCCTAACATTCTTCTGTTTCTGAAGTGCATGTTGTCTGATTGGGTCTAAGAGACACAAGCACGTATAGGATGCTAGGGTGGAAGCCAGCTGCTGCTTCTGCAAACAGGATAAGTTAACTGAATTCTGGAGGTGATATTAAAAATATAATAATAAGCAAAATTAGTAGAGTCCAAGTAGGTAGAGCTTCAGAGGCAAACATAGCTCTTCACAGAAATGAATTTAAGTCATTGTCTTAGTTAGGGTTTCTCTTGATGTGGTTAAAACAATAACAAGACAAACAACAAACAAGCAAAACACTTATCACCACAAACTACCTGAGCAGGGAAGGATTTATTTCAGCTTACAATTCTCAGATCATACTTCATTGCTGAGGGAACTCAGGGCAGAAACTAAAACAGTGCAGGAGCCAGGCAGCAGGAGCAAATGCAGAGGCTATGGAGCAAATGCAGAGGCTATGGAGCAAATGCAGAGGCTATGGAACAGATGCAGAGGCTATGGAGCAAATGCAGAGGCTATGGAGCAAATGCAGAGGCTATGGAGGAGTGCCAGTTAACTAGTGTGCTTTCCATAAGTTGCTGAGCCTACTTTCTTCATAGTACCTAGGACGGCTAGCCTAAGGATGGCACTGCACAGTGAACTGGACCTTCTCATATCTATCACCAATCAAGAAAATGCACCCCAGGCTTATTGTACACAGGCCAATTTGGTAGGGATATTTTCTCAATTAAGGTTCCTCCTTCCAAAACGGCTCTAGCTTGTGTCACGTTGACATAAAACTAGCCAGCACAAGAGGGTTCTTGTGAACCCCTCTTGACATGAACAGGCTTAATTGCTCTGCAATTTCATAGGGTTAACTCGGGTGAATTCTGCCTCCCTAAGTAAATTAGAGAAAGATCAAACTGAGAAACAACCATGATATTTTTCACTGAGGACATTTTAACTCAAATCTGTCCTTAACTACCAGAGCATCTAAGAGAGACAGCCAACTGGTTTAATCCACATCTCACTCACATTTCCAGCATGTCTACAATTTCTTTAAGTAAATTTATTGCAGGCAATTGATCTGCACTATTCAGTAACCCAACTTAGAAAATTGGATAATACGTTGCTGGATGTAAATACACAAATCTTCAGTGGTTTGCTCAGAACTCCAAAATCGGAATTATTAGGAAGTATACAGAACTGTGGACTCCATGAAGGTACAGTCATGGGTTTTATTTTAAGAGATTCTGATTCAGCATGCATGTCCATCACCTGTGTCTGTGCTGACAGAGCAGAACACAGTCTCTGCAAGTTTACTCGATATGCACATTACAAGCCTGATATGGCTGGAATATGACTTTGTCCAGTTTCCTAAAAGAAAGGTATTTTAGGAGTATAAGGAAGAATTCCTGGAGCATAGTGACATATGAAGAGAGGTGAATAAGATCAGAATATGCCACACCAAAATATACCACTGTGTCCTGTGAATTCTTTTGAGCTAGAGAGTTAAAGGAAATCAGACACAGGAAGAATTCTTCTGCTGGAGTGCTAAATTTTTTCTATGATAGTGTCCCTAGCAGGGGTAGAAAGATGCATCTTATTGCTGGAGATGGAAAACGTGATGGAGAAACATGAACAAGCATCTCTCAAGACCACCTGCCTAGCATCAGCTCCCAGTACACTTACAGCTCTTCAGTTTGCCACCACTGAGCCAACACTCTCATTGTCTTTCTCTAATTATTTCTCCGACATTTATCGCTTTAGCTTAGGATGGTATATATGACCCTGAGTTTACTCACTTCTTCAGGGTTTTCACTTCTTTTCCCTAAGGACCTCTGGATGCATAAAATTCTCAAAATAGTGTCATCAGATAAAATGTGTATGTGCATCTACCTGTCAATCTCATTTTTATCAGCCTAGTTCCCCAAGCTTTGGGAAAGAAACAGAAAGAGAAATGAAATTCCTTTGCCTCCTTATACACACCCCCCCCTCCAATCATGTCGTTTCTCTCTCATGGTTATATATTAGAATTGCTTGAGAAGATTAGAAGAATCTTAGTGCTCAAGCTCTAGCTCAGCACCATGGAGAAAGACCCTCTATAGGGACCCAAGCATCAGTCTGTGCTCAAATTCTTTAGGCAATCTTGAACAACCGAGACTGAGAGCTGCTGCTTTAGCCCTTGGTGTACAGAGCTATTGAGAGTACATAGCAAAACCAGAGATGAGGTGCATTCAAGGTGGAAAGTAAGTCTGATGGCCAGTGTTAATGTCAGGGTGCTTATATCCAGGATGGGTACCAAGGCTACCTGGGAAACATTAATCCACGATGAGATACAACAGAGTAGATTGGAACACTCTGGCCTGGGGCATTTCCAAGAGTTTGCCTACATGTGCCACCTTCAAATACAGATATTTCCAGAGCATAGCACATTTGCCAGAATACAGGACACCTTGAAGAGTGCTTTTCCTCTACCTTCCCAATACACTGTTATGTATTTGTCCAATTATATGGATATCCATCATTTGTAGCATATCTGCCTAAATACTTAAGCTTCCTCCCCTCTTAGGAGTCTTTCTTGAATGAGATACATTATGTTATTTGCTTTTTAAGATTTTTGCCTATCTGCAGTATTTTCCAGCTTAACAAATGTATGTTTAGCAAATGAACTATTTGTGCATAAGTGTCTTGTGCACTAAATGTCTTGGTCAATGAAAGCTACCGTAACAAAAATTCCCTTTGCTTTGGTAGTTTAAACAACAAACATCCCTCACAACTGGCAATGGGGTAGAACTCGAGTCTGATGTCTCTGTGAAAATCAGGTTACTTTTATTCATGAGGGGTATTAATAAGGACTGCATTGCCTCTCCAAAGCCTACCTCCTAATACTTATCTTTGGGGTAACAGCATTTCAGCTTCAGAATTTTCAAGGAACATGAGCATTCGGTCCACAACACTTAACATTTAGATGCAGCATTAAGTATTCTCTCCGCTCAAAAAAAAAAAAAAAAAAAGGTTAAAACCCTTGGATTAAGGACAAAAAGAAAATGTCATTTTTTTTTTTACAGAAGTCAAGAACATCCTTCTCTTTACGTATCTCAGCCCATAGAAGATAAATGCATGTCTCACATCAGAAAGTGACATTATGTCTCCTTCCGATGACTACACTAGATATGCTTCAGTGTTATGCATATGCAAAGGCTAAAGACCAGGCAGAAAGATGGTTTAATTCTAATCTGTGTTTATAATTAATTCATAAGGGGAGAAGTTCCATTTAAAAAGCCATGCTTAAAAAATTACGTGCTTAAGGAAAGCAAGTTTCATGATGTAAATGAGAATGGGCAGAGACTGATTTAGGGTTCAAGTACTTCTTGAGGCTGCCTCTGTCATATTCAACGTGTATTGGCTTTCTGTCAAATAAAACAAACATGCCTTCATAAAAGGAATGACCTACTTACCTGGTTACTGCCATTAAATTAACTGCTTTAATAAAAGAGATTGTGTGTGTGTGTGTGTGTGTGTGTGTGTGTGTGTATTAAAAACCTGGAGAGATAACCATTTCAATCAACTGATATTCAGTCTACTCATCCACACACTCCATGTTTATAGAACTTACCATGCCTACATCAAAATGAGCTTGCCTAAAAATTGCATTAACTGATGGCTAGCATATCTATTGCTAAGTCTGGTTCAAAAGGATTCAGTGGTAGATTGCCAAAAAGACATTGTAGGTAGGATAGAGTTAATCCCTGCAAGAGTTAATTCATGCGGTCATTCTCTCAACTACAATGGTATGTAAAACTGAACATGGGCTGTGCATTGTACTAAGTACCAAGGATACAACAGTAAGACAAGCCCCTCTTCAGTGGTGCTTACAACTTACTGGGAGAGAAGGAGATAGCGATGGGATGAAACAGCAAAGAAGTAAATGTGAAATATTTCTGAAAGGAAAAAAAAAGTGTTTGAAACTAACAACAAAAGCTGAACTAGGGTAGCTTGAGCACTCTCCTGCAGAAGCACCATGCATGATTCACCACGATGCACCAGAGGCACAGATTCAATTATGAAATGCATCATGCAGGAGGGGTATAGAGAGGGAAGACTGATCACTTCTACTCTAGAGAGATAGCCAAAAAGACTCTTTGCCTCTGCAGAATGAGCAGCAAAATGGAGATTTCTCACAAACAGGGGGAGATAGAGATTAGGAGACAAGGCTACTTTAAGTCCTGCTTATCAGAAAGAAATACAGAAATATAGCCAGGGAAGGGCTATTGAAGCAGAGAGACTTGGGGGACACACACAGAGCTTTCCGTCTGGTTGGAAACCTGAGACAATGACAAGTGTCTGGGCTTTCTCCTTAGACCCCTTTCCAGCAGGGAACATGAGCTAGGGGACCAGATCTGCTAAGATCCTCCCTGCCAAGTCAGTCTGTCCACGTGAAGGTCCTGAGAGCCCAGGCCTCCCAAGAGTGCTATGGCTTCTCCAAACACTTGGAACTCAACCGGGGAATCCATGTCCCCTGAAGGCCAAAAGAGGCCAACCTTCGAGTGTCATTGATTCTGTCCCATTGGACATTAGACCCATTTGGCTCTCCCAGGTCTTTGACAGAGATTCTAAGTCTTCCCGTAGCTCGTGCAACTAAAGGAAAGAGGTGTTTTGCTGAAACAGCAAATTGGAAGCATACTTATTACAAGCCCATAGGATGCAATACCAGGTACCTCAATATTTCAATAAGGGTTCTTTTCAAAGCATTCTCTACAAGCAAGAGAATGACATTGGATGCATTTCTATAAGCAGAAAGATAGCTTTAATGTATTTAAACACACAGCTTTTGGCTTAACTAAGGTCGGGAGCCCATTTTCTCATGCTATATTTAGGCGGCAGGTTTCCGTGTTTAAGGGATTGTGAATTATTGAAAAGCACTTTGCAGAAATTTGGCAGAATTCCCTAAGCCACAGTCTGAATGAGGTTTTAAACTTCTAATATTTCTTTAGCACAACCCTGCATGAAAGTAGTGCTCAGGGGATCAGAGCACTAAAGAGAGCGAGGATTTTATAATTAAATAGCCAAATCAGTGACAAGATGAAATACAGAAAATGGGATACCAATTTAGACACAGAGAGCCTGTGGGTGTTTTAAATTTATTATTTTTTAAAATTATGTATATGTATGTGGGGCTATGTGCGCATGAGGGCAGGTGTCCACAGAGGCCAGCGGACCATATTGAAATGTTCAGCTCCTTCTGGAGCTGGAGTAAGAGAGCTGTCCGGATCCATACTGGCAAATGAGCCCAGGCCCTCTGCAAGATCAGAATATACTCTTCAGCACTGAGCCATCTCCCATCCCTTAGAATCACGTGTTTTGATTGCAGCTTTACAGTCTGAAAACCACAAAGCTCCAAATAGAACCTTACTCCTCTGGATTTCATTTTCCTTCTGTAAGGTGGAGCAAACCTGTCTCAGAGTATTGGCCAGGGTAGTATAACCAAATGTGTATGTGTGTACAGATATTCACATGCCAATAGATAGATAGATAGATAGATAGATAGATAGATAGATAGATAGATAGATAGATAGATAGATAGATAGATAGACAGACATAGATGATAAATGAAATAAAGAGATATAATTGTTGTTTTACATATATCTATTATGCATCTTCTAATATACAAATACACAGGCTAAACATAGTCTACCCCTCAAATACCTCCCCTCACTACCTCACTTGTCCAAACTAAAATCAAGAAGCCATGAGGGCTGAAGAACCGATACTCAATTTTTTCTTTGTTAACTTCTACACATGTGAATTTTTCTCTCATGTTCCTTTTATCTAATCTTATCACACTGGTGTCTTACTGCAATATTCTATCACAGATGGTAAAGGTTATTCTGTACATCTGTATTAGAAAGGAAAATATGACTATAAGCACTAGGAATTCTGACTCTTTTTTGGTTTGATATTCATCATTATTTTATCTAAATAGGCACACAAATTGTGCTTTCAGTTGTAAATATAAAAGGTGTGTGTGCTAATTACACACATGTGTCTGTGGTGCACAGTTTTATGAACATACATGTGGAAGTTAGAGCTCACTTCACATCAATGTCTGATGTCATCCATCACTCTCCACCTCAGTTGTTTAGAGTGTTTTGTTTTGTTTGTTTGTTTCTGACATGTTCTCTCATTGAGGCTGGTGTTCATCCACAAGCTAGGTTGACTGGATGATAAACTCCAGGCTCTATGGACATTTGCCATCACATCTACCTTTTAAGGAAGTGCTAGGGGCTCGAACTCAGGTCCTCAAGCTTGCCTGCAAACTACTTTAAAATGTAGCAATCTTGCCAGCTCTGAAGTTAGCTTTTAAGACAAGAAAATATGGCTAGCCCAAAGCCAGTCATGTTATTCAGCCCATGACAGAAGCAAATGTTAAAGTATTTCTCACTGCAATGTTTTAAGTCCAAACTAAGGGGGCCAAAATCTAATCAGAATTCTAAAGTCAAATGTTTGAAAAATATAGTCTTCTCTTTAAGAAATTCTCCTTTTCCCATCTCCTGTCATCTATTCATTTGTGTACATGTAGATGTGTTTATTAATTAATTACATTTATTTATATCCCCAAAGCTGGCCCTTTGCAGATTTCTTCTCTTGCAGAGTTTTTCCCCCCATTCCTCCTTCCCTTTCCTCTGAGAGGGTGCTCCCCCAGGTATCCCTCCACATTGGGGCATCAAGTCTCTACAGGATTAGGCACATCCTCTTCCACTGAGACCAGACAAGACAGCCTTTTGCTACATATATCCAGGGTATGGGGGGTGGGCTTCTTGGACCAGCCCCTGTATGTTCTTTGGTTGGTGGCTCAGTCTCTGGGAGCTCCCAGAGGTTCAGGTTAGTTAACACTATTGGTTTTCCTGTGGGATCCGAATTCCCTTTAGCTTCTTCAATCCTTCCTCTAACTCTTCCACAAGGGTCCCTGACCTTCGCCCCATGCTTGGCTGTGGGTATCTGTATCTGTTTCCATCAGCTGCTGGGCATAAGCCAAGCCTGGTAAAGAAAGAAGAAAAGAGCTTGACCTTGAACTAACTGAGGCTTTGTACTCTGCTTCTAAACTGGTCAAAGCAGTAAAGGACACTTCAAAGATGGCGTCAATACAATGCAGGTATGGGGAGCTTCCAAGGGTAAGCCTGCTTCTGCGAACAATAAACAGCAGGTGTATAAGGAAGACTTTGCAGTAAAGCAACAGAGTGACATTTTGAGAAACACAGATTCATATCATGATATAGAGGACTACAGGCTAGGTCAAATACCAGACTAAACCTGATCAAGGAACATGAATATTTAAAAAATGAAGCTATTTCTGATAACACTTCCAAAAAGTGTTCTTATCTTAAACATACCAGTATTCTTACTGGTATATTTAAGTAGAATTGTACAAAATTTGCTTCATAGTAACTCATGGTAGAGTGGAATCAGGTGAGTTAGAGAGAAAACAGGGTTGTGAGGAACTTGATTGCTGAAGTTACACGTCCGTGCAGGAGGGTGCATTGTGCTTTTTACATACATTTTGAGTTCCCATATTAAAATGCTTTACTAAAAGGCTAACTGAATCCTACTGAGGCAACTGAATAAATAATCATTTTTTTCAACTAACCGCATTGATGTAATGTAGACTTAGTCTGAGTAAGAAATTGATTTATTCTTTCCTTTATTTACCAAGTGCAGAAAAGCAAAGAGACGCAGAGACTGATGCTGCCGTAAGCTCCACAGTGCTGCTCGCTCACCTCAGAAGCTGTTGGCTTGGTGCTGCACCACAGAGGGGGAAAAAATGCATCACGCTGTCCTTTGATCTGAGGGAGAAAGGCTGCTAAATTCTGGGAAAGAAGTAAAGAAAAATGCAACTGAATGGCCCACCCTTGCTTTGAAACATAAGGGCTTTGAGACATTAGTCGGGGCTCTGTGCAGAGAATGTGGTGGGCCCTACAACCCATGGGCGATGAGCTACAGCTAGAATGTATCCTAATATCACCTAATCTACTGAGCTACAGCAACACAGGGAAGGGTGCACAGAGAGAGCCGATGGTTTCTGTCATGTTTTCTGCCCTTTTAACTATCTCATACAAAGAGGTTGAATCTGCACCAGGCACAGAGCTGCTTCTTATGCTTCTATTCCTTTTCCTTTTCTAACCACCTTAACTATGACAAACGTTTAAGGGTTGGGGGAACTTGTCTACATGCATTTAACAATTAGAATAAATATAATCAATACACTTATGAACTCTGGGAGCCTGAGAAAGTCTTTTGCAGTACTGTGACGGGCACAGCCATGGAAGAGTTTCTTTCTCTGCCTCCCCTTACACCATCCCACCATATCAGCCACGATGCAGGAAAAGAAGCTGAGGAGGTCATCAGATTACTAACTATCCAGGTTAAAATATGAACACATTCAGGAAGCTCACATACCAGCCGCCACTCAACTGAGGGTGTCATAAAACAGGTTCTGTCTATGTATGATCCAATCTGTTCTTTCCAAACTGAGAACTTCTCACTCAAGAGATCTACACTTGTTTTTCCCATTAGTGCTTTTGTCCTCTGTAGTTTATCTACAGTTAGATAAACTGAGCACGTAGCATGACTCACACATACCTCTGCTGCAATCTTTCAAATGCATGCTGTCACTAACTGAATAGACGATGGCTCAGTTTCCAATTTCTGATGTGCAGTCAGTAGAAATCATACTTCAGGCTTGCAGTTGGATCATTTCGCGAGGTAGTGACACATGGCATTGAGAAAAAGCAGAAAGGTATGGAGAATTATAGGAACATGAGAAGAAAAAAAGAGCCCTCCTTCCCAATCCTAGCTGAAGCCTCTCGCTAGCTGAGAATCAAGAACCCCAGGACAATTAACATTTGCTGTGAAGGCTGTCAACATAGAGACAATATTTCTTTTATATAGAAATATTTCAAAATAAGAGTGTTTAAAAAAGCAATAACCCAGGCTCAAGCTTGAGCATTTATGACCTTGAATGTGGCCTTACTCCTCTTCTGGATAATTTCTAAGAACCTCACAAACAAGGCTATTAACTTTTTTATATGCTGAAAAGAGACTAATTTATTCACTCTATCTGTAGTTGTATTTACATCAGGCCAAACACATGAGCTTCACTTTAATTCCAGAGTTATAGAAAAGCAGTCTGGTGACACTGGTGAGATCAGTAAAATGCAGATGTTCCTCCAGGAACACCGGCCTGTGCCCTGGTAAACTCATTGTGAGTTTAAAATACATGAAAGTGACAGTACACAGAACTTCCCCGAGCTGCAGAACATCATACTTCACCTGCTTATCGCCCATAGCAGTGGCATTTGCTAGCTATCTTTCTGGGCCTCCTGCCCCAGAGGTCCTCTAACCCCATCCATACTTAAACCAGCAATCTTCGTCTCATGAGGAGTGTTGGGAAATTCTTGTACTGCACTATGTCACAATCACATTCAACAGCATCTCAATCTTTATGTGTGTTCTTTTTATTTTATTTTATTTTATTTTATTATTTCTTCTCTATTTATTCATTTATTCATTCATTCATTCACTTTTTGTTTTTCAACACAGGGCTTCTCTGTGTAGCCCTGGTTGTCCTGGAACTCACTATGTAGACCAGGTTGGCCTCGAACTCATAGAGATCCACCTGCCTCTGCCTCCTCAGTGCTGGGATTAAAGGGGTGCACCACCACTGCCCAGCTTTAGGTTTAAAAAAAAAAAAAGATTTATTTATTATTATAAGTAAGTACACTGTAGCTGTCTTCAGACGCACCAGAAGAGGGCGTCAAATCTCAGGTGGTTGTGAGCCACCATGTGGTTGCTGGGATTTGAACTCAGGACCTTCAGAAGAGCAGTCAATGCTCTTACCCAGTGAGCCATCTCACCAGCCTCCAGCTTTAGCTTTTTAAAACAAAGTTTCATTATATAGTTATATATATATATCCTAGGTTATGCTTCAAAATCATGAACCTCCTGCCTCAGCCTCATGAGTGCTGGGATTATTGGCATGTCAGCATGTCTAATTACATGTTTGCATGCTACAAACGTTTATTTGCAGTGATTCTGCTCTGTATGTGGCAATCAAGTACTTCATTAAGAAGTCTACACCCACACTCAGAGTGTGTCTTATTCCTTCTCTGGGGTCACTTTTTCTATTAACTTCCTAGCTTAAACCTATATTAAATAAATTTTAATATAGAGTTAATAAATTCAACTCTGTTTCTTTGTGGTTCATCTTTAATTTTTTTTCCTGTGGTGAAGCTAGGATTTACTTGAACAGAGACTAGTAAAGAATAAGAGAACATCCTAGACTGTATGGACCATTATACCATGTACATTGCCTTCCAAGAAGTCTGTAAAATTTTGCAATTCCAAAAGATATAGGAAGGAACCCTTCTCCCCATCTGTACTGAAGAATATCAGACTCTTTAAGGTTAACGGTCAATAGGTGCTGACTGACATCCCCATCTGTCCTGGACAATATCAGACTCTTTAAGGTTAATGGCCAGTAGGTGCTGACTGTTTAAGGTTAATGGTCAATAGATGCTGACTGACAGTTGGATGCTGTTTTCATCGGAATCTCCAGTCTCATTTGTGAATTTAAGCATCTTTCCATGTGTGACAATCACTGTGCTTGTTTTCCTGATCATGTTTCATTTAAATTCTTCCTTAAATATTTATATTGGTATTTTTGCCTTATTACTCCATAGGTAATATGCTAATTATAGAAATTTCCCTATACACGACTTGTTTCCCACATCTCAAGTTACTTTTTATAATACTCACAATTTTGTTTTTTCCACTATTTGAAATCATTTTGTTGTTTCTTGTCTATATCTTTCAATAGAATGTAAATTCCTTAGAAACAAACAAAATTCCTTCCTTTTTCCTCTATATCCATTACCTATAGCAGTGCCTATCACAGGACTGAGCCTTAATAGTTAATATTATTATGACAAATATATAGTCCAGATTTTCTAAAACCATTTCCATTATTTTGTTCCTTTAATTACACTCGCCTTTGTCAGGCCGCATGTCTAGGATGTGGTTTATACATATATGTAGAAAGTGTGTATGAGTGTAGATGGGAAAGCAATAAACTCTTATGGGCCTGCTTGGAATTGGATTACAACTGACAGAGATAGTGGTCATTGGGATGAAGGGACAGGATGGGGAGGAAGAAGGCAGATAGAAAAGAAGCTTAACAACTGACAGAGATGGAGACAGAAAGCCATTTACAGGTGTGTTAGGAAAGACAAAGTTAGAGTTTGAGTTACAGAGAGAGACAAAGTGGGTTGAAAATAGGCAGGCGGGTGGTACTCAGGTTCTGAAAATTTACATATAATTTACCTTTTCCTGTAGGAAATGTGGGGAAATGTAGAGTCACCAAAAGTTTTTCAGTGGGAGAGGCAGACATAAATCTGTCATGCAGAAAGAACACTGGTGGCGATGCTATGAATTAATTAGAGGGGAAAGAGAAGGGCATATTAATAAGAGTTCTTCTCACAGCTCTAAAATAACGTGTGCCAAACCAGTCCCAGGATATTTTATGGACAGCATTTTTAATAGAAGTAGCAGACTCAGCAGAACACATTTCCCAAATCAGATGACGGAGCAGACCCTCCAAATTCTATCCATTAGCTTTTGTTACCCAGCTTTTTGTGTGTGTAGAAGAGTAAAACAGGTGAGTTGTATTTGTTTCCATAAAATGTATGCTTAAGTTGATTGAGAGTTACATTCATTTTGTGCCAAATATCAGCCTCCTACTCTAATCTAATTCTGAAATGATGAAAGATTTTATGAGCCAAGTACTCTGCATGACCTACACCCTAGAAAGGCGTTTAAGACTAATTGGTTAAGTTAATATTAGGAAATATCACCATCCACCTAAGCCAGTCACCTTTTCTATTTAGGATAGATATGCCTATATGGGGAGGTCAAGGCCAAGGACAGGATGGGTATGTCTCCTGCAGCAGTTTAATAAATCTCAGATAAGACCCTTTGGCATGAGTTTTCCAATCTGGACTAGATATCGATCAGCTAAAGTGGTTCATTGGCACATCTCCCTTTGAAAAGTTAGTAGCTCCATCTTCAGGAATCATTAGATTCTCCTTGATTAAAAACAGACTCTTTTGACAGGCTGACCCATACACTATTGAGAGGGAGCAGTTAGTTAAAAGGATGTGACTTTGGAGGCAGACCCTCCTACAGTCAAGTCCCTACTGTGCCACTCACTAGTTGAGTAATAACCATTTAATAAATGTTGGAGAACTATTTTATGCCAACAATAGATCTACACATTAAGGATTAGAAAGCCATGCCTTTAAAGAAGCAGCTGTCTAGTAAAACAATAATATAAATAATGTACAGTAGAGAAAAGACCAGGAGCATTGGTTATACTCACAAGAAGGTAGCCAGAAAAGGGAAGTAAATAAAAGATGTTCTATGGACCAAAGGTGCACAAAGAATGAGGGCAGTGAGTCATTCCTCTGATTACCAGATCTAATGACCTAAAACATAGTAAGATGTGGCTTACTCAAATACTGCGCAGTTTGTCTAATTATACCATTGTAAGTTTTCAAATCAAAGAGAATTTAAGACATATAGTTTATACAACAAATATATGATGAGATAGATGAAGTAAAAGATAAGTTTGAAAGAGGTAAGAGCTAAAGTTAGGGATATAAGCACAGCTTATATTATACTTAAGTTGCATTTTAAGATTTGTTATTTATATATGGCTTCTAAGTATTTTCCAAATTTACCTAAATGCTACACACCAGCTGTGATTTATTTCCCAGAAATGTGTGTCTCGATGGCTTGGTCTCCAGCATTATCACATAGAGATGGGAGAATCCTTAAAACCTGAGATCTAGCAGAAAGCAATTAGGTCATTGTGCCTCTACCCTTATGGATGGATTAATGCCTCCAAGCAGTAGAGATCTTGCTACAAAAGGACCACGCCTGGCTCCTCTTCTGTCTTGTTTCCTGGCTGTGTGATCTCCGCTACACTTGCTCACACTGCTGTGAAGCCACCCATCATGAGGCCCTCTCCAGAGCTGAGCAGGTATGCATGCCATGCTCTTGAACCTCCAGAACTATATGCTAAATTAGCCTTTTTTCTTTATGAAATGTTCAGCCTCGGATGTTTTGCTCTAACAAATGAACTAAGACACTAAGAATTAGATTCACTTGAATTTTGCACCCTTTTTAAATATTGATTATAGTTCTCAGTCTTATTGTTCTTTGTGTGTGTATGTGTGTGTGTGTGTGTGTGTGTGTGTGTGTGTCTGCTTTACATGTATGGCACATATGTCAAGTGCCTATGGAGGCCAGCGGAGGGTGTCAGATCCCCTGGAGCTGGAGTTACAGGCAGTTGTGAGCTGCCTGATGTGGGAGCTGGGAATTAGTTGTCAATAGAGCAGCAAACAAACTCTTCAACAGTAAGATAGCTCCCCAGCCCCTAGTTTCTTCATAATCTTTTAAATTTAATTAGTGTATGTTTACGTCATTCCCCCTTCCCTTTGCTCTCCCAACTTCTCCCATACCTCCCTCACTTCCTCTCAAATTCATGACCTCTTTATTACTATTGCCATATACATATGCATATATATACATACATATGTGTAAATGTAGAAATATAATCCACTGACTCTGTTTAGTGTTCCTTGTATGCATATGATTTCAGGGCTCACCACTATGCATTCCATATACTGATCCCCAGGAAAGATTGATTTTCCCTCTCTCCACAGTCATTACCTGCCTGTGGCTTTTTGTCTAGGGATGAGGCTCCTTTGAGGACTTCTTCCTTCTCCATTAGCACATCTGTTCGTGTTGTCATTGCTTCAGTATGTTTTTAGGCAATCATATTACTGAGACTTCATGGATGTCGCTTCCCTGCCATTTCTAGGGGAGAACAATCTCACAGAAGGCTTCACAGCCCTCTGGCACTCACAGTCTTTCTCTCCTTTCTCTACGATGTTCACTGAACCTGAACTTGTGCAGGAGTAGTTCTGTATGTATTGGGTAGGGCCAGGCATGCAAATTCTCTCTATTTGACCTGTTGTTGTTTTCTGTGCCTGCTGCAGACAGGCGCTTCTTTGATGGGGGATAATGGCTACGCTTAATATGTAGGTATTCAGATAAGTATTTAGAATGCAGTTAGGAATTATACTGTTCTAGTAAAGTGGTGGGATAGGTTCTCCTCTAGCATCCATCCATGACCTCGCTTGGCTATATTCCTGGCATGAGGCATAATTTGTCTTTTAATAACTAAATGTGGATTTCTAGAAAGAGCCAAAATTATGTATTTCAGCTAGCTCTGCATCTGATCCTAATGATTAAATGTTTGAAGACATGAAAGTTGAAAATCGAATGCTAAGCCAGTACATTAATTTTAATAGATAAAATGAGGAGTGTATGTTATTTATTTTTGTATTATATACTAAGTAGGAAGACCTGTCAGAGTCATTGGTCATTGAAAAATAATACTGAGAAAAGCATATAGGTTTTGGATTTTGATCCCTGGGTTAATTTGGTATTAATAAATTGGATGAAGAATCCTAAAAAAAAGAAACTGGGTTTTTCTCTACATTATAAGCTAAAACTTAAAATTTTAATTTGAAACCAGAGTTTGGAACAGAACAGAACATCCTGCATGCATAGATCATGCTACTGCTAGAAGCCATGGGTTTAATAAAACTCCAAGTCCTGGTCACGGGATGCCTTTTGGTGAGGTTCTGGCCAGTAAGGCCCCAGAGGCTTCCAAAAAAGTAGAATCCATTGTCCCTGTGTTTGGCTGGCCACTAAAACTAGAAAATCAGACCTAATGGCTTAAGACCCCGCATACTTTAATTATAAGACACAGAGAAATCAATATGTAATTGGACTAGACAATCTCTCCTTTCAAGTCCCAAGGAACATCATAAAAATGGGGGCAGAAAGGAGGTAACAGAAATGGTGCTAGGACATACTAAGCAGACTGCTGAGGTAGAAAACATTTCCACAGTCTACACTGCTGGAAATCCTGTGTACCACCATATTAACCTATTAGGTAAAACTTGCCCACCGGTGTAATATAAAATCATAGATGCTTTGGAATTAGACAACCACTTTCTGGTTGGATTTGAGGCACACTTCATAGGATGAAATACATGCCGAGTATTGTAAGTCTGGTCAAATTCTGTTGAAACTGACTTCTAATATTTATACCATAAATAGTATAGCCATAGACTAGTGCTGCTCTTGCTCTTAGACAGAGGTACTGCTTCTACTAGAGTAGGCAATACTTAATGCAAAGGCTTAAATCTGTCCAAGGTATATCATGGAAAGGGGGGCAGAAAGAATATAAGAGCTGGAAGATAGGGATTCCTATCATGAAACAGTATGCCCTGTGGATTCCTTGGGCCTTGGAGAAAGTGACATCGATGCTCTGTTTATGACTAAGAGATCAACAGGCACTTGGACTCAACACCTTGGCCTATGTTCACAAAGCCTGCATAGAGCCAGGCCTCTTACATTCATCTTAAATTTGAGAGGTACCTGAGGTCTTACCCCTTTCTGGGAAGCTATTTCAGTAGTGCTTGACTAGAGAGGGACTGTCATTTTCTTTAATGGTATAGCTTACATACTAACAAATAACTCCCTACCATGTTCATACAAACAAACTCAGATAAATCCAATGGGTCAACTAAAGGGTAGAGAGACCAGGAAGTAGGAAGGGGGATGAGTGGAGAAGAGATTCATAGGGAGAGAAGGATGAGAGGGAGTAATGGGGGCTGAAGAGAATCACATTACACTGTGTGTATGTATGAAATTATCAAAAGAATAGAAGGAATGGGAGAAGAATGGATGGGAGGGAGGGAGGGAGCCAGGGAGGGAGGAAAGAAGGAAGAAAAATTGGACTTAGAGTAGTACAGAAGGTAGTAAAACAGTGGCCCAGATACCAGGAAAAGTCATCTCTAGTTATACAGTGGGGAATATCTGTATACAAAAGATACAATGTATCAATCTGCACAGCTTGTCCCAATAATTAATGTCACAAGATGAGGCCATATGACAGAGCTCCAGTGGCACACTGAAACATTTATTAATTAGATCCTCAAGAGAGGATTCATGGTGCTTGACAAATCTGTGTGATATAAATATGCCCACCATGCCATATCTCAAGCCATCAAACACAAAATGTGAGCTTAGGGAGAGACGCACACAGCTGGCTAACATCGGTTCGTGTAAGCTGGCTCCCAAGCACTGTTGTAGAGCCTAATCCCTCTAGAAATTACTGATAATATACTTTGGGCCACTTCTCCTTGGTGAGCCCTTACTCTGGTTTAGAATAAAATCCTTTTGAGCAATAACACAATACAGGGGTGAGGGGAGAAACCAAGCCCAGTACATGCAAATGAAGTCACTTCTTCCCAAATGGCCCATCTGTTTTTTCACAATCCTCTCTGGGTCATAGAACTCTGCTCTGTGCCAGCTGGCATTGCCTGAGCCCTGGGTAAAGTCATTACTCATCATCCAGATGTATCATAATTTGCTCAGGTCGGATCTGGGTGTTCTTTACTGCTTTAGCCTCTCTAGCTCCAATCAAAAGACTTTAAAGTTTAAGTGATCATCCTTGATCTACCTAAGTAGAGCCTAAGTCCAAGGATAAGTAGATTCTGGGGGCTAAATCACCTAGTGACAGCCATGTTTACAGTTTACGTTCATCTCTCATGCCTCGTTCCTATTTGCATGGTTTATTCTATTGAAAAAAAATTACAATGTTTCCTTTTTTCTCTTTGTAGTCTGGTAAAGGCATCTTTGCAATTGCTTTCTGAAGGGTTGGAAAACAGACTGGGATGAGGTAACACCCATAATGAATTTAACTACAACTACAATTCAACTTTAACTACAGAGGGGGACTAGAACAGTCTCTCCCATCATCTGGCCAAATAATCCAAGTGAGTCTGTGGTTTATCAAACATCACTGTCTTGTCCTGCTTGTTTTCAAGACACATCTGCAGGATTATGGTTTGTCTATGCTGGCAAGTACTTCTTTACGTGGGTATCGTTGTGTAATAGACAAGAAAGTTTTTTTTTTTTCCTTCAAAATTTCAAAGACGGCAGAAGTGGTGGTGCTCTGAATGAGCATGGCCTCCATAGGCGCTTAGATTTGAATGCTTGGTTGCCAGCGAGTGGAGGTGTGGCTTTGTTGGAGGAAGTGCGTCATTTGGGAGGGGGTTTTGAGGTTTCAAAAGCTTAACTAAGGCCCAGTGGCTATCTCTTTTCCTGCTGCCTCTTTTCTGGATCCAGATGTAAAACTCTTGAGTTACTTTTATGCCTTCATGCTGCCATGGTCCCTGCCATGATGGTAATGAACTATATCTCTGAAAATGAAAGCAAGCCGTAATTAAATGCTTTCTTTTATAAAAGTTGCTGTGGCCATGGTGTCTTTTCACAGCAATAAAACAGTAACCAAGAAAGTATTTCATTTTTTTTTTTAATTTGGGTTCTTTTACTTTTTAAATGTATTTTGTTTTGTGCGTACAGAGTTTTGCCTGCATACATTATGTCTGTATATCACTTACATACCTGGTGCCAAGGAGGCTAGACGACGGCATCAGATCCTTCGGGAACTGCAGTTACAGATGTTTGTGAGCACCATGTGTGTGCTGGGAATAGAACCTGGATTCTCTTGATGAGCAACCAGAGCTCTTAGCAGCCGAATCCTGTCACCAGCCCCCTGTTTGAGTGTGTGTGTTTTGTTTTGTTTTGTTTGCATAGATATTAGCCTTTTAGTTCTTTGAATTTAAAAATAATTTCAATTCCTTGTAAAGAATTTTCTTGGTCACTGTCTCAGCAGCCTTATGATGAGGGGCCTTTGTGGAGTTTTCTTTGTAATTACCTTGCTTATGATTCAAAGTACTAATTGAATATGTAGCTTGATTTCCTTCATGTATTCTGGGAAGTCTCGGTCATCCTCTCCCGTCCCATCTGTCTCCTCCTAACATGTGCCTCTAATTATACAGTTAATGTGCTACAGGCTGCTTATGTACTTCTTTAGAACTTTTATAGTTGTTGGGACTTTTTTTCCCTATGTGTCATTATATGTTTCTTCTAATCTCTCTTCTGGTTCACTGACTCCCTCTTCAGCCATGTCTAATATGGTGTTAAGTTTATCTACTAGTTCCTTAGCTAATGTTACTTTATTTTTTCAATTCAAAAATATCATTTTGTTTTCTATTCATTACCGCTTGCTGTTTAAATCTTCATTTATATGCCTAATTTTTAATAATATTTTATCTTATGTGTATGGTGTGTGCCTAACATGTGCACACGTGTGTGCCGGGGTACACAGAGGCCTGGAGAGGGCATTAGTTCCCCTGGAACTGGACAGACAGGCAGTTGAGAGCTACCATGTGGGTGCTGAGATCTGAACCTTGATCTTCTCCGAGAGCAGTAAAAGCTGTCAACTGCTGAGCTCTCTAGTACTTATATAATTTATTATTAATCACAATTACTTTAACGATTTAGTCTGATATCTCACTACTGGAAGAACTGAAGTTCTGTGTATAGTATGCTTTTATTTATCTGTGAATTTTTGCTGGTAAAATTTATGGAATGTTAAATGGCTTTGAGAATTATATATTATATGTATATATATATAACTATATATAATTACATATATGTGTGTATAAATCTGTAATTATATATAAATATATATTACATACATAATGTAATATATGTATAATATATGTATATATGATATGTGTAAAATATCTGTAATATATAAAAACAGTATTGTAATTGCATATATATGTGTGTGTACAAATGTGTAATTATATACAAACATATATTACATATATAATGCTTTTATATACACATATGTAAAATATATACTTATATATAATTACATATTTATACACACACATATATACATATGTATATATATCAGATTTTATGTATTATATGTATAATATATAGATAGATTATAGAGGTTATTATCTTCTCACAGGGATTTTTTTTAACTTGGGGTAAAAGTTAGTAGCAACTCATCTTTGTCCAGTACCATACTAAACTTATCCAGACAGGTCTCAGTCTATGAAAGGAAGTTCATGTCTGTTTTTACTTTCTCCATAATCCTTCATATAAACCTGGGTTTGTACAGAGAGCTTGAAGTGGCTCCTGTCTTCAGACAATTTCCTCTGTAGCACTATAGAACAGAAAAGCTGTGTAGCCTTGTGGCCTCTCATCCTTTAACTGTTTATAAATAGACTATCTGATAGAGGGAAAGCAGTACAAAATATAAAACTCACTCTTCAATATTTCTCTTCACTCTGAGGTCATGGATCATCAAATCCTTAAATTATAGCTCCTAAACTCCATCATATGCCTTCCTGCTGACCCCAATGGGCTCTTCTGCCATTCGTCTGTCACTTCCTGCTGAGCATTTTGACTTCTCACACCAAGCAGATTCTAACTCCACAAAGAAGGGGTATCAAGGCAAAAATTATCATCATCATCATCCCCAAAACAGTAAATTCTCCCAAAAAACACAGCCACTCGAGGTCTGGATGCAGAGATAGCTCTTTGATACTATCAAATGGGTTTCCTTGTGAATCTTATCCAGGCTTTCTGGTTGTTGTCTGAACAAAGATAATTTAACTATAAGCAGAAATCTCAAAGAATATCAATTGAGTCTGAATGTACTTCAAAGGCAGAATATCATTTCTTATGTGACATGACTCAACATGAATTGAGTCACTATGAGACCTTTCACCCGAGATGTCATCAATCAAGTTGGAATGTATCAGTATGGACAGAGCTCATGAGAAGAAGGCTTTATACAGGAATAGGTATGAACAACTTCTGAGAAGATTAAGATATGAGCCTGGAATTCAGCAAAGAGGTATAATCTGAAGATGTACATTTGAAAAGCAAAAATATATGGGTAAGATTTACAACCAAGAGAGGGGTGAGGTTACCCAGTGTATGAGTAGAGAGATCTGAAGAGTAATTCTGCAAGGATGCTCATATTTATGTAGATGCCAGGGAAAGAAAAGAGCATCAAAGGAGAGTAAGAAGAAACAGTGAGGCCAGGCAGTGGTGGTGCCCCTCTGCTGCCTCTGTTCCTTCCATTCAGGAACTGTAACACTCACATTGACTATTTCAGCCAAATTTCAAAGATGCCTCTGCACCATGAATAGCATGCCCTGAGCAAAGCTATCCATGTTCACCCCCCCCCATTCTCTCCAGTAATTATTCTCTACTATAGAGTGGTCCCTTAAACATGCTTCAAATCTCCAGCCTGTCTAAAACTGAACTTCAGGGAATATTGGAAACAGAGTACTAATCCTGCACCCAGACATTCTGGCAAAAATTTCATGTTCTTCTCATCCTCATCCAAGGAAAACTTAGCCTTTTCAATATTGCACTAGAGTAGCAAATTTTCATGTTCTGTCTTATTTTCATGTTCACCCTCCTTTAGATATGTCTCTTTGAGTCTCAGGAATTGGACACCATGATGCATTTCCAGCACTGCACCAGCAATTATCCTCTTCCCATGCATCTCACTCAGTGGTTTGAACCTGTTCACCATCATGGTCAGTCTGGAGACCAGCAACTACATCTGTGCTCACCCTATGTCTAGGCAGGAATAGATATGACTCCTCTCTACCATATATGATCATATGATGTTCAGTGATGATGAACTAAAACCCCAAGTGATAGGACAAAGTGGTTTTTTTGCTTATATTAGAAAGGTCATATGAAAATCTTTCCATTTTAGCCCAGGATTAATTTGACTCATGGATGTATAACACCATGAGGAGAATGATTCAGTGTTCCACTGAGGGAGAGAAGATAAGAACAGAAATGTCTATGAAGTAATCACAAAAGAAGGAACCAGGACGCATATATATATATATATATATATATATATA
>NW_022196905.1:172489392-172497449 GCF_008632895.1 Mastomys coucha | reverse complement strand
ATATATATATATATATATATATATACATATGATTGGTTAAAAGTAGGAATATCCTGCTTTGATGTTAATGTTTTCTGATTAGTGAAGCTTAAGTTTTATTTTGCAGATCAACATTAAACTAGATTTTGGATAGCTTCAGTGGAAATCTATAGCCTTGTAGCTACCTCAGTTGAGTGACCTCAAAATTGATTGCTATAACACATATCAACTCCAACTTGGTTATATGGCTTCCCAGGGCTGTTTTCCTCCATAAATGCAAGTCAAGAGCCCAGACTCCTTCCATGTGTTTCTTATACCTTTGGTCAGTAGACAAAAGGAAGAGAGAACAAATAAAGGCCTGCAATCAAGGATCTTGTGGCCAGTCTCTGAAAGGGCATGTGTCCTTTCTACAATATATCACTGGCCAGAAGTATTTCATGATTTTACTCTGACTTCAGGGGGAAATGCAAATGCAGTGTTCCCTTGTCCCCTAGAAAAGGAACTCACTATTTTTAGCCCAGCCATATGTTTCCAATTCACCCTTCCTTATCTCTTCTCCCTTATAAGGACCACTCAAAGTCACATTAGATCAGTTCACATTACATCTTGTTCGGATTTCATGGTCTCTAGATGATGTACAAATCTTCCATCAAGTCTTGAGGTGGCTCCTTATGTTCTAGTAACCTACGAACTAATGAATGGGGTATCCATCTACTGACACCACACACATACCCATGCAGTAAAGGAACAACCAATAGGACAATAGTTATAAACATTCACCTTGGCAAAGGGAATAGGTAAGAAAGTCTAGAAACCAAAGCACCACAGTCTTAAAGGCCATTTAACAACAGCATAGTGGATTCTGGTATGCTGACAGGAGATGTTACTACTCAAGGTTTCTCTGAGGTTTTTCTGCAACATGGACCAACTTCTGAGAGCTTACCTTGGTCGTTCCTCTCTGCTATCCTATATGAAATGGAGAGAATACCAAATCCTAGGGAGACACCCATGAAGCCAGCCTTGTGTTTGTTTAATGGAAGTCCTGGGTTACAATAGTTTAGATATTAGAAACAACCAGATTTTCCCCACTGCTTGATTGTTTAGTTTATGGTTCTTATTAAATGTTTTAAAATTCTTCATGAACTTTGAAGTTTCAGATCACTTTGTTCCCCAGTCTTTGTGTCAGAAACCTCATTCAAAGACCTGGCCTACATACAAGTCTTAAAGATATTTTCTCTTTCTACTTTCTTCCCACGTGGTAACCTCTTTCAATTAATAAAAGGTACTTAGAAACTACAAGTTCTGGATGATAATGTTCTACCTGGAAGTGTGTGTGTGTGTGTGTGTGTGTGTGTGTGTGTGTTTACTTATCTTCAAAGATTCACTGGCCTGTTTGTGATTGGTTTTCTGTCCTTCTTGCCCCATTTCTTTTCTTCTTTCTTTCTTTAGACTTGCCTTCTTTCTTTAGTTCTCTATTTCTTATTCTTTCATTTGGAATTACACTTTGACTGTCTATTCTGGAAATGGTTTCTTTCTAGCACCGCAAACCCTGCCGTTACAGTTTCTCCGCATATTCTCTTACTCACTCTTGCAAACAAGCCAGTGTTTCCCCAGGTTTTTCTTGGACAGACATAGCCACAAAACCCACACACCATTGAAATTATGTTTCTCATTTCTTCTTCTACAGCCCAGGTGCTCATGTTTAACGAACAGTTTTACCAGGTCCTCTGCCACTGAGTACAAGGATTAACATTATTTTGGTGGCCAGTTTTAGGTTTCTCACTGCTACCTGCCAGTTGTTAAGGCAATTCAGCATATCATAAATTCATTGTATGACAGCATTTCAAGATGGAAACGTCTATGTTTCCATAGGCTAACCACAATGGCATGTATCTCAAAGCTTATTAGATTAGTGGTTTAATTTTTAAGCATCCAGTCCAATGCAAATAGTTGGTTTCATGATTCTCTGAAGTGGTTTTGCCTCAAACAGTGATTAGTGGTGTTGATCCTTTCACTGACTGTGGCTGTGCCATTTTACAAATTCAACCTAATCCTGGAACAATCCAGTCAGCAGCTGGAATCTCTGAGAAGAGAAGAACAAGAGGGTTTTAAGGCTGTGCCTCATATGTACACATTTCTCTTCTAGAACCTGAACACACCTAACTTAACATCAAAGCAAGATGGAGGGTGGAATCTACTCATGTGACGAGAGACAGGAAATAGGAGAGCTAAGTAAGCTATTCTCCCACAGTTAGAGGAAAATCCAGCTGGAATCACAGACTATCCTAATGTTGCCAAGCAGTTATCACCTAAATCTAAAACGTGCAAACAAGACATGGGGGAAGCCCAGCTGGTACCCTGAAAGTCTACCTTAGCTACGAAACACTGAGGGCATACTATCTGATGGGCTCTCTTCCAACTGCTTTATAAACATTAAATCTGTGTTCATTAAAATAATCCCAGGGAAGAGTACTCATTGTGTAGATTAGAAACTGGAACGCTTAGGCTAGGTTTCACCGTTCAGACCTAGCTTTCATCCCAAGTTCTAGAGAAGATTCGCCTACTATTATAGCACAGTGGATCCAGTTTCTTCATGAAATTCTCTGGTGATTGGTTTCATTCTCATGCTGTTACCCAATGGCACATGCATTCTCCCTTTCCTTTACACAAAGAAGTTTTTAGGTTTCTGTGTCTGCTTCTCCCAACCTGTAGCTGATTGGGCTTTACTACATTCCGTTAAATTCTTGGGAAATTATCATCCACTATGTACAATGGCATCCTCATTTACTTCTGCTCTCAACTTAACACAGCTCAGAGACATCTGAAGGAGTCTCAGTTGAGCGGTTGCCCTGATCAGGTTGTCCTATGTGTATGCCTGTGGGACGCTGGCTTGACTGTTGACCCATGTGGGAAGGCACAGCCCACTGTGGGCAGCGGCAACCCTACAAAGATAAGAGTGTACTATACAAGAAAGGCAGTTAAGCATGAGCCTACGCGCATGCGTGGGAGCAAGCCAGTACGCAGCGCTCTGCCATGGCTCCTGCCTTCAGGTTCTTCCCTTGAGTTCCTGCCCTGACTTCTGTCAGTGATGAACTTTTCTCAATTGCCTGAAAGTATAATATAAAATGAATCCTTTCTTCTCCTACCTTGATTTTGACCAGAGTATTTTTATCAAGGAAATAGAATGGAATTAGAAAAAAATAGAAAGAAAAACAATAAAGAAGAAATATATGATATACACAGCTAGGCTCATAAGAGAAAGACAGTTATGCCTCCTTTTGGAGAGTATAACCAAGGGCTTGGGATCAGTATGCCTGTTATTTAAAAGTTATAAATTAAATGAGTAAAACAGTAAATATAATATAATTTATCCTCCTAATAATTTATCATCCTACTTGGAAAAATATATAATATTTTTGAAACACTGGGCTGAATTTAGAATTCGAGTACTCAACATTCTATAGCAGAACACAGTGGTTTGGGGAAGAGTTAATCTATTATGCCCTTCCATCCTTCTTTGTCCCCATATGGATCCAGCCTTCATTGCAGGGTCATCTGGAACATGTAGACAGGGTACCCTGTGTACACATCTGTTCTATATCCATTCCACCACAACAGCTAAGCACCTTGATGTCAGTCATCAAGTACATAACACAAGAGAAGAGGTCTGAGCTGGTAGTCATCTGATACTGCTTAAATAGAAAATGCCTAGGTTCTGAGCATCCAGAACATACTCTAGGTGGCCAGGGTTCTCCATTGCAACCTCCCTTTAGCCTAACAGAATCCTCATGCTAGGGGAAAACCATAGGCTCATGGACTGACTCTCTGAAGAGCATCTCTAAGTGCATGGTTTTAAGAAATTGCAGATCATGTTTACTCTCCAGGCACCACAACAGTGAGGGCTTATAAATAAAATTAAAGAAAGTCCTTCAGACATAAAGAAAATTATTCCCTATACAGAAAACACAAGGAGTAAAGAATTCCAAGATGATACTATGTACCAAACATAGAACAAATTTTCCTTATTTTACTCTCTTTAAATTAAAGAGAATTTGTAGCTATGAATTAGAAGGAGAGTTGATCTTTTTTATTAAAGATACATATTTCTATGGTGAGAATTGAACTCAGGTCTTCAGATGTGATACACACTGAGAATACAAGTCTACCAAATGCTGGGTAGTTTCTATTCATATCAGACATAATGAAAAATCTCATAAGGATAAGGCATTGCTTTATTCAAAGAACACAGTGAGACTGAACCTTCATGTATCTCCTAATAGAATTTCAAAATGTATCAAACAAATTGAAAGGACCAAAACAGGAAATAAATCCACAAACACAGAAAAGAAATTGGAAATAGATTCATTTACAATTATAGTAGAAGACTGTGACATTCCTCCATCAGCAACTAGTAGACAGGCAGACGGAAAGTCAGCAAGAATATAAAACACATGGATAACTATTTCAGCTGATGTGACCTATCTGACATTCACGGTAGGCTTCACACATTTCAACAGAATATACGCTTTTTCCTTGAACATGGAGCATTTACCAAAACAGACCATATACTAGGTCATAAAACAAGTCGTGAAAACCTTAAAAGATAAAAATCCTACAAACAAATGTGTTCAGACCATAACAGGGAAATTAAAAATCACTATAAAAGGTATCTGGAGAATGCTGCAGAAATACAGAAGTTGAACAACCCAACACTAAGTCACACTTGAATCCAGAAAGGAAATCATAAAGAAAATTAGAATATATTCTAAACTAAGTGAAAATGCAAATGAAACTTCTCAAAATCTGGGAAGCAGCTAAAAAAGGATTTAGAGAGAACTCTAAGACTGGATGATTTTGTTAGAGATAAATGTGCATTTGAATTAGTAACCAATGATGCTGCTTTAAAAAAAAACTTATGAGAGAAAGCCAATGGCATATTCCTATCATCCCAGCACTCAAGAGGCTGAGGCAGGAGAATCAAGAAGCTTCATCTAGCCTGGGCTATGTAAACAACAACAAAGCTAGAACAAAAATACCAGGTCAAATTAATCTCAAGTAGATTAATGGAACTAAAAGGGACCAGATATACAAACACACATTTCTAGTCATTTGGTCTATTACAAAGGTGCTAACATACTTCAATCCAAAGAGAATAATCTTTGCAAATGGAGCTTGAAACATATATAAGCATGCAAATAAATATCTATTTATTTGTACAGACATATGTGTATATATTCATTTTTACATATATATAATTTCCCTCATCCTTTAGGAATCAAGATATGAGAAGGCTCCCATGGATCCCTTCAAGAACATGTTCCCTAACCTAAGCATCTACAGTAGGCCCCACCATTTAAAGGGTCCACCACTCCAAATATCAACACCTTGAGAACCAAGATTTGAACACATGGATCTTGGATGATGGTCAACATCCAAACTGCAGCATTGAGAGAGAAGTGAGATTCAACAGTCTAAATGTTAAAATGCAGGGGAGAAGACTGACTCTGAAGAGGCATGGGGACTATTTGATAATTATGGCTGTGGTCTCATGAATCTAAAAGTTTATCAAGGCTTATGAAACTATGTTTGGAAATTTATAAATGCTATTCTGCATAAATTCAATTCCAACATAATTGGCTTTAAAGAATATATAGCCCTGGCCATGGAGAGATGTCTTAGCAGGTTAGATTATTCATTGCTCTTACAGGGGATGGTTCACAACCATTTATAACTCCTTTTTATCTGTCACCTTCTGACCTCTGTGGGCACCAAGCTTGTGATCCATGTGATCCATGTGATTCATGACACATATATATATATATATGTATATATGTATGCATATATATATACATATGTATATATGTATATATGTATATATGTATATATGTATATATGTATATATGTATATATGTATATATGTATATATGTATATATGTATATATGTATATATGTATATATGTATATATGTATATATGTATATATGTATATATATATACAAACATTCAAACACATGCAAGTAAAGAAATATGAAACAAATTAAATAAAACTAAATAAACCTAAAGTAATAAAAGTTAAAATCAAATAAAGCTAAATGATAAAAATAAAATAAATAATGTAGAACCCAGAGCAAGATTTGCCATATACAAGTTCAAAGGCAGTAATGGAATAATATAACTAAGCAAATTATACTCACTACTTAAGGTGAGTATAAACTCTGGGTATTGTGCTAACCAACATTAACAACTCCCAACAGATATCAACAATATATAATATTTACTGTGGGATTTCTTGTGCTGTAAACTTCTCCAGACTTCTTAAATTAAGCTTTAATCTGGATAGCAGCCCTGGTAGTGAGTCAAGTTTCATACTAATGGCAAGGCTAGCACTGTGTATCTTCTAGGAGACAAGGACAATGAGCCTGTGGCATTGTGAAAGCATATGATTATGTTTTAGAATGATGGGTTGATGCCAGATTGTGCTGGGTAAAAACAGATTGGGAAAATTTAAAACCTGCAACAAAAATGTAGGCTGTTTCCTTTAAGAAGTAGGCTGCAGTGGGCAGAGGAGACAGCTCGCTGAGTAAAATGCATCAATACAGAAGCATAAGGACTTGCGTTTGATCCCCAGAATTCACATATTAAGGTGCATAGCAGCAGCACGTTTAACCCCAGCTCTGAGGGTCATGAACAGCAGGTCAATGAGAGATCCTGTCTCATAACCATGGAATGACATTCAAGGTTGACATCTGGCTTCCACTTGTCATACACTTGCACACATGCACAAGTGCACGTGTGCACACACACACACACACACACACACACACGGATAGCGGGCTGTGAAAAGACTTGATAAGAATTATAGTCAGCAGAATATTTGTTTTCTTACTATCTAAGATTTCTAACACAATGATATAATATTTGAAAATACTTAGAAATGACAGACATGGTTTGGAGAAAGGTGGAGAAGGATCATGTATTCTCTTGGAAACTCAATAATTTCTTATCTGTGAAAGAGAAAATCTTAACTCCAATTGCAAACATTTTGACAAAAATTTAACAAAATAAAACATACCATGTATTCTAGCATGAAGCTTACTATATTTTTCATTGTAATTCTTTCTTCTTCTTTTTTATTTGTTATGATACCAGAAGTTGTCTTTTGTTTTCTGTATCCAAGCTGGATACAAAACACAAGTATGCTGAAACATCATTGCTTCAGGTTTCCCTCTGATTCTCACTGAGAAGGGCAGGCAGGGAGCTGGAGAATGTCTGTCTGGGTTACTGTGATCAATGTCTATGCCACAGCCAAGTGCTTAATAGGAAATGAGGAAATGAAGTGTGGGAATAAATGTGATATTTGGTGGAAGCAGAGAGAGAGAGAGAGAGAAAAGAATGAAAAGAGAACATATTTACCCAAAGGGGAAAATGACTGAGTTCACTATTGGAAAGCAGAAGGCAGCCCTTTATCTCAGATGACTGTATATTAAACTAAGCAGGCACGGGTGTTGTAAGCATCTTTGACTGTCTTCCATATGCAGCTTAGCAATGCAAATCTGCAAAGCAGATGAACTGTGTGACATTAACAGCTATAAAAACAAGAAGATTGACTATTGAATTTTTATTTTAAAATTTTAAATGACAATAATCGCCTCTGGGACGACATGCATTCAGAAAATGTTGAAGGTAAAAATGTTAACTACAGCAGTTCTTTCCTTGAGCAGGTTGAAGCTCTGTTCCTTTTCAGACATTTGGAAACTTTAAAATTCTCTGGTAGCTCACCCGTAACTAATATACTTCCTTTATGATTAAAGCAACACCAGAGCTAGGGAGACAAATCTGTCAATAATTCTTGGCTTGCTAGCAGAAAAACCTGAGTTCAGTACTCAGAAGAACCCACATTAAGAAGGAGGATGGGGGAAGGAGAGGAGGAGGAGGAAGAAGAAGGAAGAGGAGGAGGAGGAGGAGAGGGAGAGGGAGAAGAAGGAGGAGAAGGAAGGGGAGGAGGAGGAGGAGAAAGAGAAGAAGAAAAAGAAGAAGAAGAAGAAGAAGAAGAAGAAGAAGAAGAAGAAGAAGAAGAAG
>NW_022196905.1:172463714-172489037 GCF_008632895.1 Mastomys coucha | reverse complement strand
AGAAGAAGAAGAAGAAGAAGAAGAAGAAGAAGAAGAAGAAGAAGAAGAAGTGGTAGTAGTAGTAGTAGCTGGAAAAAAGTATGGCAGCATATGCATTTAAACCCAATACTCAGTAGACAGAGATAAATAGATATCTGAGATTAAGGCCACCCTGGTCTACATATAGAGAGATTCAGGCCAGTCAGGCCAGTCAGGGACAAATAGTGAGATCTCTCTTTCTCCCTCTCTTCCTTCCCACATGTGGAGAAGCAGAAGCAGATTAACTCCAGGGTCTACATATTAAGCTTCAGAGCAGTAAATGACCCTGCCTCAAAATAATGGTTGATAGTCTTTGAGGAATAGCATCCAATGTTGTGCTCTGGCTTACACACACATGTGCACTCATTTGTACCTACATACACACACACACACACACACAGAGAGAGAGAGAGAGAGAGAGAGAGAGAGAGAGAGAGAGAAAGAGAGGGAGGAGAGAGAGAGGGGGGGCAAGTGTGTGCGCATACATACAAAGTTTATAGTTTGGGGAATCCATAGATTATAACCTCCCTGGGATAAAAGTATCATGACAGCAAACTCTATAATCTTGTCAAATGTAGAATCTATGGAAATATATTGTTAATCCCCCCTCCCATAGAGTGTTCTGCATCCCTGAGAGTAATAAGCAAGAGCTGCTTTATTATCCTCAGGGCAAACTATGTTAACATTAGTGTAAGGAATAGAGAGCTACAGACACTGGGACATGGATGCATCAGGATGCATGGGCACAGCATATTTCATTACATCATCCACAAGGAACAAGGACTTGCATGCTCCTAACACATAGAAAGCACACAAACATGTGTCTGGATATGCTTGTATCTAACATGTACACAGAGATCTTTTGAAGCGCTAGTAAAAGAATAAACTTGAGAGGTGAGGGAGCTGGCTCAGTGGATAAGAGTGCTTGCTGTGAAAGCAAGAGAACCAGAGTTCAAATCCCAATAAATTTTTTAGAAAGCCAACATAGCTGTGTGTATGTAGTTCCAGGGTCAGTAGGCAGAAATGGATAGATCACATGAATTTCTGGGACAGCTAGCCTACACAAATGGCATGTTTCAAGTCCAGAGAGAAACCCAAATATGAGATGGACAGCAACAGAAGACAACCAATAACCTTCTCTGGCTTCCACTTGTATATTCCTGTACACAAACACACCTACACATATGTACATACATATAAAGCACACACAGAGATCCTATGAATTGTTTACACACCTAGGAATGCCATAAAAACCCCAAACCTGAAGCCATAATATATACACAAGGGACCTGTAAGGGGTTGTTTAAATGCCCAGATACAATATTATGAGATAAAGAATGTCCAAAATAATACCATTATACTCCTGTGTGTTGGCCATCTACAGCTGGGCATGGGGCCTGCCCTTAAGAGTAGTTTGTTTCTTGGAAACCCCCTTGGAAAAGTTGATTTTTTATTTGCAAGTGGTTATCAATTGAAGATAGCTTATGAGTTAAGGATGTGAATGTGTGCCTACTTCTCCTTTCAGCTTTAGGATTCCATGTGGCTCAGGCCACTGCAGACCCTGTACATGATGTCACAGTCTCTGTTGAGTTTATTCATGGATTGTAGTTTTATGTTCCTTTAGCAAAACAGTACCATTTTGTTTCCCCTAGACCCATGGTCTATGTAGTTTCAGGTTCTTGTACACCGAAGCTCTATTGGGTGTCAGTTCCATATCATAGAGAGGACTCTAAATCCAATTAGATCTTGGTTGGTTACTCCCACAACGTTTTTGCCACAGTTGTACCAGGGTCTCTTGCAGGCAGGCCACCATTGGAGATCACTGTAGGGGTTCTAGGTGACTCGCTCTTTACCTTTCTCTATTGACACTGTGCAGAGACCTTCCAGTACCATGAACATTAATTACTCTGTGGTGGTAGGCAGGGCAGAGGAGAATGACAAGGTGGGGCCACCTTGACTGCATGTGAGTTGTGCAGGTATTGTCTTCAGCAATAAGGCCCTTGTTGGTTTGTTCAGAACTACCAATACTCATGACAACATGCTGGGGTTGCTTGGGGCTTCCAATGGGACCTCTTTGGCCAATAACTTGAGTAGATAGAACCCATTCTTGCTAATGGAAGCTTCATCTGGTGAAGAAAGATGTCCAGTCCAGATGGGGCTTTGTCTCCTCTGTAATTTGGCAATTATATTTATGTAGACTTCATATATATATACATTGTGTGTGTGTGTGTGTGTGTGTGTGTGTGTTAGCAATCTTATATTGTATAGGTTTCTGTATGATTCCACAAATGGACCTTAGTTTTAGCTGTTCCTCCCATTATTCCGTCCCTCAACCCTCTCTTACCTCCCCCTCCCTGTTTAATTCTCCGTCTTCTAGGCCCCTTCCCCACCCATCCACCCATAACTCTCTATTCCACTTCCCCTTCCTAGAGAGACACATCCCTCCCCCTAATCACTTAGTGATTAAATACATTGTAGCTTGATTATCAAGTACCTAAGAGCTAACATCTATATCTAAGTGAATTCATACCATATTTGTCTTTCTGGGTCTGGGTAACCCCTCTTGGGATGAATTTTTCTAGCTCCATCCATTTACCTGTGAATTTCATGATTTCACTTTTTTAATGGCTGAGTAATATTCTATTGTATAAATCTACACTTTGTTTATCCATTCACCTTTTGAAGGACATAAAGTTTGTTTCAATTTCTGGCTATTATGAATAAAACAGCAGTGAACTTGGTTGAGCATGTAAGTATCTCTGAGATAGGACTAAGCATCCTTTGGGTTTATGTCTAAGAATTGTATAGCGGGATCTTGAGATAGATCGATTCTCAGCTTCCTAAGAAAAGCACCACAGCACACTCATTTTCTATAGTGGCTGTGCAAGTCTATATGCCTACCAGCAATAAACAAGTGCTCCTTTATTCCACATCCTCACCAACATGAGCAGGCATTTGTTTTATTGATCTTGGCCATTATGATAATGTAAATTGAAGTCTTAAGGTAGTTTTGATTTGCAGTTGTCTGATAACTAAGCCTGCTGCACTCTATAGTACAGATTGGGAAGGGGTCGATGAAAACTTCAGCAGTTATTTTATGATTTAGCAGTGCTTTCACTATTCTGTGTGTGTGTGTGTGTGTGTGTGTGTGTGTGTGTGTGTGTGCGTGTGCGTGTGTGTGTGTGTGTGTGCATATGTGAGTGCGTGTGTGTGTTTCTATATGAAGCTGAAAAATATCAAGTTCTGTGAAGAATTGTGCTGTAATTTTGATGTAGATCACATTTAAGTACTTCTCAGCCATTTGTGTTTCCTCTTTTGAGAATTCTCTGTTGAGAATTTTTAATTGGGTTATTTCATTTCTGAATGTTCAGGATTTTTTACACTTTATGTATTTTTGATATTAGTTCTTTGTTGGACATGAAATTGGTAAAACTTTTCCCATTTTGTAGCTTGTCATTTTGTCAAAATGACTGTATTCTTTGCCATACAGGAGCTTTTTCAGTTTCATGAGATGTTTGTAAATTGTGGGTCCTAGTGCCCTTGCTATCTGCATTCTGTTTAGAAAGTCTTTTCCTATGCCAATGAGTTCAAGACAATTCCCATTTTATCTTCTATGAGATTCATTGTAACTGGCCTTATGTTGAAGTATTTGATTCATTTAAATTTGAGTCTCCATGGCTCCAGCTGCATATGTAGCAGAAGATGGCCTAGATGGTCATCAATGGGAGGAGAGGCCCTTGGTCCTGTGAAGGTTCTAGGCCCCAGTGTAAGGGAATGCCAGGGCCAGGAAGCAGGAGAGGGTGGATTGGTAAGCAGGTGGAGGGGGAAGGGAACAGGATTTTTTTCCAGAGGAGAAACAGGGAAAGGGAATATCATTTGAAATGTAAATAAAGAAAATATCTAATAAAAAAATAAAGTTGAGTCTCTTTTGGGGTTATTTATTTACATTTCAAATGTTATTTCTCTTCCTAGTTTCCCAGTAAACCCTCTATCTCATTCCCCCTCCCCCTGCTTCTATGAAGGTGCTCCTTACCCACCCACCCACTCCTGTCTCACCACCTTAGCATTTCCCTGTGCTGGGTCATCAAGTCTCCACAGGACCAAGGGTCTCCCTTCCAATTGATGTCAGATAAGGCCATCCTCAGCTACATATTAAAGTCTTATGCATGGTTATAAGTATGGGTCAATTTGCATTCTTCTACATGCATATATCCAGTTTAACCAGCACTATTCTTTGAAAGTTCCATCTTTTTCCAGTATGCATTTCTGGCTTCTTTATTTAAAAAAAAATCAGGTATATGGACTTATTTCTCGGTCTTCAGTTCCATCCCATTGATGAACATGTCTGTTTTTGTGCCAATATCATGCTGTTCTTATTGCTATAAACCTATAAAGTACAGTTTAGAACTGGAGATAATGCCAACTTCAACAGTTACTTTTATCAATCAGGAGTCTTTCAGCTATTCTAGGTTCTATGTATTTACATATTAAGCTGAAAATTGTCCTTCCTGGTTCTGTGAAGAACTGTGTTGGAATTTTGATGGCAATTACACTGAATCTGCAGGTTATTTTGATAGGGTGTCCACTTTTAATATATTCTTCCTATCAATCTATGCATATAAGAGATCCTCTATCTTCTAAAATCCTCAATTCATTTATTCAATGCCTTAAAGTTTTTATTATACAAGTCTTTTATTTGCTTGGTTAGAATTGTCCAAGGTAAATTATATTTTTTAGGCGATCATGAAAAGTGTTCTTTTCCTCATATCTTTCCTTGTCCATTTGTTACTTGCATAGAGGAAGGCTACTGATTTTTCTGAGTTAATTTTGTTATACTGCCTACTTCACTCAAAGTTTTTATAAGCTGCAGGAGTTTCCAGGTGCAATTTTTAGGTTCACATATGTATACTGTTATATCATCCACAAATAAACACAGTTTGAGATCTTCTCTACCTATTTACCAGGAGTAGGCACATTTTATTTTTGATTCTAATTTTATTACATTTTCCTAGCAAAACAACTAAAACCCATCTCTAAAAATTTTCTTCCTAAGATCAAATCAGGAATTCTATAAAAATCATTAATTCATATACACACCATTAATTCATGAACGTTCATTTTTAGGTTGATCTTCAGGAAATCTGCTCAGTAGGATGGGCTAATGCCCAGGAATTATTATATTAATTTAATAATGACAGGAAAGGCAAATCAGATAGAAGAAGTAATCTTGAGTTGAGCTCTCTTTGGGACCCTGCCTCTCAGAGCTCACCCATCTTAGTCCATGCAAAAAGGTGAGCCACTTCCAGGAGGGTCACGTGCTAGCCTTAGGCTTTCCTGGATGGCTCCTGACATGGTCTCTTCCCCACTGATCACAAATTAAGAAAATGCCTTACAACCTGACCTATGGAGGCATTTCTCAATTGAGATTTCCTCCATTTAGATAACTCTGGTTTGTGTCAAGTTGAAAGAAAAAAATAGCAAGGGCAATTACATTTATCAATTTATATCAGTTGAAGCATCCCTGCATTCCTCTGAAATGAAGTCTACTTGATCATGGTAGATGCTTTTGATGTGTTCTTGAAATCAGTTCACGAGTACTCAAAGAATTTTTGAGTCTATGCTTCTAAAGGAAAATGGTCTGCAACACTCTTTATTTGTTGGGTCTTTACATGCTTTAGGGAATTAGAGTAACTGTGGTCTTGTGAGCTGAACTGAGCAATGTTCCTTTTGTATCTATTTTGTGGAATAATTTAAGGAGTATTGGTGTTAACTCTTCTTTGAAAATCTGGGAGAATTCTGCTTGAAAACCACCTGGCCCTGGGCTTTTGGAGGGTGGGGTTGGAAAGACTTTTAAGTATGGCTTCTATTTCACTAACAATTCAAGACTACATCAAAACATCATCCACGATGCAACTGGAGGACTGGATCTGGAGGAGAGGAGGGAGAGGAGATATCACCTATCTGCTCCCCGGGCCAGCATGTCTATTCAGTTCCCAGGAAAGTTTGTGGCTGAGATAAAAGAATGTCTGTGGTGAGGAAGGCTGTAGTAGAAAATCTGTGTGATCCACCTAAGATGGCAGCAGAAAGGGATACCTCAGCCTGGGTCTGCCACAGAGCTGGGGATGAAGCTGGGCTTTTGAATTTGGAGGAAAGGAGACAGATTAAGAATTATCTGTCTACTTCCCTGGCTGCCATGTCTGTTGGTTTCCCAGGTAATCACAGTGAATGAAAATAATTCTACTACAGTTAGTACCTTCTCTAGGCTGCCCTTTAAGGAAAGCTGACTGATTTAACTTCTTGGGCTCTGATTTTCTTGAGGTGACAAATCATTTTATAATTTAAAGGTCACATTGCACATGCAAATAGTCTGTACAGAAGTAACATGTTGATTTACATAGACATGCAGCGTAAAAATACCCTTATGCTCATAATCAGACACTCTTTATTTCTTACCTCACAGAAATGAGAAGCCATTAGAGACAGCTCAGTAAAGCCCCTAACATCTATCTGAGCTTTCCTCTCTAGAGACTTTCATCTCAGCCAATTTTTTCATTCCCATGACCAGAAAACACATTTTCTTAGTACTCACTAGGATGCTGCCCTTGTATATAGACACTCACAAAACAGCACAGATAATTGCTACTACAAAGTCATGACAGGCAAGATTTGACTATCCTTGAATTATCTCAGAAATCTTCCAGTTCAATGTTATATAAAATCTTTCATCCTTCATGTGTCACCAGAACTACTTCCAATCTTTGATAATCTCTTCACATTTGAGCCTTCATTCTCAGAGAAACACTTCCTTATTTCACAGAGGAATTACAACATAAGTGGCAAACCCATGAACTTTGTTTCCACATAACATCAGTCTGCTCTACTCCTGATGGTTATTACTTGGACTCATTCCACTGAGTCCACCATCACACCCTAACACTTTCTTCACTTCTTCTGATATTACCTGTGACACATGGCAAAACCCAGGGCACTTGACAAGGTACAGAGGGCTCAGTGCACACCCTTAGAATCAGAAACTCAAGATATACTGGCTAATGATTGTGCATTTTATTCTTTTCAATGTCTGCCTTCAAGTATAAAAGAACTGTTCTTTAGATTCATTAGAAATTTCCCCTTATCCCTAGATCAACACTTTCCATCAATATTTAAACTTGCAAATTATTCCCCATCAACCTTGATTAAAGGCATGCATGAGTGCATACACTCACACACACAGAAAGAGACACCCCCATCTCTTCTCTTGCTTCACAAAAGTCTTAGAAGAGCAGCTATACTGCCTTTTTGTACTATTTAAACTTCTGGATATCTATTTATTCTGAAAACACTAAAAATAACCTCATTCATAATTTTAAATTCATAAGTTTAAAAACTAGGAATATAGGGGCCTTAGAGAACATATATAAAAACCCTGTGGATAATATCACACTTATAGACCAGAAATGAACTGCTTTCTCCTTAAAACTAAGAACAATTCACCATTTCTATGTAATATTACACTACAAATTGATCTAATACAATTCAGATAAAAAATGGAACTTAAATATATATAAACTGAAAAGAAAGAAACTGTCTTTGTTTGCAGATTGATTATCTAAGTAGAAATTTCCAAAAAAATCACTAACAAAAATGTATTCTTTAGACATACCAAAGTGCAATAGAGAGAAAAGATCAGTGTGCAGAAATTATTTTCCTATGCACCAACAATTAAAATTTTAAATTAACATATGAATTTATAGTAATATTCCTGAAGTTAGAAAAAACTAAGATACAAATTTGCCATATTATATCCATGATGTGAATGAGAAAAACAATAACATTCAAACAAACAGTTCAAAAAAAGAATAACTAAAAACTAACAGAACAATTCAGTATTGTTAAAATGGCAGTTCTCACCAGTTCTCTACAACTTGATCTGCAGATGCAATGCAGTACTGATCAAATCCCGAGTAGTTTTAGATACTGATATACCAACTCTAAAACTTACATGGAAAAGTAAAAACTATAGAAATTAAAAGTAAAAGCAGGAAATTGTATAAATTTGAAACCATAGCTTCTGTAAAGCAACAGAAACATTCATTTGAGAGTGTGACAATGTACAGACCGGGAGGGAATATTCAAAATCAATATATTGATAGCTAGATTATTTATGGAATTCCCAAAACTCAACAGCAACTTTTTAATGCCAATAAATCTGCACAGACCCTCTTCAAATGGAGATACATAAATGTTAACTATCACTAACCATCAGGGCAATATAAATCAAAACCACAATGAAAACTCAATCACCACACCTTTATAAGAATTATTAATATGGGGCTGGAGAGATTGCTCAATGGTTAAGAGCACTGACTGCTCTTCCAGAGGTCCTGAGTCCAATTCCCACCAACCACATGTAGCTTACAACCATCTGTAATGACATTGTATGCCCTCTTCTGGAGACAGCTACAGTGTTTACTCATATAAATAAAATTTTAAAAAATCTTTTTTTAAAAAAAGAATGATTAATATAAAAAGGACTAAACATGAGACACACTGAGCATATGGATAAAAGTGAACAGCCATATGCTATCTGTAGGAATATAAACTACTATGCTCATTGTAGAACACAACATCAAAATTTAAAACTAAAGCCTCCATATAATTTGTCCATTCATAGGAATTAATTCAAAGGAAATGAAGTAAGTATGTTGTAGAACATCTATAACCCTATGTCCATTGCAGCCTAATTCACAAGAATCAAGAAAGGAAAACAATTTAACTTATGTAGCTAATGACTATTAAAGGAATACACACATTGTGTGTGTGTGTGTGTGTGTGTGTGTGTGTGTGTGTTCATAAACTCTAAAGTCCTAGGCCAGCAAGGTAACCCAGCATGTAGAGGTGTTTGCCACCAAGTCTAACATCCTGAGTTCAATCCAGACAAACCACAAAGTGGAAAGAGAATCAGCAAGTGAACCTCTGACCTCTACATACACACTATAGGACACAGATACACAATAAATAAATAAGTGCAAAAAAATTAAGAAGAGGATGAATTTCTATCATGTTAGACAATATGGATTGAATAAAAGATCACTGTGTTAAATGTAATAAATCAGGCATAGAAATGCTGACACTCTTTGATCTCATTCATGTGATTGTAAAATTATTGATATCCCAGAGATAAGAATGAAAGGGTGGCTACTGGAAGCCAAAGACAATGGTGGGGAGGTGGGAGAGATTGGTACATGGGTACTTTCAATAGATATAGTTAATGTGGTGGTTTGAAAGAAAATGGTTCCCACAGGCACATGGAGAGTAGTACTATTAGAAGGTGTTGCCTTGTGGGAGTAGGTGTGGCATTGTTGGAGGAAGTGGGTCACTGTGGTGGGGGCACAGGGAGGGGGTGTTGAGGTGTCAGATGCTCAGCTAGGCCTATTTGTCTCACAATTCTCTTTCTACACCCTGCTGACTTGGATGTAGAACTCTCACCTTCTTCTCCAGCACCATGCCTACCTGCATGCTGACATACTTCCCACCATAATGATAATGGACTAAACCTCTGAAACTGTAAACTAGCCCCAACTAAAGGGTTTCCTTATTAGATTTGCTGTGGTCATGGTTACAGAAACCCTAACTAAGACAGTTAAAATTTAACTGTCTTAAACCTTAGTAGTTTTACAAAGTATATTGCCTATGGAAGACAGCTACACCCTGTACATTACAAAGTGAGAATTCTGAAAGTTTTCACCATAAAGAAGCAATAAGTGAAGAAATAACTATCTTAAAGTCTGATTTAAACATCACTCTATAAATACATATCAAACATTACATTGATATGTATAAATGTTAAGATCTTTGTGTGCATTAAAGATTAATAAAGTAATAGTTTTGGAAGAGAGTAGCCAATACAATATTGAACATTCAGAAGACAATCATTAGTTGCCTTTGAACTAGGAAAAAATTTCCATAATCAGTACTGTGTGGTATTGGTACAAGAATGGACAGATAGATCAATAGAATAGATTTATGTGCCTTTAAATATCCACTCAAATAGTCAAATGGCCTTTAACAATGGAGAAGATCAAGTCAATAGAGGACAACTTTTACAAAGCAGTGCTGGACCATCTCATTTTTTAAAAAGAGAATCTTTACACACCATGAAGACTAGTGCATAAATAAATCATGGACACAAACAAACATTAAACCCCTAGAAGTTAGCAGAGGAGGAAAGTCTAGGTTTAAGGATGACTTTCATAACACCAGTGCCATGGTATATGAAAGAAAACTAATGTTAGGTTCTAGGAAGAGTAAAATCTTCAAATTCCATTGTTCATCTTGTTTATCATAGAGAGTAAGACAACAAGCCCAAAGAAGAAATACTTTTCAAACACACAAATGATGGACTGCAATTTAAACCAGAACCTTTTAAGCTCAAGAGTCCAAATGTGGTGATGCAGACCTATCATCCCAGCATCTGGGAGATGAAGGCAGGACGATCAGGAGTTCAAGGAAGGCCTGGGCTACAAGCAACCTAGTTTTGAAACTTTTCCCCACGCTTCTCCCGTAATAAAAACAACAATAAAACTCAACAGGAAAAAATGACAAAATTCAAAACAGGCATAATAACATCTGTATACCAAAGCAAATACACAAATGGTGAATTAGCATGAAAAGATGCTCAATGTCGTATGTCATTTAGGGATTGCAAATTACTGAAACAATAAAATAGAACTACATGGCCATCAGAATGGCAAATACCACAACAGATGCTGGCAAGATTGTGAAGCTCCAGGGAATGACTCGTACTCATTGCTGGTGGCAATACAAATGGAACAGGGATTCAGAGTGAAAGCAGTAGACAGTTTCTCACAAGCCTAAACACAGGCTTGCCATGTGATGCAACAACCAGTGTCTTAGGTTGCTGTATCAACCTCAAGTTCAACAAATGAGTTGAGGATTTATACTCATACAAAAGTTAGTACATGAGTCTTTATTGTAACTTTATTCACAAATTGAAATCTTGAAAGCAAGATGTCCCTCGGTATGTACTTAAATAAAGTGTCATATTCATATAGAATATTTTTAGCCATTTAGAAGAGAGCCAGAGGTCACTTGTGTAATATGTGACCTCAATTTTGCCACAAGTTTTAAACCGCTCTGAAAAATAAAGGGTATTTTTTAAATAAACTCCCAAGCCACATTCACACACAAAAAAAAGATTTCTCAAAAAGCTAAAACTAGAATTGCCATATTCCACAGCTATACCACTCCTGGGTGCATACTCAAATAAGTCTATGTCCTATAACAGAGATTGCACATCTGTGTTCACAGCTGATCTAGTCACAATAACTAGAAAATGCAATCAGACTAGATGGCCACTAACTGATGGATGGAACACAAAAAATGTTGCAAATTTACACAGTGGTATTCTACTCTATGTTAAAGAAAAAATATCCAGTAAATTGGATAGAATTAGAAAATAGTGTTCTTAGTAAGACATTATATATTCTCTCTCATATGTTGATTCTAAATTCAAATTTTTAGATTTTTTTATATTTAGTTGGGAGTCTATAAAGGTCAGGAAACAAGAAACGAGCCATGAGGTCTTTGGGATGAGGAAGAAGCATAGGGGTGGGGCTGTGACAGTAGAAGACGGGTGTTCTGAAGACAGAGCGGGGAAAGCTTTGGAATGGAAAGACTTAAGCATGATGGGAGGGGTGGGCTGGGAGAAGGGAGGTAGAGAGTCAATCACAACTAAAGATGGATGAGAAGCCATATATAAACCCACTACACTACTAAAGTAACTAAATGTGTTAAACTAACTAAAGTATATGTTGAAGGAAAAGTAGTTTGAACAGAACCACCTTTCATGGCTAGATAATGCTGCTCCTAAAAGTCATAGGTTTGTAACACAACATTCCAGTTGCAGGCACAAGCTATCTCCCTATGAGTTGCTGCTCAGGGAACTATCAGACCTTACCAACATAATACAGGTTATTGTTATCATGCTTAGTCAGTCACCAAAACTAGATAATGAGACCTTATTGCTAAAGACACCACTCACTTTAGATACAGAACACACACACACACACACACACACACACACACACACACACACACAAAGCTAGAGTGGAGATGGAAGGCTTCTTCCTGATGGTTAATGTTCATAGTGCCAGGCAGGGGCTGTTATGCTGGCTGCTGACAAAGAAAATCTATCAAAAGTCTTAACTCAGCTAAGAAGTCTGAGAGCTGTAATATTGACTTGCCAGGCAGGATATGCAATAATGCAATAGTGGCATGACTGTTCTGGGGTTAACCAACCATTTTCTGATTCATTCTGAATGCCAGATCACAGGGGAAATGCATACTTAGGATTTCAACCCTGGTCAAAAGCATGCAGTGTGAGGGGCTTCCAGGTGGGGAAGCAAAAGGATCTCCTCTGACTGTTTGCTTAAACGGACATGACGATAACAGTCTCCTATGCAGCACTGTGAAATAAAGAAGAATGCTGGGAATGAATATGATCACACTGTTTGCTTAAACGGACATGATGATAACAGTCTCCTATACAGCACTGTGAAATAAAGAAGAATGGTGGGAATGAACATGATCACACTGTTTGCTTAAATGGACATGATGATAACAGTCTCCTATACAGCACTGTGAAATAAAGAAGAATGGTGGGAATGAATATGATCACAATATGCTCTATATACTTACGAAGTTGCCAAAATTAACAGAAAATACAAATAAATATACCAGCTAATTTAAGATATTAATAATAGCAGAACCATTGTATGTATTACACAGAGATAGAATGAAGTGGTGGCATTTCATGTGACTTTCAGGAACCCGAAACAGCTCTAAAAACCAAAGTCTATTTTAAAAATAATAAATAAAATGTAACGAAGACAAACAATGTCATTCATTTCTCCCATTTCAATTTTCATAATCTCTTCAAGTTTCCTCCAACCTTTGCCTGACTTTCTATTATAACCTTCATATTACCCTCTCTTATCAACAGTCTGCTCTGTCGCAATATGATATTTTATAAATCAAAGAGTATTTGGACTCAGTACTTCAGTTGTTTCTCAGTGCCTTCAAGATCCAATTTTGTTTGAGAGTTGTGTTGCTTTGTCTGCGACTAGTCCTTACGTTATATTGTAGGTTGTCCTTGAGCCCATTATCCTTCAGTCTCACATTCTTAATGCTGGGATTACTGGCCTGGACCACCATGCCTCACCAGAACCATATTATGAATTCTTTTTTTAATTAATTAATTTACTTATTTATTTATTTTGTATACAGTATTCTGCCTACATGTCTGCCTGCATGTCAGAAGAAGGCACCAGATCTCATTACAGATGGTTGTGAGCCACCATGTGTTGCTGGGAATTGAACTCAGGACCTCTGGAAGAATAGACAGTGCTCTTAACCTCTGAACCACCTCTCCAGCATGGGTCATCAGGCTCTCACTCATTCCTTTCACCTCTCCATGAAGCCACTCACACTTCTACATACTCGAGTATTAAATGCTTACAGGTGCTCAATTCTCTTGTTTTCCTTCTTCTCAATCTGGCACATGTAAGACCTTTGACCTCCTTTAAAATCAGAACATATCCCAGTTTAGTTAGCAAAACAGAAAATAAAATAATGGCAGCAAACTTCAAGTTGAAAATATGATCTTACAAATTTCTAATGGACACATCCAATAACATACTTTATTACATTCCAGTGAGAGCCTGAGAAAGCACCCCTACCTAACCTCTGACTTCAAGGATTGAACAAAATCCTCTGAGAAAATAAAAAGGGAGAACTCTTACTCAGCTATGTGTCCAATCATCCTTCCAAGCATGAATATATCTCAGCTGGACATCAGCCTGATCCCAGTAAGGACTCCCGGGCCCTGATCCCATGTCACAATCAAAACAAAGTTAAAGAGAGCCCTAAGGAAGTTGGCAGGTCATCAGCTGTGCTGGAGTGGGTGTAGGCAGGGTGTAGTCTAGGTGACAGTGCCTATTGCCATAGAAGGAAGCCTGAACATTGCATAGGTGTTACACACTCTCCATGGACAAGGACAAGTCACTGGGGTCTGGGAGGAGGAGGTGAAGAGTCAAAGCAAAGGTTAAGGTCTGAATTAAAAACATGCCTGGCTCTCAAAGATCAAGCCAGGAGAAGAGGTTTTATGAAATGCCGCAGACTAAAGCAAAAACAATGGATAAGCATTTTTGTCCTTTTTTAAAAAAAAAAATCAATGAAATTGCCAGCATCTCAGTGAGACGTGGTGATAATTGCGAGCAATCATCTGTAAACCACGGGTCTGCTTTCACTGTCACGGATGTGTAAACGGCAGGAGGAGATTTTATTTCTTTGTAACCCAAGTTGAGAGGCAGAGATCCAGGCTGCCTGAGCGGAGGGGAAAGTGTGATTTGAAGACTGTCAGGCCATTCAGGCAACAAGAGAACGTGATTATAGTCTTGCTCCTCAGCCTCGCCTACACCCAAGGTGGCCATAAGCTAGGTTAGGGATAGGGTTGAACCATTGGGGAAGGAAGCATAGCTCACAGTCACTTCGACTGCCTCCTGGACATGGTTTCTAGCCTCTGCCCGTGAATCTTCAGAACTGAGCGTTCCACCACCTCTGCGGCACTAGTTCATGCCTCCATTTCCAATCCTTCATTTATTCATCTGTCACTCCCCCAACAAGCACCAACCGCAACCAGCGGCAGGAATTAGGAGGATAAATAATAAAACCAAAAGCAGCCTTTTAACTAGGAAACTGGCGTCCTAGCTGGGGGACCAGACAAGAAACAGGTGTAGACATAGAAAAAACAGTATCAGGGAATACTAAGAGCTTTGAGTTCAATGAAGAGAACAGAAAGATACTGCTTAGATCAAGAGTTCCAGAAAGTTCTCTTGAGCATGACACTCACTTACAGGGAAACAAAACAAACAAACAAACAAAAAATCTTGAGCCAAGATTTTTTTTTTTTTTTACAAAGAAGCTGAAGAAAGGGCAGCGTCTTTAAGAAATGAATGTTGATGAAAATGGATGACTACCTGTAAAATAATGAAAATAGATCACCCTGCACAAAACTCAACCACAAGTGGACCAAGAAGGATCTAAACATAAGGCCAGGTAGCCTGAATCAGATAAAAGAGAAAGTAGGGAATAGGCTTGAAGTCACAGGCACATGGAAGGGTTTTCTGAACAGGGTGCTGATAGCACAAACATTAAATAAAAATACTAATAAATGAGACGGCATGAAGTTAAAAAGCTTCTGTAGGCACCTTTCAAGCAAAGCAGCAGCTGCTGAAAGAAAAAAAATGTCTCTAACAATTGTCCATCAATAAAGAGTTAGTATCCGAATATATAAAGATTTTTAAAAAACAACTGAATATCACAAGAACAAATAACTAAATTAAAAATATAATACAAAACAAAACAGAATTTTCAAATTATGAAACACACATGGCTAAAAACACTTTTGAAAATGCCCAACACCTTTAGCCAGTAAGAAAATGAAAATTAAAAGCTACTTGGAAGCCAGGCATGGTGTTGGAAATGTAAATCCTAGCACTGGGGAGGCAGAGCCAGGAGAATCTCATGGTGAGGTTGAGGCCAGCCTGGTCTATCTATCAAGCTCCAGTATAGTCAGGATGACATAGAGAGATCTTGTCTCAATAATGCAAAAGAAACCTACCTGCAGATTTCATCTTACCCCAATCAAAATGGCCAAGATAAGTAAGACAATAATACCACATGCTGGCAAAGATACAGGGAAAGAGAAACACTTGGGTATTGCTGGTAGGATGCAGACTGGTACAGCCATTACAGAAAAAAAACTTGGGAGAGCCTCATGAAGTTGAGGATTGATCTACCTCCAAGTCCAATTATTTCCCTTCTCTTAGGCAAATACTCAAGGGCCTCTGCATCCTATTAGAGATACTTGCTCACCCATGTTCATGACTGCTCTATTCATAACAGCCTAGATGGCCATCAACTGGTGAATAAATAATAAAAATGTGATATATTTACACCATGAACTATTATTCAGATGTTAACAAAAATGGGATTTGGCTGGGAATAGTAGCAGAAATAGATAGATCTTTATAGGTTCAAGACCAACCTGATCTACATAGTGAGTTCCAGGACATCCAGTGCTATGTGTCTCAAAAAGAAGAGAGGAAGGTGAAGAAGTAGAGGAGCAAGGATGAACAAGGAAGGAAGAAGGGAAGGAAGAAAGGAAGAAAGAAAAGAAAGAGACAACAACCAAGGAAGGAAAAAAGAAAATGAAACTTGTAGTCAAATGGATGGAACTGGAAACAAATTCATCCTAAGTGAGGTAATCAAGATGGGAAAAAAATTGCGTGTTTTCTCTTACATGTCTATTAGCTTTAGCTATATATGTTTCAATCAATGACCACAGAGCTTAGATAGATAGTAAGAGGGGGTTCTCTAAAGTAGGTAAAAATAAAATACATCTCTATAAAGAGAAAGAGACGCTAGACTAGAGGATTAAATGGGGAAGGAGATTTCATGGGACAGTAAAAGAGCTTATATGAGGAGGGACAGCTAAATAGAATTTTGAAAAGCCATATGAAAACCTAGTACTCTAGAAGATTCCTAAAATATATATGCATACAAAAGGAAAATATATGCCATATAATGGGGGAGACGATGAACCAACTAGATATCTTATGCCACCAAATAAAAACTTCCCATGTCAGGAATGGGTTCTATCATCTTGAGCCACTGGACAAAGAGGTCTCATACACTCCCTCAAACCTCTCAGGTTATTACCAAGGCTATGGGTTACTCTCCATTGCCTGATGATAATGCCCTATTGCTGAGGACGCAACTTACTCATGTCATCAAACATGGGAAAATCCAGCTAGTGTGCAACTAGAAGCTTCATCCCTACCGACTAGCACTCATGGGGCTGAAAGGCACCTTCTATACTATCAGAGGAGAAAAGCCATCATCAATGTCACCCTGAGACCTGCAGTAGTGCCACGCCTACAGAATACACTGGAGCGATAGTTGTTCAAATGCTTTGGGAGTAACCAACGATTTTGGATTTAAGGCCCACTCCATGAGATGGAACCTATTCCCGACACTGCTAAACGGCCCAGAACCTGAGCCTAGACAGGTCTTGACTTAAGGGAAAACCTGCTACTATTATTCTGCTAGAGGAAAATGATAATAAAATGACTCCTAGTGACATACTACTATACCCATAAGTCAGTGAATCAATCAACCCACATCAGAAAAGTTTCTTACTACAGTAGATGGGACTTAACACAGAAATCTTATCTTAGAGTTTTAATGCTGTGAACAGATACCATGATGGAGACAAGTCTTAAAGAGACTTTAAAAAAAAAAAACAAAAACAAAAAAAACATGTAATTGGGGATGGCTGGTTCAGTCCATTATCATCAAGGCCAGAACATGGCAGCATCCAGGCAAGTATGGTACAGGAAGAGCTGAAAGCTCTATATCTTCATTTAAAGACTTCTAGCAGAATATTGGCTTCCAGGCAACTAGGATGAAAGTCTTAAAGCCCATATCACAGTGACATAGCTACTCCAACAAGGCACACCTTCTAATAGTGCCACTCCCTGGGCCTAGCATATACAAACCATCACTGACCTATAACTAGACAATGTGCAGAGAACTGGAGACTTGGAAACACTCAGCCCTAAATGGTACCTCAAGTGCTCAGCGGTCTGTGCAGAAGAACAAGCAAAAAGATGGTAAGAGCCAGAAGTGGTGGATGACTCCAAGGAAAGAATCTTCCAGACCCAACATGATTGATGCACAAATGAACTCTCAGAGATTGTGACAGCATTGCACAGGATCAAACTAGACAAAACCTCACTATCAAGGTTTAAGAGCCACCAGGTAGGTCCTGGGAATTGAACCTGGGTCCCTTGGAAGAGGAGCCAATGCTTAGCAATAACTGGTCCAACTAAAGACACATCCCATGGGCAAGCACCAATCCATGATAGTATTAAAGATACTCTGTTATGTTTACAGACAAGAGTCTAGCATGACTATACTCTGAGAAGCTCCACCCACCCAGCAGCTGACTCAGATGGATGGATGCAAAGACTCACACACAGCCAAACAGTGGGTGAAGCTTAGGGCCTGTTATGGAAGAGTTGAGGGAAAAATTATAGGCCCCAATGGGGATAGGAACTCCATAGGGAGACCAACAGAGTCAACTAGCCTGGACCCTTGGGGTTCTCAGACATGAAACCACCAACCAAAGAGAATACACGGGCTGGACCTAGCCCAGCCCCTACCTCCTATGTAGCAGATGTGCAGCTTGGTCTTCATGTTAGTCCCAAACAACTGGAGCATAGGCTATCCCCAAAGCTATTACCTGTTTGTGGGATATATGTTCCTTTAGCTGGGCTGCCTTGTCTGGCCCCAGTGGGAGAGGAAGTGCCTAACCATACAGAGATGTGTTGGGGGTGGGGGGGGGATACCTAGAAGGAGAAGGAGGGAGGAGGGGAAGGATTGTGGGAGAGCTGACCAGACAGGGATAGGTACCAACTGGGATGTAAAGTGAATAAATAAAAATGAATTTAAAAAAAAAACAAAAGGAAGTAGACACAAAGTTGTACCTCTAACCAAGAAGCTATTTGCACTTGATGCCTTCTGTGGAAAGGAAACTCAGTTATTTTCCATGGAGTATCTCTAGGTATATCAACCATGCTTGAAGATACTATCCATGGCCAGGAGTAAAATTGACCAACACAAAATTGACATGTTTTTCTGTATGTGTACTTTTTGTTTTGTTTTGTTTGGGGTAGGTATTTTTGTCTTGCTAAGATTTTACTGTTTGATTTTCATTTTTGTAATTTTTAAGAGAAAGAGAGAGAGAGGGGGAGAGAGGGAGAGAGAGAGAAAGAGAGAGAGAGAGAGAGAGAGACTATGAAGTTGGGTGAGTAAGGAAGTGAAGAGAACTTGGGGAGAGGTGTCAGTGGGAAATAGGGTAATCAAAATATGTTACATAAAAAATTAATTATTAATCAAAAAATGGATCCAGGCATGGTGGTATATGCCTTGAGTCCTAGTACTTGAGAGGCAGAGGCAGGCAGGGTTGATTTTTATAACACAAAACTTGTGCCTCATCCTTTCTAAGTGCATGGTTTGCTGATATTAAGATTGAATGGGATTAGATTATTTTGGATTACTATAAGCAATGCATGTTTTGCTAGCTGCAGCTCAGAAACCAACAGTGGTATTGGTGGGCTTGGTGGAGACCAGGCAGACTCCACCATGTGGGGATGACCAAGGAGCAATGTCTGCTCGGTCCCACAGGAATTCTGCTGACTGATGACTGTGATTAAACCCTGAAGCATCCGTGATGTGATTTACCACCTCAGAGACATCTCACAGGACTGACTCCTCATAATGCAAGGGAGTTCCCATGGGAACACTGCAAACTTAGAGCCCCAGGAAGGCCCCACACCCACGGACTCTCCTTTCTCTCTAAGTCTGATTTCGGGGTTATACTAAGGAATGAAAAGTCTGTTCTGTTGTGGAGGAAACTGTCCCTTCTAATTTGTTTTCATGCACAGATCGATGGGAGGGTTTGGAGCCACAAGGAGCTGTGATTTCTCAACCTCTGGGTACTTCTAACAGGTTCAGTTCTTCCCCTTTTGAGACAAAGCAGCACACTCTTCACTCAAGCAGATCTCTGCACTCATGAACCTGTTTTGCTAACAATGACGTCTAACGAACGGCTTCTGTTTTACCTTCTTTTTGAATATCATCCACATATCCCTTCCCAAGTCCTAACCAGTTGCTGAGATTTTTAAAAGGGCAAGCACTCTGTTTCAAATGCCTAGGCTAAATAAAGCCCCTCTGATGAAAAGAGAAAAGTGTTTATTTTGACTTAGTGATCTGTCCCAGATCTGTCCCATAGCACAAAAGATGGGCAGCTACAGGGAGTAGGGTTGAGCCTCACTGGGAAATGGGTCAAACTTAACTCCCTGCAAACCAATTAGCAGCTCTATATTTGCACAGGATTTCCACCCATGCGGAAGAGACCTCGAACCAAAACTCACAATGTGCACTGCTGATTACCTATTGAAACGCATGCTACAAGAAGGTTAGACCCAAGCCCAGAGGCTCAGATAAGAGAATGTGCACAGAAGACTGAACAATGTTCCCAACAGAGAAAACAGTCTAGTGGAGAAAACGCCGTGAAGAACCATCAAGGTTTGAGTGAACATTTCCTTTCTGGGGGGGGGGGATTGTTTTTCATCACAAAATGTTTCATAATATATTCATATTTTTCCAATATTGTCCATATAACAAAACAACAGTCACTGACATGTAAGGGCTTACTGAACACTGTGTTTTACTTGTCCAGTATTTCATTTAAAATGGAAAATATGTTTCTGGAGTAGGTGGCCCTTCTCGAGTGATACATCTCTTCAATACTTTTAGCAACAAAGACCTCAGGAGACAAAGCTTTTTATATGATTTGTTTCTTGTTCTATTTTTTATGTTGTGCATGCATGTGTCTATGCGTTGTGTGTTTGGTAGGTTGGGCATATACAGGATGTACACAAAGGCCAGCAAAGGGCATAGGGTCACTTGGATCTGGGGCTAGAGAGAGTTGTGAGATGCCTGGGTGCTGGAAGCTGAGCTTGGGTTCTCTTGAAGAAAAAGTGCTCATAACCAGTGAGCATCCTCTCCAGGCCCATGGTTTTGTTTCTAATTTAAGAGCTAGAAGAGGATTAATCTAAAATAAAAAGGACAGAATTGGGTATGCAAGCTGTGACTTGGGAATGTGAGAAGGGTGTGGCCACACATGCTTGGTGGCTCTGAGGCAAGGCCACATAGCATAAAGCTCTGCGTGGGCTCGGGCTCTGATAGCTGTTCCTGGAAAATAAATTTAGAATGGATTTTCACTGAAGAGTGAGAGGAATAGAAGTGAGGAGCAAAGAGAAAAGATTAAATGGATACACAAGAAAATAGACACTACATTCACCTGCAGATGGCTCCGGCTTCCTCTCCAGATTGGCTCAATCCACCCTGTGACCTTAGCGGGGTTGAGTGACTTTGGTCACCATTGAAGTAATGTGCAATGCAAGGAAGTGAATGCCTGCTACCTGCAAAGGGGGCTGCCTAGTATCTGGCATAGGGTGGAGAGTGACAGTTGTCTGTCTGGATGCCTCTGTCTTGCAGCTGCCAGACCTCCTGAAGAGCAGACTGCCTACGGGCTGAGAGACCTCGTGGTTAAGTTAGAGCAGCCATGTTTGAGCTCTGAGGACCTGCTTATTTCTGCCAATGGTGAAAGGGAGCTTTGAATTCGAACAGAGTCACCAGGAAGTAGGCTGACAGAGAGAGCTGCTAAAGGGGTTTTTCCTTACCCTTGATCACAAATGCCAGCTGAAGTCACCAGGCCACTCTTCCTGATGGCTCTTTGGCTTATGATAACTGAGTCATTCTTTAACAAGTGTTTCTGTCCTATCACTTAGTTGCCTAGCCTATATTTGGACCTGAAACACTCTTTTTAAGTTTTCTAAATAAGCTTTATTTGATTGTTATTTGCAAAGAATCTTATATAACCCAGTTTATTCTTAATTCTAATAACTTCAATTTCATCTTCTAACTGTGGCAACCTCTGACCATACTAAAATAGAAGTAATTTCATGAACACCAACTGCCCAGAGAACATTATCTGAAGAGCTGTTTATCTGGTCGACAAAGGTATAAGAACGTTATCGTACATGGTTGTCGGTCATAATTGCTAAAGAGTATATGTTGGTTCGTGCAATTAGTGTTTCTCCCTTGATCTGGGATGAACAGAAGGAAACTGTCCCTTCAGGCACACTCAGGGTGACCTTCAGGCACACTCAGGGTGACCTTCAGGCACACTCAGGGTGACCTTAAGTATATAAACAAACCCATGGTCCACACTCAGGGTGACCTTCAGGCACACTCAGGGTGACCTTCAGGCACACTCAGGGTGACCTTCAGGCACACTCAGGGTGACCTTCAGGCACACTCAGGGTGACCTTCAGGCACACTCAGAGTGACCTTAAGTATATAAACAAACCCACAGTCCACACTCAGGGTGACCTTAAGTTAATATACAAACCCACAGCCCACAAGCATTTTCTTTTAATTTTCAAGTTTAATTAGCAGACAAAGCATTAGGTTTTACTGTGGCAATTTCAAATATAATTTGTTTCTCATCACCTCCTGCCCCTCCCCCTGCACTTCCACATCCAATGGCTTCTCACCTGCTTGTATGTCACGTGTGTTCAATTACCTCCTCCCCTCGCCTAGTCTGGTTCCCTTTTTGGTTCCCTGATGAATAATGTTATTTATATATACATACATATATATATATATATACATATATATATGTATGTGTGTATACATACATATGTACACATATATATGTATATATATTTCATAAATTAAAACTTCACATATACATAAAGTTAGGACTGACCTATGAGAGCAAATTATGCTTTAATTGTCTCTCTGAGTCTGGATAACCTTCATAAGATATTTTTTCCAGATCCATCCATTTTCCTGTAAAGCTCATATTACCATTTATCTTTGTGGTTGAATAAAATTTCATTGTATATAGAATTCCAGTGTACACTTTTACTAACCATTCATCTACTAATGGAGATCTGTGCTGATCCCATTTCCTAGATAGTGTGAATAGAGTAGCGATAAATGTGGGTGTACAAGTATCACTATGGTAATATATATATACTCAGAATATGCCCAAATTGTCCACAAGTACTTATTATTTCTCTCTTTGACTTCTTCTAAATATCTTCTAGCTTTAATCAATGTCACCAAGAGATTATACTCATATTGCTAACACTGGTGCAAAACCAAAATAGCTTTATTCTTTCACTAGGTTCTCAAATGACTGCTTTCCTCAAGGAAGTTTTGAAGCTGTTGAGAAGACAGACACAGGAGAAAGGCTAGCGGTGGAAAAGGAACAGAGAAACAAGCTCCTTGTACGTTAGCCTAGACTCTAACCCTGGTTCCTAAGCAAGTCTCTACCTCGCAGACTTAACTTTGGGTATTCATTCGTCCCCACGATTCCTGACATCTAATTTTGGAATGTCTGGATTTGCTTTTCCCTTCCCATCTTGACCCACACAGTTGTGAGTTTTGCAGGAGCAGAAGTCTGATAAAAAGCCTGATGTCGTGGCACAGAGTTGTCATCCCAGCACTCCTATGGCAAGATGGGAGACAGAGATAGGATAATTGCCTAAATGTTCATGAGTCACCTAGCCTAGAGTACACAGCACAGCATAACAGAATGAGACAGAACACACTTCAACAAAGGGAAAGGAAAGGACTGACTCCCCCAAACTATTCTCTGGTCTACACATATGCACCATTTACCCACATTCATACATACCACATACAATAATGGTGATAACGATTATTTAAATGTTTTTTTAAAAATTTTAAAGAAGTCCACTCAAAACCATAGCTGTCTTATAGTGAAAATTCCGGAATTTTGGTTACTTTAAAAACACAGAAAGAGTGTAAGAATGTGCTTTCATTTAAACCCCAGGTATGGGCTCTCTGGCTACTTCAGACTATCTGCAGCAGCTGACTGATTTGCCTTGTGCTCTAGCAGAGGTGCAGTTTTGGCAGCTGCAGATAGTTTCTGTGATTGTGTGAAGTTTGGAATTCTGGCAGCTTTTCAGAGGATATATAAATGCTTAAACCCCTATAGATTAGTTGGTGGCTATCCAGGGTGGGTGGTTGTGATTTGTTAGTAGTCATGTTCAAAAACAAAACAAGAAAGAAAGAAATTGGATTCAGAGATCTCTATCTCTATCGCCCTTTTCCCTCTATCCTTCTTTCTCTCCTGTCTAGTGATGGGGGTGAAACCAGGGGAATAAAAGGTGGGAAAAAGAAGAACCCACAAAGTATCAAAATCCAGATACCCTGTCCAAAATGCCTACCAGCAAGGGGATTGGTCTATACATCATAAAGCATCACCCTATGCAGGAGTCTTTAGTCATCTAACATATAAAGCCTCTGCCACAACATAGGATATTTCTCTGAAGCAATGTTAGCAAGGAATGAAATGCAAGCCATAACATTATGCATGCAGTGCAGTAGCAACATATACAAACATACACTTGGGAATAAAGCTTTGGATAGAGCCCGGAAAACAAAGATAATTTGGGGTTTGGGGTACTGGAGTTCAACAAATACTTTTGTTCTTTAATGCTTAAATAATTAAAGAAACCATTTTTGCTGTCTCTCCTCAGTAATACTATGCAGACATAGTAACAGAACCACCCCCATCACCAGCAGTAAAAATCACCCCACTCCAGAGCCGAGGGGTGCTGGCAGATCTCCAGCAGGGGCCTGACTCCAGACACTCCATGTCTGTCTGATTTGGACTCAAAACCGGAGCCCTGCTGTTGATCCCATATGTCCTCACTTTTATTTTTAAGGCTTTTAAGGGTCTAAGCCTGGTGCATTTTAGTGGAAATGCTTTTCCCTTAGAAACTTAGATGCCAAATAGAAACACCAACTAGATTCCATGGTCCCCAAAGAGGTGGCATTCTTACAGAGACCTGTTAGGAAACCCATGTCTTCGTATCATTTGAACAGATCCAGATAACTGTTGACAAAATTCAAAGTTGTGGGATTTACAGTTCTTTCATTCAGGAAGATTTTATAATGTACTGTAGTCAGCTTTAAGCTCTGGTTTTGTTTATTTTTGATTTTGTTTTTGTTTTTGTATGTTTTTCTTGAGATGTATAGAGGAAATGCACCTATGAGAAGCATTCGGTGTAAGATGCAAACTAATGCCTACTGCACAGATTCATCGGTTCAAAACATTTACTGTCTCCAGAATTTACTTCTACCCAACCATTTTATCACTGACCTCTGTTCTCTGTCTCAGTGGGCATGCCCTCCAAAGGGAATAAAGGGTCCAGTGACATTAGTGCACAATCCAGAGTCCTGGTAACTTTCCTCAGGCACAGATGCCTGGCTCCAGGTTCTACAAAAAACATGCACAGCTTCAGAAACATCAGACAACGTCCCAAGACAAAACAGAGAAAGCTACCTCTGGAACATGTAAGGTGGAAAGCAAGAGAGTCTGACAGCTGAAGACTGTGGGGATTCTCACTCAGGGGGATGCAGCTGAAGACTGTGGGGATTCACACTCGGGGGATGCAGCTGAAGACTGTGGGGATTCACACTGGGGGGGATGCAGCTGAAGACTGTGGGGATTCACACTCAGGGGGATGCAGCTGAAGACTGTGGGGATTC
>NW_022196905.1:172462862-172463172 GCF_008632895.1 Mastomys coucha | reverse complement strand
AGACTGTGAGGATTCACACTGGGGGGGATGCAGCTGAAGACTGTGGGGATTCTCACTCAGGGGGAATGCAGCTGAAGACTGTGGGGATTCTCACTCTGGGGGATGCAGCTGAAGACTGTGGGGATTCACACTCGGGGGGGATGCAGCTGAAGACTGTAGGGATTCTCACTCGGGGGGATGCAGCTGAAGACTGTGGGGATTCACACTGGGGGAGATGCAGCTGAAGACTGTGAGGATTCACACTAGGGGGGAATGCAGCTGAAGACTGTGAGGATTCACACTCGGGGGGATGCAGCTGAAGACTGTGGGG
>NW_022196905.1:172415343-172462570 GCF_008632895.1 Mastomys coucha | reverse complement strand
GGGGACTCACACTCAGGTGAATGCAGCTGAAGACTGTGGGGATTCTCGCTCAGGGGGATGCAGCTGAAAACTGTGGGGATTCACACTCAGGGGGATGCAGCTGAAGACTGTGGGGATTCACACTCGGGGAGGGGGATGCAGCTGAAGACTGTGGGGATTCACACTCTCGGGGGGATGAATGGGAACCAAAAAGAAAAAATAAATAAATATGAGCAGCTATGGAGTGAGACCCTAAAACTCATTTCTTGGTTCGATGGGAGCAGGTACAAATCTAGAAGAACTAACAGATGCAGGTTATGTACTAGCAAACAGTGTGCATAAAAGCACGTGAGCCTTGACCAAGGTTGCACTCTTCCTCCCTCGGGCATCCCTCAGATTCTCTTCAAAGTTAACCAGCTGAACTTATCCTTGGGAAATAGTTTGTCCCCTTTGAAGCATGTCTTCCACCAACTGTCAATCTTTTTTATACAGTCACATACAGTTGCCCGTGGCCCTGCTCCCTTCTGTGTTTGCTGCAGATCATTCATCTCTTCCCGCATTATGTTTACCGTGTCGTCTAATAGGCTTGACCCAAGATTCATACTTTAAATATTCCTTAAGAATAAGGACCTTGTTCTATCCACCTCTACCCATAGTGTGCTAGTGAGGTTCTTGGCAGCTAGCAGGAGAGTGATAACCCTTAGATGTATTTGCTGGCATCTCTGTAACATAGACTCATCAACTATGGAATATTCTTTACCACCAACCCCACCCTGCCATCAGTTAGAAGATCCACAAAGCAAAAAAGAGGTTGTATCTTCCACAACTCTAATCTAGTCCTTAGTACTCAGAAGCACCTATTACAGAAGTGTTAGAAGCTGGATGCAGTTGTAGAGACACCTGACTCCCAGCATCTCTTCATGGACATTTTTTTTTCCAGCAGCATCAGCTGAAAGAGAGGAAGAGACATGAGACTATTTTCCTTAAGAAAAGATCTTTGCAATCACCCTCCTTTTGATCCTGAACCTATGTTGGCAAGGTCTGGCATTTAAACAGCAAGCAGAAAACATACTGGATTTTTAAAAGTACAAAAACTTGTAGACAAAAAAAAAAAAGTACAAAAAAACCCGAGACACCAGGGTGAAGTAGACCTGACAGTGCAGCGAACGGCAGCTGACGTCATGGAATCTGCTCATCTCTCCTGCTAGTGAAGACGTGAAGATGTGAAAACGAAGGTGTTCCAGGCAAGTATGTTGAACACTATTGTCAGGATCACCAAGCTGAGCTAGCCATGGACCGTCATCCCTGAGGTGTGTTAGCATCACCATGGAAAGGGCAACAGCCCGTCTTATACTTGGGAAAGTACCGCTTTCTTCTATATTCATAAAATGGTTGTGGTGAGGCCTCAAAACCAGAATGGAACAAATTTTAAAGTTTACCTTTTTTTTTATTTTTTTAAAAATGTTTTCTTTTGCTTATTTTTTGAAATAGGAACTGAATTACATTTCTCTCTTTCCTTTCCTCTCTCTAAAGTGTAGATTCCCAACCTACCCATATCCCTCCCCACAGTCCTTCAAAATCAGGGTCTCTGTTTTCATTGATAGTTATTACATATAAATTTATATATCCATTTCTATTTCTAAATAGAACCTGTTGAGCCCATATAATATTACTTGCATGTATGTCGTTAGGGATGACCCTTGGCACTGAACCACCAATTGGTGTGCTGTTCCCTGAGGAAGGCCACCCCTCCTGCTCCCAGCTTTCCTCAGTTGTGTATACTTCTTTACATAGTATTGAGGCCTCACAACATTTTCCCCATCCAATTCGGCATATTTGTTCATAATGTAGCCTAAAGTTTCTCATCATGACCTTAAACTCACTCTATAGCTCAGGCAGGCCTTGAACTCCTGTCCCAACCTCTACAGGGCTTGGGATTGCAGGCCTGTGCCACTAGCCCAGCCTCAGGATGGTCAGAATCTCTGTGAAAAGAAGCAGATATCAGCAGTTTCACATAATCACAACCACCATATAGCCTCCAAGGAGGAACCCTGGCTTCTGGGGAACCTAGGACCCACAGCCAATTGTTGAGAGCGTGGTAGTTAATGTCAATTTAACTGGCTGTAGGATCACCTAGGAGATTAAACTTCTAGGAAGATCTTGGAAGGCATTTCTAGATTGAGTTAATGGAGGTAAGAAGACACACTCTTTGGGCAGCACCATTCCAAGCTGGATCCATGCCTGAATCTAGTGAGAAAGCCAGTGACATGCCCACCTCTCTCTCTCTCTCTCTCTCTCTCTCTCTCTCTCTCTCTCTCTCTCTCTCTCTCTCTCTCTCTCTCTCCTTCCTAACTCTGTGGATGCAATGGGATTAGCTGCCTCCCACTTCTGCTGTCAGGCCCTCCCCATCATGATGGATTGTACCCTCAATCTGTGAGCTAAAATAAACTCAATGGAGAGATGGCTCGGTGCTAAAAGCACATGCTGCTCTTGCAGAGGTGGCTCACAACCATCTATAATCTACTTCCAGAGACTCCAACATGCTTTTCTGACCTCCTCAGGTGCCAGGCATGCAGGAGACTATGTACAGGTAGACTAAACACTCACACAGATAGATAAGTAAATTTTAACAAGTTGTCTACCTGCTTTTCAGGTTATGTTGAAAAAAATGTGAAAATCAAAACATCCTTGACACCACTAATGGAATATTGCTAAAATATACTGAAATTTTGCAGGGATAATTAATACAACTTTTGTTCATTTTCAAAAAGTCAATATTTTTGTTGTGTTTCTGAATTAAATTCAAACAAGCTATTTGCAGACTGTTCAAGTGAGTTGAAAGGATGATATCCAATAAAGTAAATATTACTTATTCATTTATTTACTTATTTATTTATTTATTTGCTAAGCATCTGCTGTACCACTGAGCATATGGTATAACTGAACAAGTTATACAAGTTCTGAGCCTGAGGCAGCCAAGTCTCCATAGCATGGGGTTAATAAGAGTCAAGAGGGATCTCCTGCAGAGATGAACCACCCAGACTACATCAGACAAAGAGTAATGTAGAGAGTTATGGAAATGTCCTGGTACATTAAAAGTAAGATGTCTTAGAATTCATTGACCTAAGAGCTTTGGATTGGTCACTTTTCTCTTTCCAACAGATCAATATCAATATTTTAATAGTTCTTCAACTGAATAGTTTTATAGGAATATTGTTAAGCTCTGAAGACCCAATAAAAGCTAGATAATTACAGAGAAAAAATTGTTCCCAGAATTTTACAGATTTAGGTTCATTTGAAAGGGAACCTATTGTCCTCCTTTGCCAAGAGCCCAGAAATTATACAAAGCATTCAGTGCTACATTCAGGACAGTTCTGAGCCACGTATAATGGCTAGCCACCCTGACTTCTGGCTTTGGAAACTACTAACTGATGCCTCATTCTAAATTATTTTCCAAGTCTCAGTTTCCTCCTCTCTAAAACAGAGAAGGAGTAAATGCAAGCATAGTTCCTAGGAAGTTCAAAGTGTATCAGCCATTAGCTTTAATGATTGGCTGATACACTGAATGAGAGGACAGAGACACACCAAACACTCTAGTGGACTTGCTCTAATGACTGATACACTGAATGAGAGGACAGAGACTCACCAAACACTGTATTGGACTTTCTCTTTGTCAGAGAAGTTATTTGACTGATATTTGTGTTATTTGGTGATGCTCTTTTATTATTTAAATTTTTATTGCATTATGATGAGAAAAGATACATAATTTTAATTTATCTGAATTTGTTAACATTTAAAAACATATTTTAAGTAAATAGAATTACATCACATTCTTCTTTCCCTTTTATACCCCAACTCCTCCCAGAGACCTCCTTCAATACCTGCCATATCTTTCTTTTTTTATTTTATCATATTCTTTAAAATTTATAAAATATTATAACAATAAAAATGAGTATTATAAAAGTTGTTTGATATAAAACATCAGTTGAACAGACTTATGTAGATGTTTGTCTACAGCAATACTGAAAATATATATACTTTTCTCAATATAAATTTTAAATAACTCCAAACATATTAACTGCATGATATTTTAAAATAATATATCACTATTAGTTTTTTTAATGAACATAAATAGATAAAGTCTATTTGTTTGTTTGTTTGTTTGTTTTGTTTTTAGTAGAACTTTAAATCTTAGCTCTTACTGTGGTACAAACCCAAAATAAGAACAAATTTTAGACACTGGAGTTCATTGTAATAAAGTTGTACTTCAATGACCCTCACAATGATGCTCTTTCCAATGTAACAACTCATCCCCACGAAGGACTAACCTAGAAGTCCTAGGGCCATGAGTCAGCAAACTTTGTCTTCTGCTGCTTTTCTCTTGGAAAAAAAGAATCATTACTTGTCAAAATCCTCCAACTCTTGCCCTGCCTGGATCCACAGACAATCCTTACAACTATATCTGGCCTTTTCTAACTTTGAAGATGCAGGTGTCGTGTTTTGCCAGTCTGCTTGGGAAAGATTCGAGCACTGAAATGATTAGAACCAGCTTGGCTCACAGAAAGTCGCTGTCTCAGAAGGAAAACAGTCACAGGGTGTATGAGCGAAACAGACACTTCAGTTTGAAGGATGTCAACTTTCCACTGGAAGGGAGAAACCTTGGCAATATACATGAGACATCGCAAGACCTTGCTCCAGAAAAGACTAGCTCCAAAACAAGATCAGGGAAAATGGTTCTGAGTGAGCAACAGAAGCAGCTCCTCCAGAAATACAAAGAAGAAAAGCAGCTTCAAAACAAGTTCCACCAGGAGAGAGCTGGTCTCCCAGGAGTGCTTTCACTCCCTGGCTTGGAGGTAAGATAGCCACTTTCTCTCCAGTAACTGTCTGGAGCTGGGTGGCAAGGAGCACACAAGGTGCAAGAACAGTGGAGCAGCTGGAACAGGATCCTTCCGGTCTGTCATCTGCACCCAGAGCTTGTGTTGTTCCAGAGCACTCTGTACACAAGTTCTGCCAAAAGAGAGCTGGACACCTAGGAGAGCTGACACAGGCCTATGGACCCACAGGAGAAACAAGCTCCAGCCAGAGAAAACAAGAACATCTAACACAAGAGATAAACAGATGGCAAAAGGCAAATGCAAGAAACTTACCAACAGAAACCAAGATTACTTGTCATCATCAGAACCCAGTTCTCCCACCACAGCAAGTCTTGGATACCCCAATACACTGGAAAAGCAAGATGTGGATTTAAAATCATATCTCATGATGCTGATAGATGGTTTTAAGAAGGAAATAAATAACTCCCTTAAGGAAATACAGGAGAACACAGGTAAACAGGTAGAAGCCCTTAAAGAAGAAACACAAAAATCCCTTAAAAAATTATAGGAGAACACAGGTAAACAGGTGAAGGAATTGAACAAAACTATCCAGGACCTAAAAATGGAAGTAGAAACAATAAAGAAATCACAAAGGGAGACAACTCTGGAAATAGAAAACCTAGGAAAGAGATCAGGAGCCATAGATACAAGCATCACCAACAGAAAACAAGAAATAGAGAATTTCAGGCACAAAAGATACCATAGAAAACATTGACACAACAACCAAAGAAAATGCAAAATGCAAAAATATCTTAACTCAAAACATCCAGGAAATACAGGACACAATGAGAAGACTAAACCTAAGGATAATAGCTATAGAAGAGAGCTAAGATCTCCAACTTAAAAGGCCACTAAATATCTTTAACAAAATTATAGAAGAAAATTTTCTTTACCTAAAGAGATGCCCACGAATATACAAGAAGCATATAGAACACCAAATAAAATGGATAAGAAAAGAAATTCCTCCCAGCACATAATAATCAAAACACCAAATGCACTAAACAAAGAAAGAATATTAAAAGCAGTGAAGGAAAGGGTCAAGGAACATATAAAGGCAGACCTATTAGAATTACACCAGACTTCTCTCCAGAGACGATGAAAGCCAGAAGATACTGGGTAGATATCATACAGATCCTAAGAGAACACAATGACAGCCCAGGCTACTATACCCAGCAAAACTCTCAATAACGATAGATGGTGAAACCAAGATATTCCATGACAAAACCAAATTTACACAATATCTCTCCACAAATCTAGCCCTTCAAAGGATAGTAAATGGAAAACTCCAACACAAGGAAGGAAACTATACCCTAGGGAAAAAAAAAAAAAACCAAGAAAATAATCTTCTAACAAACCAAAAAGAAGATAGCCACAAAAAGTATAATCCCACTTCAACCAACAGAAATAACAGGAAGCAACAATCTTTTTTCCTTAATATCTCTTAATATCAATGGACTCAATTCCCCAATAAAAAGACATAGACTAACAGACTAGATATGTAAACAGGATCCGATGTTTTGCTGTATACAGGAAACCCACCTCAGTGACAAAGACAGACACTACCTCAGAATAGAAGACTGGAAAACAATTCTCCAAGCAAATGGTCTCAAGAAACAAGCTGGAGTAGCCATTCTAATATCAAATAAAATTGACTTTCAGTGTAAAGTTATCAAAAAAGATAAGGAAGGACATGCTCATCAAAGGAAAAAAATCTAGCAAGAAGAACACTCTTTTCTGAACATCTATGATCTTAATGCAAGGGCACCCACATTCATAAAAGAAACCTTACTAAAGCTCAAAGCACACATTTTGCACTGCACACAATAATAGTTGGAGACTTCAACACCCCACTCTCTGCAATGGACAGATCATGGAAACAGAAACTAAACAAAGACACAGTAAAACTAACAGAAGTTATGAGACAAATGGATTTAATAGATATCTGTAGAATATTTTATCCTAAAACAAAAGAATATACTTTCTTCTCAGCACCTCATGGTACTTTCTCCAAAATTGATCATGTAATTGGTCACAAAACAGGCCTCAACAGATACAAGAAGATTGAAATGATCCCATGCATCCTATCAGATCACCATGGACTAAGACTGGTCTTCAATAGCAACATGAACAATAGAAAGCCCACATATACATGGAAGCTGAACAATGCTCTACTCAATGATAACTTGGTCAAGGAAGTAATAAAGAGAGAAATTAAAGACTTTTTAGAGGTTAAAGAAAATGAAGTCACAACATACCCAAACTTATGGGAAACCATGAAAGCAGTCCTAAGAGGAAACCTCATAGCTCTGAATGCCTCTAAAAGGAAACTGGAGAGAGCATATACTAGCAGCTTGATAGCATATCTAAAAGTTCTAGAACAAAAAGAAGTAAATACTCCCAAGAGGAGTAGACCCCAGGAAATAAGCAAACTCAAGGCTGAAATCAACCAAGTGGAAACAAAAAAAAAAAAACTATACAAAGAATCAACCAAACCAGGAGCTGGTTCTTTGAGAATATCAACAAAATAGATAAACCCTTAGCCAAACTAACTAGAGGGCACAGAGAGAGTTAATCCTAATTAACAAAATTGGAAATGAAAAGGGAGACATAACAATGGAAACTGAGAAAATCCAAAAAAATCATCAGATCCTACTACAAATGCCTAAACTCAACAAAACTGGAAAACCTGAATGAAATGGACAATTTTCTAGACAGATACCAGTTATCCAAGTTAAATTAAGATCAGATAAATGATTTAATCAGTCCTATATCTCCTAGAGAAATAAAGACAGTCATTAATAGTCTCCCAACCAAAAAAAGTACAGGACCAGATGGGTTTAGAACAGAGTTTATCAGACCTTCAAAGAAGACCTAATACCAATACTCCTCAAACTATTCCACAAAATAGAAACAGAAGGTATTCTACCCAACTCATTCTATGAAGCCACAATTACTCTGGTACCTAAACCACACAAAGACCCAACAAAGAAAGAGAACTTCAGACCAATGTCCCTTATGAATATCGATACAAAAATACTCAATAAAATTCTTGCAAACCGAATCCAAGAACACATCAAAACAATCATCTATCATGATCAAGTAGGCTTCATCCCAGGGATGCAGGGATGGTTCAATATACAGAAATCCATCAACATAATCCACTATATAAACAAACTCAAAAGAAAAAGCCCATATAATCATCTCACTAGATGCTGAGAAAGCATTTGACAAAATCCAACATCCCTTCATGATGAAAGTCTTGGAAAGATCAGGAATTCAAGGCCCATACTTAAACATAGTAAAAGCAATATACAGCAAACCAGTAGCCAACATCAAACTAAATGGAGAGAAACTTGAAGCAATCCCACTAAAATCAGGGACTAGACAAGGCTGCCCACTCTCTCCCTACCTATTCAATATTGTACTTGAAGTCCTAGCCAGAGCAATTAGACAACAAAAGGAGATCAAAGGAATACAACTTGGAAAGGAAGAAGTCCAAATATCACTATTTGCAGATGATATGATAGTATTCTTAATTGACCCCAAGAATTCCACCAGAGAACTCCTAAACCTGATAAACAACTTCAGCAAAGTAGCTGGATATAAAATTAACTCAAGCAAATCAGTGGCCTTCTCTACACAAAGGATAAACATGCTGAGAAAGAAATTAGGGAAACAACACCCTTCACAATAGTCACAAATAATATAAAATACCTTGGTGTGACTCTAAGCAAGTGAAAGATCTGTATGACAAGAACTTCAAGTCTCTGAAGAAGGAAATCCAAGAAGATCTCAGAAGATGGAAAGATCCCCCATGCTCATGGATTGGCAGGATAACATAATAAAAATGGCCATCTTGCTGAAAGCAATCTACAGATTCAATGAAATTCCCACCAAAATTCCAACTCAATTCATCACAGAGTTAGAAAGAGCAATTTGCAAATTCATCTGGAATAACAAAAAACTTAGGATAGCGAAAACTATTCTCAACAATAAAAGAACTTCTGGTGGAATCACCATCCCTGACCTCAAGCTGTACTATGGAGCAATTGTGATTAAAAAAAAACAAAAACAAAAAACAAAAAAACTGCATGGTATTGGTACAGTGACAGGCAGGTAGGTCAATGGAACAGAATACCCAAGATACAATTCACAAACCACATGAAACTCAAGAAGGAGGAAGACCAAAGTGTGGATACTTTGATCCTTCTTAGAAGGGGGAGCAAAATACCCATGAAAGGAGTCACAGCTGCTGCTCATCCATCGTCATCCTGCTTTGCTTTGCTTGTTCGGCCAGGTATAATTTTCTTCTGTCCAGCTTGCCTTCTGCTTTTTTGGCTGGTCTCCATCTACTTGGTCCTACTCTTTCTGGTCTGTTCTCATTAGTGGCCCTTGTGACTGGCTTTCTAGTGGTAGATGACACTGTTTGGATCATCTGCTTGGCACTCCCTATCCCCTTCCCGTCTCCCCCTGCTCACCCACCCACCCACTCCTGCTTCCTGGCCCTGGCATTCCCCTACACTAGGGCATAGAGCCTTCACAGGACCAAAAGCGTCTCCCCCGATTGATAACCAACAAGGCCATCCTCTGCTACATATGCAGCTGGAGCCATGAGTCCCACCATGTGTACTATTTGGTTGGTGTTTTAGTCCCTGGGAGTTCTGGGGGTACTGGTTAGTTTATATTGCTGTTCCTCCTATGGGGCTGCAAACACCTTCAGCTCCTTGGGTCCTTTCTCTAGATCCTCCATTGAGGACCCTGTGCTCAGTCCAATGGCTGGCTGCAAGCCTCCACCTCTGTATTTGTCAGGTTCTAGTAGAACATCTCAGGAGACAGCTATAACAGGCTTCTGTCAGCAAGCACTTGTTGGCACCCACAATAGTGTCTGGGTTTGATGACTGTATATGGGATGGATCCCCAGGTGGGGGCAGTCTCTCGATGGCCATTCCTTCAGTCTCTGCTCAACACTTTGTCTCTGTAACTCCTTCCATAGGTATTTTGTTCTCCCTTTGAAGAAGGACCGAAGTATCCACACTTTGGTCTTCCTTCTTCGTGAGTTCCATGTGGTTTGTGAATTGTACCTTGGGTATTCCGAGCTTCTGGGATAATATCACTTATCAGTGAGTGCATGCCATGTGTGATCTTTGCAATTGGGTCACCTCACTCAGGATGATATTTTCAAGTTCCATCCATTTGCCTATGAATTTCATGAATTCATTGTTTTTAATAGCTGAGTAGTACTCCATTGTGTAAATATACCACATTTTCTGTAACCATTCCTCTGTTGAAGGACACCTGGGTTCTTTCTAGCTTCTGATTATTATAAATAAGTTGGCTCTGAACATAGTGGAGCATGTGTCCTTATTACATGTTGAAGCATCTTCTGGGTATATACCCAGGAGTGGTATTGCTGGGTCCTCAGGTAGTACTAGGTCCAATTTTCTGAGGAACCGCCAAACTGGTGCAGCAAAGTAGAAGATTCCCCGTCTCCTGGAGAACAACATTCAAGTGACTTAGAGCATCTGAATCCTTACCTACCTGGCCTGGAGAACCCACATCCCAGGGACCCCCATACCTGGTTGGAGTGATCCGTGGCAGCTGGTGCTTCAATGTTGGGCTCAAAGCAGGCATCCTTAGCTCCTCCTGAATTGTCATCTACCATAAGGACAGATCCATCCACTTGAGGAAAAAAAATCATCTGTGAATTTCAAAGGTTTTGCAATTCATTGTGGTTTTAAAGAACAACAAATCATGCTAAATGTCATTCAGTTTTTAAAAGATATTTTAAAGATTTTATTTTTATTTCATTAATTTGTGCTAATTATTTGTGAATGTGTGTCTGTCATGTGTGTGGGTGCCCATGGAAGCCAAAGGAAAGTGTCAATGTCCCTGAGGAAGTTTCATCTGGAAGTGAACTGTCTGCTGTTGGTGCTTAGAATCAAATTCAGGTCCTCTAGATAGGCACTTAACCATGGTGCCATTCTCCAGTCCCAAGTGGCTTCCTTTTAGCATCTTTAGAGTATTGGTTTCATGTCAGTTCCAAAGGATTTAATTCTCCCTCCTTCTGAAACTTCATGTTCTCAGAGGATTCATCATGTCCCTGAAGGAAGCAGGCTAATACTGAGTCATTAGTGAGACTGGCTTTGATCACATAGCTGGCTCTAGGTTAATGCCAAGATCCAAGGAACATGGTGGACAAGGGCAGGACTTTGTATGCCAAAAGGTTCTGCCAGATGCACTTCTGAGTTGGGAGAGTAAATAACCCTTTACATCAATATGAGTGTTGAAAAGGGACCTAGACAGAAACTAAGTGTTATATGTCCAGGTTACTGTCTAGAATCAAGAGCCCTCTGGTACTGTAGGGACAGGCGGTCAAAGATATAGGAACAAGACATCCATGTGATCTATCTCAGGTGACAGCAACAACCTCCCAAGGTTGACTCAACATCAAAAGTGGAAGCAGAAAAAGAATGCCAGTCATGCGACAAAGATGCCACTAACGTCAATAGACTGTCATCTAATTTGGGACCTGGGCAGAACCAGCCAGAAGAAGCAGGCAATTACTAGCACCAACAGGAGTTAAGTTCATGGACCAGCTGCAAATCTGAGATTTTTTAAAAAATATTATTTTGATATTTATGTCATTCGTCATGCTCAATTGGTTAATTGATACAAATATAAATCAACAATTCTACTAAACGTTCACATTTCTGTTGTGAAAAAGTACATCCTCCAGTCAGTGGAGTTTTTTATGCATCTTCTAAGACATTTATTGGCTGCATCCTCTGTTCCCCTCCACCTTTACTTGTCTTTAACCTGAGAAGCAGGAAGATGATTCATGAAATCCGGCCAATCTTTTAAAAACATAACTTGACAGAAGAGTTACAAGTGGCCTCCATAAGAAAGGAAGAGAGGGCTGGCAAGATGGCTCACTAAGTTGGGTACTTCCCACCAACTCTGGTAGCCTGAGTCAACCCCTGCAGAACCTGTATTGTAGAAGGAATACACCAATTTCCACAAGTTACCCTCTTTCACCCATGCCCCTTAGTACACAAGCATGTGCACACATAAATAAATAAATAAATAAATAAATAAATAAATAAATAAATAAATGTTAAGAGAAAGGTTGCAGCTAAAGACACTAATAGCCTTGAATTGTGAAGTCTTTAGGAACTTATTCCGGGAAGGAGAGGGGCAGGGGTTAGGGGCAGGGAAAGCACATAAGGAAAGGAGAGAGAAGACACCAGACTCTAAGGATAATCTTAAAAACATCTAATATTCTCAAACAGCTGAGAAATGCCAAGCATGCAAAGAGAGCAAACACACATTCTTGTTGTATTGAAAGTAAACAGAATAGTAAGAATGCATTCTCGGGCTGTCCGGGCTACTGACACAATGTCAACAGATGACAGTGAGATAGGAAAGAATTCAATTTGGATTTTGCATTGGTCTGTTTTGTCAGCAAGCATGACTTTTATTCTGGAATTTACAGAATAAATATTGATAGGTGCATACAGTCCAATAAAGCAGCACCTGGCTCCTCTGAAGTGCTCCCCTTTCCTGGCTATACAAACACACATTCTTGGGGTAGTTTGCTTAGAGAATAAGAATGTATAGCATTTTGTGGGATCGTGGAGACTAGATGAACGTGTTTCCACTTATCTAAAAGAGATACAGATGGATCCTGTCACGTATGGATCAGGGAGCTTGGCATAAATGCAGGCAAGTTTCTGTGATAGAATATTAACAGCTTAGTTTGTGAATACTTGCTAGGGGACATAGTGAACGCTAGGAAAAACCAGTATACATATTAAGAGCAAATCATATTAAACCAGTCAAACACACACATATGCACATGTGTACTCAGATGTGCATGTACACACATACACATGGACAAGCACACACACATGCATGCATGCACACCCATACATGAACACACATACAAATTTAGTGAAGCAAATGCTTCAGATGAATCTTGATGGCTGAACAGCCATTGTCAAGTTTCTTGTGACATCCTTATAGAAGAAATTTAAATGTATAGAGAAAGAGACACCAAGGGTGACATCCAACTTAATGGTGAACATGCTTGGCATCTTTCCAAAAGACTATAAATTAACATACGTTAATGTATTTTGTCTGCATGTGGGAGATTTCTCCCCAGGGTGATCAATAGCAAATGATACTTTCATGATCAGCTATGTGAACTGCAAGAAAAGGAGATATTTAATGCACCAAGTGGCAGAATTCTTTGAATTTTTTTGAAGAGAGAGGAACTTAAATTCATGATACTTTCGAAGCAAAAACAATTTTACTTGGTCAGTTGACTGATTTAGACAGTTAGAATTGGATAGAATATGTAAGTAAATATTTAGAAGTTAGTTCTTGAAAAAGTTCTATGAATTCATTTTGTGACTGGATAAAGAAGTACATCAATTAATTCTAGAAGTGTTCTATTAAAATCACAGTATTCTACTTAGTATTTTCTTAATAAGAAGATATGAAGAGGACTTCAAAGGAAGAGAGAAATTTATTGATCTTTAAAGAAAATAAAACCCTACGCTGCAAAGTGCACAATTATAGAAAATATGATGAATATCTGAACAGCAAGATGGAAAATTTTCTGGCTTTTCACTGAGTGCTTAACTTTAATGCTGATGTAAGACAGGACAGAATTTCAAGGGAGAACTTAGATTCTGTAAAAAAACAAAAATGCATACTGGACTGGGCAGGATGACACAAGCATAGACTCACAGCTTTTAGAAGGCTGAGGGCAGAAAATCATGAATTTGAGAACTGAAGGCCAGTTCTAGACCATACATTCACAGATAGATAGATAGATAGACAGACAGACAGACAGACAGACAGACAGACAGACAGACAGTCAAATAGATGATAGATACATGATAGACAAACAGATAGACAGACAGGACAGACAGATGATAGATACATGATAGACAGGCAAATAGGCAGGCAGGCAGGCAGGCAGGCAGGCAGACAGACAGACAGACAGGCAGGCAGGCAGGCAGGCAGATAGGCAGACAGACAGATAAAATGTTACTGTATAAAACATAGGGCATGTTGGTCCAATCAATCCTGCCCAATGTAACTCTCTTGGCTTGAGGCCTGCCTCTCATAACCATACCTCTCTGCCCACCTCCTGCTATTTGCCACTCCTCCAACCTGGTTCCAGTTACATCAGAAGTCCCACCTCCACAGAGACCAAAAGAAGCCGCTGATTGGGCCGGCATGCTGACGAACTTGTGGGAGGGGTTTTTTGCCTCACCTATTCTAACTGTTGGCTTGTAACAAAGAAGCATTAAATTTAAGATGGCTGAGCAGTCACTACTCCTGTCTAATTTTTTAACCTTCCACGTGGACAGGTATAACTTTGGCCACTCCTACTGTTGCTTTTCCTTCTAACTCCATTTCCCAGAATAACCCTTTCTTTAACGTTAATGCTGGGTGGTAACAGCCCAGGCTTGTTTTGTTCTAAGAACCATACATCATAAGGGGCGTTGACATACTGCAGTGCATTCACTAGGGTAAGCTCAGGGAGATGTGGACACAAAACGACCTGGTCATATGAACTGATGAAAGAACTGGAGTCCTTCAGCAGAAGAGGAGGGTGGCAAGTGTGTCAGTGTCTCCTGAAGCCTGAAAGCTAACTTGGTAGCGCAGGGGCCTGCTATGTTTTCACAGGTAAATGCTTTCTGAATTAAATATCATTTGAAGTAAATTATCTGGGTATTATAATAAAGTGAAAGAGTAAATGGTTATTATTTAACCATAGTATAGTAATAAACTTTGGGGCAGAAATTCGTCCCTGTTTTGAATGTTTGTATATGCATACATGTGTGCCCTGTAAACACACACATGTAGATAGCCACACGGAGTTTGTATAGGAGGGATGCATCAGTTGGCTTTCACTAATTAAAGAGTAGCCCTTATCTGTAAATTTGGAGATGATTGGGTAAGTACTCAGACCAAAGACAAAAGGAAAAAGGTTTTGTCCCTCTACATGAGTGCTCTCCCATAGCAAAGAAAAAACCACCAGCATTAGAGGCAGATGTCACAGCTCTAGCTTAATCTCTTTGGGATTCAGTGGGTGACTGGTGTTGGTGTGGAAACTCTGAAAAACTCTGTTGAGAGGCAATACATTCTCAAACTTCATCATCCATCAGAGTTCGGGGATTTGTTAAATACACCTTGCTGGATACCATCCTCAATTTCTGGCCAGGCATGCCTAAGCTAGAGCTCAACAAAATCTATATTTCTAACAGACTCTCAAGTGATGATCGCACAGTTGATCTGAGGAGTAACTGTGATTATAGGTCTACTTGAATCATGAATTAGCTTCTTTTAATTTCTGACTGCATGCTAAGAGCCCAGGTCCTGGACTCAACAGGCATGACTAGGAGGAGATCTGAATCTCAACAAATGACCCAGTGTTTCCAGTGCAAGCATTACTCTGAGAAGTGTGGACTTAAGCCCCTTGTTCTTTGAATATATTCACAATAGTAACTTTCTTGTACAGCCCCACATTCTTTCTTGACCTTTGAAGGCTACATTTTGGTTTCTTTTGTTTGTTTTCAAGGAAGATCTCCAACTCAAAATCCCTCTGCCTTGGTCTCTTGAGTTTGGGGATTGCAGTCCTATACCACTGCATCTGGTTCCTACACATACCTTTGATGATGGTAGGACTATAGGGACAGAGCCCTAGATTGACAAATGTAACTGCTGATTTTGAGTGTCAGTCTCCAAACTCTATGCTTGCTATAAATGGGTCTAATTAAGGAGACCAGTTAAAGTCTCTTCTACATAGCACCAGCTTTGATTTTGGGAGTGGTTTCTAAAGGCCATATGACATACCAATGACCCTTGGACACCACAGATGACAAAGCACCCAGGAGGCACAGGATCCTGAGCAATGCAGGAAGTAGGTCTTTGAGATCAGCAGGGACTTTTTGCTTACATGTCAAGTAGGTGGCCTCATTTCCTGCCTACAAAACATTCCCACTCAGCAATGCATCCCATGGCGAGGCATATACCCATCTCCCAGGTCTGTTCTGTCTGTTTCAACTTAATCAAGAAGGGCAGAGTTTCCAGCAATGGTAGAAGCAAAGGGTTGGCACTGAGTGACAGGTTTCTTGGTGGAGCACTGAGCCTGCAGGGGGCAGTGTTTGGGACAAGTGGTCATCTCCAGATTTAGGGCTCCCAGTCTTGTCCTCTAGAGGACAAAATAAGCTCTTCTTAAAATGTGGATCAGTGCTGGTGCCACAGCATACTTACTGGTCCATGGGAAGTATCTCCAAGCTGGTAGGTACAAGTAATGGATTTTATCTGGGGTTATGCAATAATTAATCAATACCATGAGACACTGAAGCTAACTCGTCATACTCTGCCAACTTCACACTATAAGTAAAATATAACTGAGGGTATACAGGACATATATGTGTGTGTGTTGAAATAGAATAAAACCTATTATTTTGTTCTAATAGACTCTGATTGCAAAAGAAAAAAGAGGGACCAAAGTGCTGACTCCACAGTGAGAGCACTGGCTGCTCTTGCATAGCACTTGGGTTCGATCCCCAGAACCAACATGGCAGCTCATGACCATCTGAAACTCAGTTCCAGGAAATGGATCCAATGCCTTCTTCTGGCCTCTGTGAGCACATAGCGCACAGACATGCAGGCAAATAAACACACACATAAAACAAATCTAAAAAAAAAAAAGAAAGAAATTCACAACGGCCCATTAGTTTCCAGATTCAACAAATGGTTCAAATTCAATGGTTTCATAAATATATTTAACTGTTCTTCCCCTAAGGAAACTCAGAGTTTAGATACCAGCCCTGTTACCTGGCAGTTATAGCTCTGGGAAAGATCCACTCCTGTACAATTGAGAGAGAGAGAGAGAGAGAGAGAGAGAGAGAGAGATAATAGATAACTTATTTCTACCTCATGTGGTGTTATGAAAATTAAACGGCATAAAATATCCAAAGCAGTTGTAACCATGCATTCTAGAAACTACTCAGTCAGAAACACACAATTTCTTGACATGGAGTTTTCTAAAATGTCATTTCTTTCCAGGGGTCTTTCCCCGCACCATTGCCCACTGGCCTCTGGGAAGAATCTTTGAGTGAGTCTAACAATGTTTGATACCGATGTGAAATATAATACCAGGCAATTCACTGTTGCAACAAAACCAAGTGACCCTTTGTGCTGTCTCATTTCTATGGCAGATCCAAACAGAGTGTCTGTGGTACTTCTCCTTCAGAACTCTAAAACTGTGGAAAGCCCCAGTAAGCAAACACCCTTCAGATAGTGACTCAGCTGGAACTCTGGATATGCCCCCATCTAAGATCTGAGAAGACCTATACTGTGCCCTGCCTGACACAGAGGGGACTTCCCTCCTGCCTCCGACCTGCTTCTTGTAACTGACCTTTAGCTTCAGCGCCACAGCTATGTGATCAATGTCCCTTGAAATGTCCACTCAGTCTGAATCAATTATTCATCTCCTTCCTAGGTGGCGCTGTGATGTTGTTGCCAAGTATGCCCTAATAAACATCTGGGTTACAGGAATGGCTTCGTTCTGACTCTGCTGGAGTTGCATATCTCCTTTCCAGTCACTGTTATGGGCAATGATCCCCACTGCCACTACCACCATTTCAGTGATCGGTTCATTTTACTGTAATGCTGTCGCTAGGTTCCACTTCAGAGAGCTGGGGACTTTCGTAGTGTGGACAAATGGAAACTATCTGCTTCATGAAACAGTCTTGCTTCATGTCCCTCCAAAGGAAATAAGGGTCTGCTTCCAAACCGCATGGATTGCAGATTCTTGGAGGCTTTAGTTGGAGAGAATAATGGCTTTCCTTCTGGAAAATTCCTGGTGAGTTGGCATCGTTGTTATTTCTTCAGCCAGCTGTCTTAATGACCCATACACCCCAAGAATCACTGTGTTAATTATATAGACTGAGCATATTTGAGATAATAGCATTGCCCTTTGTTGGCATACCATTTAGGTTTCCTCTTACCTTTTTGCACTATATATACACATTGGAGTGTATATCTGGGGCGGGGGGTGTAGTTACATTTATGCTCAAAATAGTCTCTACAGTAAATAATCTGCTCATTTTGAGGCAGTTACAGCCTACTCCTTAAATCATTTCCTTAATTGGTTCCTGATCTCCTTACTTATCACTGACTGATGCACAACACTGCCACCTTCAGGTAGTTATAGGAAACGCCCTTTGAGAAGGGGAAAAAAAATGTTAACATTGGTATGAGGCTGGAGTATCCACAAGAAATGGACAAAACAATGTTTGTTTGTATTGCAAGCTGGGGAAGAAAGGACTGTGCTGTTGGGATGTCCCAGCAATTGTGAGGAGGAAATTTGGGTTGTTTTAACAGAAGCAAAGTAAAGGCAGGCATTTGTGAGAGTTCTTGGGGGTTTCCATAGGAGTGGGATGAGTGTCCCAGCCAGCTCCAAATGCTTAAGGAGCTACTCAGGAATGAAATGTCAGCTGACACAGTTTGCTTACTGTTGGACGCACTGCCTAAGATATGTGTGTCTCTGCGGAAGTGGTTATTGTTACCAAGGTCACTTTGAGGTCCCTCCGCCTCCTGGTTTTCTTTTGTGTCTGAATGTCACCAATGTTCTGATGGCCCCACGTTAGTGCTCAATCAAAAGGCATTTTTATCCCACTCAGTTGGACTGCAAATGAATGGTGCAGCTCACAGAAGGCTAGAAGGGTTTTGCTTTGATCTCTAAGTAGCTCAGCCTTCCAGTGGTGCTGATTCTGTCAGAGACACTTTCTGCTCAAATGTCTGTGGATCGGTAACATTAAGCAAGTTGGAGCAGGCTCTCTGGTCAGGCATTGGCCAGGAAAGCTGGCCATGAGCAATTCACCTTTACCACCAGGCTCTCCCCTCTGTCCAGTCCTGTGGAAAATAAAAATCACTTAGGGAAGGTCAGTAAGCATCTCACTGCTTCCCGGGCTCCTCCCACTCAGAACAGGCTTAGTGCAAACTCTAGCCATCGGAGAGGGTGGTCTTTTATTATTTTCAAATAATCCGTTTACCAAACTATAAGACGTTAAATATATTGCCTCCTTTGATGGATAGAAGACTCTCAGAAATCCCAGCCACTCTCCCAGTTTTGTTCAGCTCGTGCAATGTTACTATAGTAAACATCTGCTTTCTTGGCTTTCTGTATAAGAGCTGCTTTAATACAGCCCTAGAAATCTATGATGCATAGACTGCTAGAAACTTCCAAGCAACATTTTTGGCTCCCCATGATCATTGATCAGGACTGTCCCTGAAAGTGAGTGTTGAGCCAGCCAGCATAATGAGGGGCACCAAGAATCCCACAGTCCTAATGGGATGGGAAGGAACTTTCTACAACACAGAAAATGGAAGGCTTCCCGGGACAATAGAAGCTGAGACTGAGGGAGAAGATCAAGGTTTGCTCTATCCACACACTCTCACTAAAGAGCATTTTACAGACGGATCTGAAGTTCAGTTGAAAAAGCAACTTGTTAGTTTTTATATTGACTGCGTTCTGGTCTAAAAATGTGTGTAACAGAAAGGAGGGAAGGATTAGGGAAGGAAGAAACAGAGGAGGGTGAGAAAGAATATGAGAGAGGGGGAGAGGAAGAGAAGGACAAGAAGGGAGGGGAAGGAGAGAAAGAAAGGAGGAAAGGGGAGGAAAGGAAGGAAGTGGGAAGGAGGAAGGGAGGGACAGGAGGGAGAAGGAGACAGGGAGAGAAGGGGAGGGAAGGAAAGGGAGGGAGGGAGAATCTGAAGGGAGGGGGGAAGGGGGAGGGAGAAAGATTAGTAGAAACCAGTATCTAAGCAGTATGATTCACGATGACTTTCTCAAGTCACATCCCCAGCCCCACACAGTGATAAGACCAAACAACCCAGCCAAATGATCATTGTTTATCTTTTACATTAAAAAAAAAAACTATAAATCACTGGTTCTCTAATAAAAGAGGGCTCTGAAAGGCTATTAGAGAACAAAATATAATCTTATAATGCCAGATAATTAGCTTGAAATATGTCTGATACAGCAGTTTAGCTGAAGGATTAAATGTTATTGCAGAGAATTCCAGCAAGCCACAGTGCTCACAGTTGCAGGACGAAATGGTGCAGCAGAGGGGAAGTGTCTTTCTCCCTATATTACATTTGTCTCAGCATCCTATTCTGAATGCCTAATGTGTTTGCTTAAACTAATGACCACACTGAGTGCATTTAGGAGGCATAGTTTGAAGATTTGCATTTTAAATCTAACTGACCCAGTCTCTTAATTGTTATCTATGTTCAGAATGAAAAAGATGATTTCTTTATGTACTGAGGGCTGAGAAGAATACAATATATTCAGGGGCCTTACCCATGCAAAATCAAAGGCAGTGATTATGTGTTTGGGTCAACAAAAGCATATGAAATGCCCAGAAAACTGGAAACCAAGAGTTTCTGAATAAGGCATGAAAAGTATTGCATAAGATCTATCAAGGTGGCACGAGTTTGTGAACCCAGAATCCCAGAGGCTCTGAACGGACTGCACAATTCCCACCCAGGCTAGCCTGGATTATATAGCAAACAGCCAGTGTCAAAAACTAAGACAAAATTGATGCCAGTAAGAGTGCCCATTGTCATCTCAAAATCCACTTAACATGTAATTGTGGCTGGGGTAGGAAACAGTGTCAAGAATAAAATATCAAATAATGAATTGGGGCTAAAATATTAAATTTGCCATCATGAGAGATCTTTCATTCTTTCAGGCCACTCATCATTCATTCAGTCAGTCACTTAGCTCCACAGACATTTATGGAACACCACAGTGGGGCATCCCAAAGCAGAACAATGACTACTCAGAAGTCTTTCCCCTGTGAGAAGTCAATTCTAGCCGGTATCAGCAACTGGATTATGCCCTGTCTGTGTGCAGGGGAGATGTTTTATCCATGTGACTAAATTCAAGCCATGTACCCACTCATGAGTTTCCACCTGAATTTGCAAGACTTCCCTGCATGTTGCTTTATTCCCCTAAAGGATATTATATTTAAACTAATTCTTAAACAACATCATAGGCCAGAAGACACTAATGTCTACAAGCCCTTCAGGACTCCTCATTAACTGGTCCGACCACTCTGAAAATCAATCTGGAGGTTTCTCAGAAAATTGGAAATAGATCTACCTGAAGACCCAATTATACTATAAAAAAAAAAAAAAGAGTTGCCACCCAAGCACCTTCTATAAATGATAAGCATAAACTTTTGTCCAATCTTCATGACCACAACACGCAGGAAGAGACAAGTGGCAGCTGCCTTCTAAGCATAATGCTGTTTTTATTATTATTAAACTTATTTATGTATTCACTTTACAACCCAATATGAGCCCTTCCTCTCCTCCCAGTACCCCTCATGGAAGTCCTCCCTTCTTTTTCCCCTTAGAAGGGGAAGCTCCCCTGTGGGTATCCACCTCCCACACACTACCCTATCCCTCTACCCCTCTACCTGTGGATCCCACACCCCTAAATGGACAGCCTTGTCTCCCCTCAGTGGGAGACCATGTGCCTAGGCCTGCAGTAGAATGCTTTCTTTAGGCCATTTCTAGATTCCTAAACTTGCCAAGGTTAACAAACACCATTGAAAAGCCCGTGAGGTCCTCAGGAGCTGTAAATGAAACGACATTTGTTTGAGTGGTAAGCTTGGAGAGAAAAGCCCGTGTTGTAGTGATGTTCATTGGGTTATAAAGAAGAAAGTGAAGTTATTTGAACAAAAGCTAAGTGAGAACTCCCCAGTGTTCGGCTGCCACCGAAGACGACTGTGGCAATTCTGCCGCATTGCATATTTGCCATCAGGTGTGTTTGAGTTCTTCTGCCTCTGCATTCTCAGATACAACCAAACTTGTCAGAGCAACGGTGCTCTCAAATGACTTTCTCTTCACATCAGCTGCTGTGCTTTCCCCCTCGCAGTGATGGTCTAAGCTGCCATTGCAGCTTGTATTCAAACAGTTTTCCCATGGGCTTTCTGCCCCTAAATGATAACGCTATATTTGGCCACTTGGAGTAATCCATGCGCCTAATAATGCCTGCAATATTGAGGAGCAGTAGAAAGCTTTTCAGATCTATAGACAGAAATGAGATAACAAAACTTCAGAAATAACCTCCTCCTGCTTACAAGGCCTGGCATGATGTTAACTTCCAGAGCTGTGACAGCTCTCAGCTCCTCCGACACAATATCCCAGGATTTATGGTTCTAATGAGAACATAATTGGTAAAGAGGAAACAAGGTGAACATTTAAACCAAAAAAATGTGTCTGTGGGTAAATATCTCTGTGAATTGCTCCATTTAAGAATATAACTGTTATACAATTGTGGATTTGGTTTCCTACTGTTAAGCCCAAGGAAAAAGAGGAAGGGGAGAGGTAAATGGAAGGAAGGATGGATTTCCACAGGGTCTGAATACTGAAGATGGTGGTTAACAGCATATACTTAGTAGTCATTCACTGACTGGACAACTATTTATAGCACCTATTCTAGACAGGTCCAGTTTGGTTCTTGAGATAAGACATGGTCTGCTATCTCCTCAAGTTCCTGGCAAGACAAGGAAGATGGAAATCAAATTGCTACAAATGAAAGCTAAGGAAGCATGTGGTCTTCGCCCTCCTGCAAGGATGTGCAAAGAAATCAGGGAAGAGAAAGCAAGAATCATGTCCTCCTGTGGAACTGTGCATGTAGCTTTTCAACACAACAGAGAAACAGCTCGCATAGGCCACGCATGCGGAGAAATGTCTTAGTTAAGGTTACTATCGCTGTGACGAAACACCATGCCCAAAAACGAGTTGAAGAGGAAAGGGTTTTTATATGGCTTACTCTTTCACATGGTAGTTCATCACCGAAGGAAGTCAGGAACTCAAAGAGGGCGGGAACCTGGAGATACGAACTGATGCAGAGCGCCGTGGAGAGATGTTCCTTACTGGCCTGCTTCCTAGCTTGTTCATCCCGCTTTCTTAGAGAGCCGAGCCCCAGGGATAGCACCACCCACAATGGTCTGGGCTTTCCCCAATCAAACACTAATTAAGAAGATTCCCTCCTGATTTACCTCAGCCCAGTCTTATGGAGGCATTTTCTTCACTAAGTTCCCTCCTCTCAGATGTCTTTAGCTTGTGTCAAGTTAGCATAAAACTATCCAGCCCAAGAAGGCGCATATAGTTTGAAAGGCTGTAGACCATGGCATCTGAATCATCTCACTTTTGGTGACGATTTCCTGGTAAACGCAAGTGCAGATGGCAAGAATCATCAATCTCTTGAGTGAGGAAGAAAATGCAGCTGAGCAGAGTCAAAGCCAGTCTCTCACAATAACCCTGATGTGAAAACTCTCAAGCCCCTCAAGAACCATCTCAGGGCACCTGCGTACTGACCTAAAGATACTTAACTCGGGTTTACCTCACACAGTGCCATCCTGGGACCTAGATTTTAGCCATAGTAGAGATTTTAAAAATACAAATAATATTCAGACTGTAGCTTGGATATGGGTAATAGTAATTTAACCAGACCAAGATCAAATTAACTGACAGAAAAGACCAAACACAGAGAGTATAATTGTGGTTGACAAACTCAATCTGATCCGGGTCTGGTTTTGAGCATAATTTTTTATCAATCCACATTTCTGTGAGTTCACTCACATACAGTTTTGGGCCATTTTCACAGCATAAGAACAGAAGTGAGTAGCTTCTCAATAAAAGTTTTTTTTTTCTTTTATAGCTGAGTAGTAGATTTGAGTAAAAAACAAAATATCCAACTAGTGAAAGCAAAGGCACACACCAGACCTGGTGATACATATCTTGACTCCCAGCTTCTCAGAACATAGAAGCCAGCAATGCGAGGATTTGGGCGGGAATTGAAACCGCCGCCACCGCTGCTCTCCAGCTCCGGAGCACCGCTGCTCTGGAAACGGCACCATGGTGCGCCCTACCAGAAATAAAAAACCAGTCAATTATTCACAGTTTGAGGATTCTGGCAGTGACTCTGACGATGATTTTATTTCTGTATCTGTAAACAAGTCAAAAACCGTGCCAAAGGTGTTAAAGCAAGAAAAACCAAAGCCTAACTTGAAGAATCTCCAAAAAGAAGAGGTCTTACCAACAGAACCCCCTAAAAAAAGGGTGGCTTTAGATGACAAGGTCTTCCAGAGAGGTCTAGAAGTTGCCCTGGCTTTATCTGTGAAGAATCTTCCAACACTTACCAACCAAGTGAAGGAGTCTGAAGAGAAAAGCAGTGACAAACAAGGCAAAAGGAAAACAGAAAAAACGGATAAACCTCCCCGTTTCTCTAACTGCAGTGTAGCCAGTGATGATGTAGATTTGAACAAGATCACAGAAGAGGGGGATGCCGAGGGTGTTGAAGGAGAGAGAAAAGCAGCATCTGAAGCCGAAGCTCTGCCGAGGAGGGTACTTTCAGAGGACAGCGGTGGCCGCAGTGATAATGACACTGAGCCAGAGGGTGCGGCTGGTGAAGATTCAGAAAGTGATCCTGATTTTGATGAGAATGAAGAAAGTGATGAAGACTTTGGTGTAAGAAGTAGTAAAGAAACAAAGAAGAAAACAGTGCAGAAGAAACCCGCAGGGGAAAAGAGGGAAAAGAAATCAAAACCCAAATGTGAGGCATCAGTGACTTCAGTAGACCCAGCTCCAGCTGCCATCAAGTCAGGATCTCCATCCTTACCCCAAGCAATCGGTCTTCCTTCTGAGGCCACTAGGAAACCAGCAATAATGTGCAGCCCCTCAGCTGAGAGCAAGAGGCCCAAGTGGGTCCCCCCAGCTGCCTCTGGGAGCAGAAACTCCAGCAGCAGCCCATTGGCAGGAACACCCGCCAAGTCCCCAAGTCAGAGTCTGCGGCTGGGCCTCTCCCGATTAGCGCCAGTTAAGCGTTTGCATCCAAGTGCCACAAGCAGCCAAGTGCGGTAGCAGGAGAGGACCCCTGGGCCCCTCGGGACTGCAAAGCGGGTTGTCAACATTCAGCTTCAACATGAAAGAACTTTTAATGGACCACATGAAGGACCATGTCTGTGTATGATTCTAGTCTCATTAACGCCTTTTCTGTCCTTCAGCAAAGGGTTCTGGGACCTTTCCTTGTGCCACTTCTGAAGATTGTGTTGTGTTTTCTTATGTTTCATAAGTCATTGTCACATGGGCTCTGCAGCACATCTGTAGTCACATGTCTCCCAGCTCTGTGTGGCAAGGGGACATCCTGGGTTTCTTCAGGAGGCATTTCTGAAATCTTTCCCATACTACATTTCTTCAGGTTTATTATAAGCTTATTCTCTTTGTCCAGGTCTTTTTTAGTAAGAACTCTGCTTTTGTACATATTAAAGTGTTGACTGTACTGCAGCATGTATCCCTACATGGGGACAGATGGTTAGTGTACAGCAGATAGAATTTCGTAACACTGTATGAACTTTTCATTGTCAAAACCTTTAATACACGTGAAAAGATTTAAAATGTGTTCATTGATGCCATATATCTACCTGTGTATCTACATTTTGCTAAAATGAGTCTTGTGTGGTCAACATAAGCAAGGGGAAGTGGCTTCATCACTTTAGATGAAGCCCAAGGTAGAAAGATTGTCACCTCGGCACCCCTGTCATTAGCTAATGCAGCCTCTCAAGAAGCTTAGATTTATTGTCAATAAAAGTAATTATTTTTATGGTGAGAATATCAATTTGTTTCTGATCATTTTAATAAAATATTTAAGGATTACTATGAAAAAAAAAAAGAAGCCAGCAATGCATCTCAAAATAAATTAAAAATAAACACAATCAAGCTCATTTTATGAATCCAGGATTATACTGATACCAAAATTCAATAAACACACACGAGGAAAGAAAACTATGCCTAATCTCCCCGATGAACATGGATGAGAAACTCTTCATAAAATACTTGCAAACTGGATTCAGCAATGCATTTCCTTAGATCATTTCCTTTACCCAATCACCTTATTGTATTAAAATCTGTAAATGCAATGTCTTACATTAATACGTTTAATCACAGAAGTCACATGATCACATCGATGGGTGCAGAAGAGCCCTTTGACAAGGAGCAACATCCTTTCATTATAAAACAGAAAACTTCTAAAGAAACTAAGGACAGGTGAAACATAACAACATAATAACAGAAACATATGGTAAAACTATGGCAAACATAATTGAGTGGCAAAATAGTTCCATGAAAATCAGACAAGACAACTGTGCCCCCTTCTCATCACTTCTTCAATATGGGGCCAATGTGTGCATTATAGAAATAAGACAAAAGACAGAAACACGAGAGGTACAAATAGGAAATGAAGTCAAATTGTCCCTATTTGTAAACAATAGGGTTGTGTGTATAAAAGGCCATATGGACACTTCCGGGAAATTCTCAGACTGACACTTCCAGTAAAATGTAATGATTTATAAAATAGTATATAAAAATCAGTAGCTTAAAGTTGAGAAAGCCAGGGGAAGCAAGCCAGTAAGTAACATCTCTCCATGGCCTCTGCATCAGCTCCTTTTTCCTGCCCTGTATGAGTTCCAGTCCTGACTTCCTTTGGTGATGAACAGCCATGTGGATGTGTAACCTTTCCTCCCCACTCCCCAAAAATCAGTAGCTTACCTACTTAACCATAAAAACATACTCACAAAGACATGGGGAAAATCCATTTAGAAGAACTTTAAAAATATTAGCACCTTGGCATGAACTTAACCAAGGTTGTGAAAAAACCCCATAATGAAAATTTTAAAATACTGAAGATACTGAAGAAGATACTAGAAGACAAACTTCCTAACACACAGACTGACAAAATTAATATTGTGAAGTGACTACATTACTAAAAGCAATCTACAGATTCAATGCAACTGCAAAAGGATTCATACAGCATTCAATGTGAATGCAGCAAAAAAAGAAAAAAAAAGAAATTAAGAGTTTTATGTAAGTTCACGATAACACTTTAAAAAGCAATAGAGGACAAAACAATGTGGAGAAATATATTTAAAAACTAAGAAGGGATGGGAAACAGGTATTGGGAGTTGGTAGAGATGTAACACAGTACATAGATATTGGTGAAATAAAAGCTCCAGAACAAATAAAAATGTCAGGTGAGGTGGTGCATACTTATATTCCAGTGCTAGGGAGGCAGAGGCAGGAGGATACTCAGGTCTCACTGGCCAGTCCATCCAGCCTGACTGGTGAATGCATGGTCCAGGAGAGCTACTACCTCAAAGGAGGTAGTGAGCATTCCTGAGGATGTCACCCAAGGTTGTTGGCCTCCACATACCCTTGTATGCACATGCACACACACACACACACACACACACACACACACACACACACGCAAACAAGCACAGCAAAACCCGTGAATAAAACAAGACACAGGTAAATAAATATGCAAAATTAGTAGTCATAATATACTCCAGTGAAAAAATATGATATTAAAAATAAGTCACAATATCACAGTAATTTGAAGAAAAACATATGCTCACCACACTATACATACACATTCATGTGTGCAGGGGAGAAATAAAAATTGGGAGAGTCGTGACTAAGGTTGTAGCATTTATAGCCTAGCACAGTTAGCCTGGAACTCAATCCCACTCTATAATTCACTTAGCTACATCATTTAATTTGGGAAGTGTTCCATATCTCTGTGTCCATTTTTCTTTGCAAATACTCAGTGGTAACTAACGTATTTTCCTCAAGAGCATGCTGGGAGTCTTGGGTGAATTAAAGTGCATACAACATTTTCTAGCACTCAGTCCATGTGACTCCCTGTGATGGGAGGGAAATCACAATAAAAACACGACTGTCTTTCAACCATTTTCCATCCAGTGTTTATTTCATTCATGTAACATGAACGGGATTCTGAGAGATCTAAATGTGAGTTTGACATGCCCTGTCTTCAGAGAGCAGAGTTTGCGCCTAAACATGAGTTAGCAACATATCTCCTCACTATCGTGCTGCAAAAGTGAACTCTGAAGTGGTAGAGCAGTTGCCTGGCACAGCTTGAACATGCCGCAGACCTAATTTTTGCCCCATGTTATTTGAAGATGTTTCCTATAATAAATTCACTCTACTCATACATAAAGCTGTCATTCATCATTGCAATACTACTCTTTCGGGAGGCTATGACTAGTGTAATAACTATGACCAATAATAAACAAGGCTATTTGCTGCTTGCTCTGAGGGATATAAATCATCCTGAAGGTAGTTGCATTCTCTAACTACCCCCACCTCTCAAAGGGGAGCTATCTATTATGGCAAAGTATCTGCAATGTAAAATATTTGACTGATCAGCCCCAAATCAAGACAACTTGTGCCAATATTACAAAAAAAAAATTTTTTTTTCAATTATTTCAGGATTGTTGCAAAGAATTCAGGGTATGTTCCCATTCCTAACTTCATAATTCAAACTTATCTGTAGCACATTGCATTTTGTAATGACCTCCTTCTGGGTTGGGGCATCTGTCTATTCAGTTTGGGTGGTGTCAAGCACAGAGTAACTCGGCCAGGTCAGTTCCCCTACAAGCATTAGCTCTTCCAACACTTGTGAACTCTGAAGGATGTGAACCTCTGAACCAAACCACTCCACCTGCCTTTCGGTCTTGAATCTCCCTCAGACACGCTGCAACACCAAGTTTGCAGTCGCATAGAAAGGGCATGGGGCTCCGAGTCACTTCCCTATCTAGTAATTAATTCTCTGGGCCTTGGTATTGACATGGTAAAAGGGAAAATAAACGTGAGAATGGCATTTAAAGCCATTTTCAAGTATGATTCTCAATGAATTTTCTGCACAGATTTATCCCTGACCTCAGCCAGGAACCATTGGCTTGCCCACTTACTTTGGAAGTCTTCCCCTGGCCCAAGTCTTCTCTGCTCACTTTGAGTAAAACTCTGACACAAAATCCTCTGTCCCAGCTTCAATATGGCTCCACTTTGTATGTTGCTACCTCTCCATATATTTTGGAGAAGCTGTCAGACAATCAGTTAGCAGCTCTTCTAGGACTCTTCTCCCATCTACGAGATTAAAAATAATATCAGCTATTCTTACTTCACCGAAACATTGCGACTTGGGGGAAACTGAAAGAATTGTGGAGGACACTGTATAAACAGAATGAAAAGCAGATCATTACAACGTTGCTTTCCCTAGAAACTGAAAAGCATCATGGGTCACAGGGGGATAGCTCTAACATCACTGTTACTGTTATCACAGAATGTGTGACATTTAAATCTTGTTGACCTCGAGTTTGAGAACTTGTTGTACACTTTGACTGAGCATTGTAAATCTGGCCTGACGTTGACGAAATGTGCCCGATGGCTTTCTGTACACCAATCTTCTGAGTGGGTGGCCACACTCCGGAGAAAATTGCCTCTGCCTTTTAATGTAATTATGGTGCAATTACGAAGTGCATATCATCTTGCTAAGGCTGACTGTATAAGTTAAACATATCAATTTTTCATCACAGCCAGGAAACTAAACAGAGCATACCAAAAAAAAAAAAAAAAGGAATTACATGATGTTGATGCTGGTAAAATGTTGATGGAAATCCCATCTCTTATGTTCCTAAGGACTGTGCTGCCCCAGCCCCCACCTCTCTCTCTCATGATGCTTAACATCTTCTTCCTTCCCTTCAGCATCTTATCATACTCTTCACATGGAAAATGAGTTTTCTTCCTTTCAATATAGAAAAGAACTGATACTAACTTAATAACAAAGTAGATTAAACAGTTGGTAACCTCATCAGACCGTAACCACTTTAACATTTGAACCGTATTTTTTGCCTTACTTTTGCTGTGTTTTGTTTTGAGACAGGCTTTCTGTCCACATAGTCCAGGCCGGCCTTGAGTTCATGATCCTCCTGGCTGTATTCCACTATACTCAACTCACTATGTACCCCTGGGGGCCCTGGAACTCACTATGCACATTAGACTAGCATTAAACTCAGAGACCTACCTTCCTCTGCCTCCTGGGTGCTAGGATGAAAGGTGTGCACCACCGCCCACCCCAGCCACAGCTCTGCTTTCACATTTCTTCTCTCTTTTCTTTGCCACAGACCCCCCCTTCAAGAATGTTCTGTAAAAGTCATCCTGGTACTGCTCTGAAAACTTTCACCAAAACTTACCATGAGCCACATGAGCCTATTTGACAAATTTAGTGACCTCCCTCATAACACCCATCCTACTTGATCTCAACTGCAGAATGGCCACCCATTCACTGGAAAACCCTCCTCCCTTGACACTCAGAATGGACGGCTCCCTAGTCTGACTTCCATCCACCTCCTCCTTCTTGGTTAGCAATCTTTACTTTGTAAGACAGAAACACCACCCACTGAGCTACTCACAGACTCAAAGTGGAGTTCTACTTTCCTATGTATTAACCAGTTCAGAAGCCCAGACATAACTAGCAGGGGGCCAGAGGAAAACAGGTTTAAGAAGAATCGGAGTATGAAGACCATCAAGGCTTACAGGAACTGAAGGGATTTCCTCACTCTTGACTGAAAACCACTGTGAGGGTGGCCTTGGTTTTCATGTACAAAAAATCTTGCAGTACTATGGCCACTTCCTTTAAAAGCTTAAAGTTGAGCCCAGCACCCAAAAGAGGGTGTTTCTTTGAATTAAGAATGTCATCAAGTAAGGCTTTGATTTTTAGTATTTTAGGGTTTGTTGCATGATATAAAACAAAATAGATGCTCAAAAACTAGTTCTGAATGAAAGAAAGAAATCAGAGTTAATAGTTAGCTATAATGTAACCTCTCTGGACTCAGTTTCCCAATCTGTAAAATGAGATAAGATGCAATGAATTTGTATGTTTCTTTCTGATTTAAAACAGTCCTTGTTCTTATACAAATATTACTGGAACAATCTAGTGACTCTTTCATAACACAGAAACTAAATTCCATAGACTACTCTTTGGTCAAAAAATATTAAATCAAAGATGGAAAATTCTTTTTCTTTCCTTTAAATATGTTCTCCTATTGCTGGATGAAATGTGTTAGTTCTGGAAAGAAGCCAATACAAGGCTTAGAAAAGAGTTAAGAGCCAATAGAGACATTGCATTTAATTATTTTAAAAGCATATTGTAAATTTCCCATCAGTTACATTATAATTTCTTTCCATTAATCATGAAGGACTAATGTTTTTAGTTTGGTCTCTTGAGTATAAAATTTGGATATATGTCTAACTCTCCTCGAGGCCTTGTCAACCTAAGGCACACACACTTATGTGTGTGTATGCAAGTCTGTGGGTGTCTTATATGTGTGTATGCAAGTCTGTGGGTGTCTTATGTGTGTGTATGCAAGTCTGTGGGTGTCTTTTGGTCTTTGCTTTGCTCCCTCCCTCTCGCTCCCCTAGAGAAGAGTCGAGTTCCAAATTTTAAAAAGTATTTTGGTATAAGGCAAAATGAATGTGGGTGATAGACCCCTGCAGAGTATTTGGAGAAAAAGATCCAAACTAGTGGTGGGTGTTCTGAGTCGAGGCAGGAAGAAATGTGGCACTGTATGGCTGAAAAATCAAGAGTCACAGGAGCTAATTCTGATGCTGCCATTAGCATCTTCTGTGACCTTGGAACCAATGATTCTGTAAGATCTTTTAGATCAAGGCAGCCACTTGAACCTCCCTCTTTATTGTATCAGGGCTCCTCCCAGGGTTAACCTCCATTGACTTCACTTTTAATGCTCTGCCCTTGGCTTTATGAAAGGCCATCATAAGAAGCAGTGTATGAAGCCTAGTGCTGATGTAAGCATAAATCTATGCTGGTAGCTGCACTAGAGAGAGTATTTATGAAAAGCCATGTGAAATAACCTCATATAAATTAAGTCTAAGAGAACTGCCTCTTCCAGGACCTTAATGACAATTATTTACTAACACGGGTAATACTCTCTGTGCCACCACAATGCCCACAGATTTGCCTTTTATTTTTATTTGTAAATTTTAAATAGCAGAGTAAAAAATATATACATGTATATTATTCAATCCAAAGCTAATCACATTAAAATGTTAATATACTCCACTCAAGGTTTCCATACTTGAGATTATTATACATAATCATTTGTGTGCTCCATTTGTACATTATTGTACTATAACATTGTTCATGTGGTTAGGAGACTTGAATCACTGTTCACATTATAAAGAGACAGCCCAAATTGAGTCTGGAGCAGTAGCACCAGCCTCCACAGCTAGCAGCAGTATTTTCCTTCCCATGATCCTTTTAGCACTATAGACACTGTGTTCCTATGCAGGAAGCTTGTCCTCAAGTTGTGTAACATTGTTTGGACCTAGTGGAAGATCATTAGGTCTTTTGGGGATACTGTCCTTGAGGTCTAACACTGCTCACCTGGAGTGAGTTATTTCCATGAGAATGAGTTGCAAAAATCAAGTTCCACCCTGGATCCCCCTTGCCTCTTCTTTCACCACATCTTCTCTGTCTCTCTCTCTGTCTCTCTCTGTCTCTGTCTCTGTCTATCTCTGTCTCTGTCTATCTCTGTCTCTCTCTGTCTCTGTCTCTGTCCCTGTCTCTCTTTGTCTCTGTCTATCTCTCTGTCTCTCTCTGTCTCTCTCTCTGTCTTTGTCTACACACACACACACACACACACACACACACACACACACACACACAAGATGTAACACAGATTGTAACACAGGCACCTCCTGATCTTAGACTTTCAGCCTTTAAATCTGTGGGCTGAATAAACCTTTTTTCCTTATAAAGTTATTTTGCCACAATAACATAAAACAGATTGGGACATATACATTTTTTATTTTACTAGATAGTAACCTGATGAGTAAGGAATCTTTGACAATAATTCACAATAAAATAAAAGTTCCTTTATTACTCAACTTCTATAGAACTCATAGAGGGTTCTGAAAGGGTGAGAGGGTGGCCAGCATTTTCAAAGGTGAAAACTATAGACTAACTGTCGCACCGTGGGAATTTTCTCTATTATGTCTGACTTCTGAAATCTTCCTTTTTCTTCTCCTTGTCTTTAATCTTATGACATGTCTCCACTTCAACTCCCCCAATGATCACAATTACTATGAGTGATAATATAATCACAAATTCAAAAAATTTATCTTTTAGGGCAATGAGATATTGTCCCTAAAAAGGCAAACAGGCTCACTGTAGCTCAATAAAACCTACTCTCACTCATTTGGAAGAACATTTGTTAAAGAAGATTTACCAAGAGAGTTTATTAAAAGAAGTTTTTAGAATCTCTGTAATGGCCTTGGGGGTAAGCAGTTGGTCAAAGGATGATGACAGCTTGGGACAGCAGAGGAACACATACTCTGTGGTTAACACCATCTACTGACAGTTTCTAACACTGTAAGTCTTATTTCTCATATTAGAAATTTGAATTCTGTTAAAAAAAAATCTAGGTTTCTTTTCCACCCTTCAAAGCTTTCCATTTAGACACACACAGATAATTTATAGAGATATACCCACAATCACTTAAATACTCAAAATCTAATATGTAGCATTTATTATCTGCATGGTTATCCTTTTGAAAGAAGTATGTTTATATGCAACCCATCCTGGCCTCAATAAATGGATTTCCTTTATCTCTTGAGTATTGAGAGATCTCTGGAGTGTACCATCATCTCTGGCAACATCTATTATTTATAGTCTCGTATAGGAGTGGTTCTCAACCTGTGGGTCATGATCCCTTTGGAGGTCAAATGGCCCTCTCTCAATGGGTCACCTAAGACCATTAGAAATATCAGACATTTACATCATGATTCCCAACAGTAGCAAAATAAAAGTTATGAAAAAGCAACTAAAATAATTTTATGGTTGAGGTCACCACATGAAGAACTGTCACAGCATTAGGAACATTGAGAACCACCGTACTCTAATTACATATGGCACACCATGCACATGCCATACATCATATATGTCCAGGAGGTAAATGAAGAAGTGGTTTGGGCAGGATGCTAAAGCAACAATTTTAAGTCATTCCCCTGCTAGTTGCTGTCAAAGCCAGGATGTCAAGGTGGTGTAGAATTAACTAGATAATCAAGACCCAAAGCAGGGACCCAGGACTGGTAGACTTGATGTGAAATGATCAATTTGAAAATAACAGGTCTAAAAGGATAGGCAACAGAGATGGCCTAGGGACCCAAAGTCAACCATAGTCTCAGGTAAGTTCTAACAGTTACCTTGAAAGCTTCTGTAGGATCTCAAAAGCAGCCTACCAGCTCATACTTCAATTTGTGCCTAATAATATCAGAAGCTTTCACTGAAAGGTGGGGTGCATGCTTTTGAAATCGAGACAAGAGATAGGCAGCATGTCCTCGTGATGCACAACAGAACAACAGACACTGTGAAGGTTCTGTGCCCCAGTGTAGGGGAATGCCAGGGCTAGAAAGTGGGAGAGGGCGGGGTGGCAGGCATGGGGAAGTGGGAGGCAACAGGGGTTTGTTTTTGTTTGTTTCTTTGTTTTTTGGAGGGGAAACTGGGAATGGAGAAATTAACATGTAAATAAAGAAAATATCGAAAAATAAATAAAAAATAAAAAAAAAAAAAAAGAACAACAGACACACAAAGGCTTCTAGGGGAGATATTTGTCTCCTCTATTTTTGCTGTATATTACTATTTACACTCCATGTGAAGTTACTTGCTAACTGTATCCTTTAGTTGACTTGCAGTGCAAATGATTTCAGCAAAGTACAAGAGACAACCCCAAAGATTCATTGTTCTTGGACATTAAACACTTATATTCCATGTAACAGTCTCACCTTAATACTTTCTTATTAAATTGCACATAAATATACTAGTTTCTTAAATCCTTTTCAAGGCAGTCACAATATTGTACTATCTCCCTTATTAATTGCTTTATTTAACAATACCTAAATTCCAAGTCCTTTCCACTCGAAACCTTGTCATTCCATTCTCTCTCTATGTTACGGTCAGTCCATAAACTTTTACTTTCAACTTAGATCTCATTACCCATGTTGTCACAGGCTCTAGTTACCTCTGAACAACTTTCCCCCGGTAACATTTGATCTCCTGTCATATGCTGTTCTATAAGGCCAACCACTAAGTCCAAAAGAAAGGCTGAGACAAGATTCTAACAAACTCTATAAGAGCTGTAGCTAAAAGCTCAGAGAACTAGTTGAAGACTCTAGCCCTTGGCATCTGAAAAACAGCAGAGAGAAGACCATCACCACAGCCTCTCCTTGCCCTTCTCTGAGACAGGCCTACAGACCGAGACAGAATTTTCTGGTCTTCCTCTGAGGGAGATCCTTAGGTTCTCATTCAAGAAGAGACTTTCTTATATCCACAAGAAAATAAATGGTGACTTTGAAATGTTACAAGAGTCTGGATACACAAGGATGTGACAAGTTCCTCCCTGTCTCTCATCATGCATACTGTTCAACCTTGCTTCCCTATGACTGCCTCAAACTGCTTCCCTATGACTGCCTCAACCTTGCTTCCCTATGACTGCCTCAAGCTGCTTCGCTTTTGTCATGGAAGTCATTCAAGTCTCCTTGATGATTTGTGTCTTGGTTTCTGAAGGCTCCCATGTCATGAAAATATATATTAAGTAACTCTTTGCTAGGAAAAGATAAATTGCTGCCAATTTAAAGGCTAAATTATCTTTATTGATGATTTCAATGCTGAACAAAATGCTATAGTATAAAATGCAGTGGGTGATCTGATGAGATTGGCTTTTACAGGCAAAAAAAAATGACTTGAGAAACAAAACTGAGCTGGCCATTTCAGAGATGAGTTCCTTAGAGGAATAGACATAATGGAGATTGCTAAGCATGCTGGCTCAGGTAAGCTGGGCCTCTCTCAACTGTTGCTATGAGTATCCTGGTATAAGAAAAAAGGTTGACATCAACCAGCACAACTGCATGACATGTAGCATAAGTAATTCCATCTGATTTAGTCCTGTTGAAGGCTAGCTCAGGAACCTAGTTTAAATCACTAGCCTCTCATAAATTTTGTTTGGTAATATTTTCCCTTTTCAATATGCCCTTTATCATAAAGACACATACATACACACACACATACACACACAGGTACATACACATACATAGACATGTACACATGAGTGCATGTGAACATGCTCATGTATGCAACTTGGCAGATACTCAAGGGTACACATGTGCTTGCACACACAGACATACATGTGTAGACACAAGCAAGTACATACTCAAATACATATATACAAACTCATGCGTCCATTTGTGCACTTTTTAAATGCAGGTACACATGTGTGCATATGCATGCATGAATAATCATATATCTAAATGCATATATCCATATGTACAGCTATACACATTCACAGAAATACATACACACGTAGACCCATAAAGGTATGTGCACATGATATGTGAATACACATGTTTTCACACACCCATAAAGATACATTTGCACCTATATACATGTTCCTACCCATACTTATGCACACACAGAGACATGTAAATGATCACATAGATGCACACACTGATGCATGCTCATGAACATTCACACACACAAACATGTGCACACATGCATGCTCACACACACATGGGCACACACACAAATGCACACATATATACGTAGCTTCTTTCAGTTGCTGCCTTGGAGAAACCTTTCTAGCTACCAAAGCAACAAGTTTATGTTTACCTTAACATCCTAATTGTTGAAATTCTATGCATCTGTATAACTGACATTGTTCTTTCCTGTCTGGCCTATGACTGATAGGATGGCAGCACCAAGACTCAAACCAGGCAGGTGGCCTTCATCACCTGTCCTGTAGCCCAGGGCAAGAGCAAACAGAAAGTCAAGCCTGGGGTTTCCTTTTCTTGGCAACAGGAGCCAGCCTCTGCTCACACCTAATCTCAGACACTATTTTACCAGGAGGAAAAGAGCCTTGGACAGAGCCATGCAGAGCAGCTTAGTTTCTCATTGTCTCTTTTCCAGCAGGGGACCTGAGCTTTAACTTTGCAAACACCATAGGGTATTTTTCTAAAATAAAAAAGCTGTTAGTCCCGTCCCACCCCCACAAGGTACAATTAGTTCCAGCAACAAGGAAAAACTGACATTTTGAAAAACAAAAAAAAAAGTCGTTATTTGTCTTAGGTTTCACATATCTGAGAGCTGATTCCCCAGGAGAACTCCAAGTCAGAGTATTTTCTTCTCAAAAGTCTGTTAAAAGCTGTAGGTGCCAGGGCTGAAGTGAAACAGTGGAGAACCTACCCCGGGTCTGTGGTTACTCCCAAGTCATAACTAGTAGCCCCACTTGTGGTCCTTGAAATGTTTATTTAATTCATTAAGGATGATTTAAAAGCAAATGCAAAAAAATACAACTAGCTATTCAGGCTAGCTGAAGTAGAAAGCATGATTTAGCTGTTTGTACTCAGTAGTGTATTAGAAAATCTAAGAGTTTGTCTTAGTGGTTTCCATATCTCTGTTCTACCTTTTGTCTATGAAACATTCTAATTGCCCCTTTTTTTATTTTCTAGTGTACCTCTGTTCCTGAATTAACTAACATGAGCAACCCTGCCCCCTCACTTAGCTAGCTAGTGCGTCAACAAACCCAAGGCCCCTGTGTTGATTCCCAGCTGATGGCATTGTCTGAAGATGCTGGAACCTTTGGGAGGTAGAGCCTAGTGAAGGAAATGAAGGCATTGTGGGCATGCCACAAAGGGGAGACTGGCACTCTAGCCCTCTTAGCTTCACCCTTAGATAACTAGCCCTCATTCCAGCATGAACCTCCTGACATGATATTCTGCTCCATGTTTCCACAAACAGTGGGACCAACAGATTGTGTCCTGAAACTTCTGAACTAATGAGCCATGTCCTTTTTTTTTTTTTTAAACCTTTTAAGTTCTGTATGTCAGATGTTTTGTCACAGTGATGGAAAACCAACTCAAAAGTCAAAGTCTTCACTTTAGGGGTTATAATCAGAGAAGGAGCCAGCAGTAAAGGAGACAGGCCATTCTCACGTAATGTTACCGGGTCCACTTGCAGTGTCTCTTTCAGTTGTTGTCTGGTATTCAATCGCATGTCAGATACTATTCAAGAGAATAAAACAAAATATCAGGTACTATAATCTTCTAAATGGTAAAAGAAAATAATAAAACCAAATGCTTAAAAATACTTGAATGCTTTTGTTTTGTTTTCAGATTGTATTTTAATTGTGATTAAATTCTCCCTTCCCTTTCCTCCCTCCAAACTCTCCCATATACCCCTTCCTGGTCTCCTTCAAATGTATGGTCTCTTCTCTTCATTAAGTATTGTTATATACATATGTTTATATATAGATATAATCCTAAATATAACCTGTTAAGTCCATATGTTAGTTGTAAATATGTTTTCAGGGCTGACCGTTTGGCACTGAACACTGATTGGTTCATCTTTCCTTGGAGAGGGCCAACTCTCCGCCCCCACCCTCCCAAAGCTTTCCTCATTTGGCTGTAGTTCTTTTTGTAGAGCCTGGGTCTCCTGAGCCTTTCCCTATCCGGTCTGGCATGTTTGTTGTTGATCTCCTCGTTCAGTTCATGCTTGGGTAGTGGTGATGGTGAACGTTACAGTTTTGCTTCTGACACACTAGGACACACGACCTCACAGCAAACTCCCTGGTCCTCTGGCTCTTACAATCTTGACACCCCCTCTTCCACAATGTCCCCCAAGCCTTAGGTGTGGGAGAGTTTTGTAGATGTGTCCATTCAGACTGGGCTCCATATTCTGCATTTTGGTTGGCTGTGGTTTTCTGTAGTAGTCTTCCTTTGTTGCAGAGAAAAGTCTTCTTGATGAGTGGTAAAGACTATATTTAGTGGTGGGTTAAGGACAAATGTTTATAGATCATTTCTTTGTTTGGGCTATGTTGGGTTAGAAAATTGATAGTTTAATATTCTACTCCAATAAGCATGATGCACTAGCACCAATTTATTAGCTAAGTTTCCAGGGCCAGGCATGATTTCTCTCATGTTGAGCATATCTTCATTCCAACTAGCGAGCAGTTGCTTACCTCCACCATGGTATGAGTGCCACTACAGCACCCATAAGGCTATTGTGCCATGCTGCTCATTGATGCGATTTGAAGGCATCATAACTAGGTAGGGCTGTTGGGTGCCTCCTTCCTTTTGAAACTGGCATGGCAACTTCAGAGAGCATGAAAGTTAGTCCTGAAAGTAGGGGGAATTCAGGTTAATTCTAGTATAGGAATTCTTGATACAGCCACCTTGCTTTAAAAATTAGGAAAGGAGAAAATAGAAAGCATCATAGAAAAGGAAAGAGTTGCCAAGGTTGTAAATCTTCTAGGGGCATAATAAATGCTAGGCCAGATTTATTATCATCATCATTGTTGTTATGAACAATGTATTATACCGTGAGGAAAATACTTAATATGACTATAACATTTATAGCACATGATACCATAAAAAGCTTTCAGTAGTGGGATAGGAAGAGAGACATGGGGACTCTGCCATGCTGAGAAGCTCATGAAAGACTCACATGGCTGAGCACATAGTTTTATCTCTGACAAATTATTCCAAAACCAAGGATATGCAGTACTTTGTATGACTGACCATTTGACCCTGGGCATCTCTAGGTGGCAGGCCACTACTTTGATCCCTGCTCCTAGGATTTCGTGCTATTTAAACCAAGCCCAATTCCCATCCCCACCCCAACTCTCTAACCTCTGACTTCTCAGAATGGTATAGTCCACAGGGTTGGTCCCTGGAAGCTATGCCTATTCATCACTGAATGTGGCCTAGGCTATTCCTGAGGAATCAGGCTTAGTTACTACAAATCAAGCCTATCTCACTAAGGAACTGGGGCATGCCCTTCTTACCCAGGCTTACTTTGATACCACTGGACCTAGCATCTATCCTAGTCCAAGAAAAATCTACTCGGAATCTAACTCAGCTAGCCTTGCCACTCCTTGACTCATCCTGGGCAGCCACAGGAACTGCCTTCCTTTCTTATCTCTGAAGCATAGTGAGGGGTATCGAGAATAATGCTATGAACATAAATAAGTCAGGCTGGGACGGGCCCTCAAGTGCCTAAATCTGAACCCACCCTGCCAGTTAATGTTTGTTCCAAGTCCCCATCTTGCTGGGTTTAAAATTAAAGAGACTATACCTGAACATTACTACGAAGAAAAAGTTAGGTTGTGAATAGGTGAGTATAGGTTAGGAAAAGGATTAAAAACATATGGAAATGAAAATCTCCATATATAGACATATGATGCACATATACATATACATGAATACGCCTAAGTATTCATGTATGTGTAAATGTATTGTATATAATGCTTCTTAAAGAGATCTGCAAACTTCTGTCCCTGTGAACTCCATTATCTCCAGTAGAAGAGCTGTCTCTATGCATTTTAAAATAAACACCACAGCCTCGCATCCGTGAAAGCACAGGTCCTCACCCAAGAGCAGCAAAGAGATAGAATATCCTAACTATGCAGTAGCAACATTAATTGTAAGTTCTCCCTAAAGAGCAAATACTCTGCTAAAATGCTACTTAGTTTTTCCATGTAGTCCTCTCTACAACTCTGAGCATTGGTTCTATTGGTGTATGCATTTTATAGTGAAACAAATGAGAGTGTGAAGCTCAAGTGACCCTCAGGACCAGAGAATGGGAGAAGTGGATGCTCCCGTTCATTTCACATGTTGAAGCAGTGTGCCTTCCTTCCTCCCCAGCTTAGCACAGCTTTCCATCAAGCAACCTGCCTACCACAGTCAGGTACTATGGAGTCAGCACAATGCTTGGCTTCCCCCTCCCTAAGCTTTAGAAGGGTAAGCAGTCACCTGCAGCAATCTATCAGCCTGGCTGGCAAATGGTCCTTATTCCTTCGATATTGAGCTATAGAGAAATACATGAGTGCAGTGTTGGGGCAGAGCTCAGATAACTCTCTGGGATAAACACCCCAGAAACTAAGGCTCTAAGGGGCAGGGAAGCTAGTGGCTGTTAAACTCCTAAATACTCTGCACGGCTTCCATCTCCTCCTATGATGGCTTCTAACAATTCTATCGGAGATTAGTCTTACCTAAATAGCAATTAACCTTGGTGAAAATGAATACACGGTCAAGATGAATCCTTTAAACTCTTGAAATCTGAGTTCTTATCACTCCATTAAAGAAGAATCTTGCTAACTCTGACTGTGACTTTATAGCAAAATGCATAGATTTTCAAAAATATCACCTAATATTGCAGCTCAGCTATGGTTGAGGAGAGTCCACAGTGAGAATTTAAAGTATTTACCAGCATGCTTACTCTGTTATCTCCTTACAGTCTTTTGGTCAAGGCATGGGAATAAGTTCATGGCTGATTATAGTAGATCTTTGAAAGTTTCATTTAGGAACTCTTTGGTTTGACATTCATATCAATTTCAAATGTATTTGTGTTACCTACTTTAAAGTTCTAATGACACTAAGAAGTATCCTACATTTATGATGATGATACAAACAGAAGTATGAAAACTCTTCATCATTTTCATACTTTTGCCCACCAGAGACAGAATAATGTCTGCCTCCTGGCCTGTGTGAGGAATTACGCGCTGTTGATCTCCTATGAAACTCAATGATACACTGTGCTACTCACCCAGGAAAACCATGAATGATAAAGAGGAAAGTGTGCCTGCTAGAGCACTTTCTCAACTAAGAGTGCCCTACTGGGTTCTTTCCTCAGAGAACTGCACAGACGGAGATGCATTCTGCCATGACAGACTCATAAACAAAACAATTTCCCAACAATATTGAATCGCCAAAGGGTGAAAACCCGATAACATTCTGATCACAGAAAATAAGTCATGGTGCCTTTGTCTGGGAGTGAATGGAGAGAAAATGATTAAGGCATAATCAAATATTTTGCTTTCGTGGAGTGAGAAGGATCAGAGGATGGCTTGAATTATACTGGAAAATGAGAATATGCTGTGAGCTTAAAGAAAGAGCAGATGCTGGAGTGGAGGGGGGTGCTTTCCATGATAACAGAAGACATGCAAACATTCATGCAAACACACGCAGGCAGTATAAGTTGTTCAAGTGACAAAACAATACACATTTATGCCTGGGTAACTAAAATCTAAACAAATCTCATTTAAAAAGGGAGAAAAGCTGTTTCATACAGTTTAGAGGAAAAGAATTTCTAGGGAGGATGAATGCACAAGAGCCATTTATCATATTATCTGTGGGTTCTCCAAAGGGGCTTCCCAGAATGCAACTACTATTCATCTACATGTTCAAATAAATTCTACAGGCTCCCTACAGTATTTAAAATATGATGTGTTTAGTTAGAAAAGAGACACAAAGAGGAAAAAAAAGTAAAGATAAAGATCATGTGAAACCAGAAATAAAGTTATGACTTATGACATGACACTAGTTGCTATGACTACGATGAGCCCTAGAAGTATTACTATTATTATTATTATTATTATTATTATTATTATTATTATTATTATTATTATTATTGCTTAACTACCCAAGATAGCACCAAATGAATTTAAGGTCAATGGCAAAAAAAAAAAGTAGCAACTACTAGGACTAAGTTTATGTAATTCATGTTCTTTCTTAATTTATAATTATTAATGGAAACTGTCTCCAAAATTCTGCAGACTGAAAAAGAGATTTTTGAGGTGTTTGCAGATTTACATGTGAACATGTTTTTCTCTGACTATTTGAATGATGGATGACCGCATAAGAGTCATACGAAGTCAATGCCATGTCTGAGGGGAGGATCTATCTTGTAACCAAGTGGATCTGTGGGGAGACTCCTTTTGAGTACTTCTGTCTATGCCATCAATGATTTTGTATCTCCTGACTGGAGACAACACTGTATAAGATGCTGTGATTCACTGGGAGGAAGGAAGGAAGGAAATAGTAATGCCTGATAAATATTGCTACTGGACATCAGCTCAAGGGAAAGGCAAAGGTGGGGCTTGTTAGCCTTGGGGACAGTAGATCAAGCAAGGAAGCCCAAGGAAGAAAGGGCTTAGAATAAAAAAGCCATATCTGCCACTCTACATGTGACTACCAAAGCTGCTATTATGCTCTGCAAGTACCCTGCATGTCACACTGAGATCCTGGCAAACACTGCCCGTTCAGCAGTGCAACCGTTTAACATAGCCAAAAGCTTGGTACCTAAGAACCACTACAAAGAAAGTTCTGATATTGTTCCACAAGTGTTAGAAGTGACTCTATCTGACAGAAGATCATTAAATTGCTCCCCTTGTCATCTCAACCTGTTGACACAAAGTAACAATAAGGGACCACCAGGAAGATGAAAGCTCTCATGTTTGAGACATCTGCCAGCAGAGAAAGGAGGATATGTTTCTCAAAGAATACTGGCAGGAAATATGATTTGCTTCCAAACAAATCAAATGATTAAAATATAATACTTAAAGACTCCATTTTGAATATATGAAGAAGCAAAATTCAGACTGGCCTTGTCTACCAAGAAGAGCTAAGCCATCATTTCAACAGTCTACTCTTCTTGCTCATCCTTGTCTTCACAAAGGAAAGACTTCAAAGAACCTCCAAGGACTTTACATAAAACCAGTCCTTCTTGTGAGGGTCCTGCCTAGACATTCAGGTACTGAGGTGGTGCCCAGATAGGGGAACCAGAGGCTAATGACCTCTGGCTACATTCTCTTCTTGTTCTGTGGGCCAGAAGCGCATGGCTTCTGGTGATAGACTCCTACTGATAGCTGTTGGAGATTAGGAAAAGAAACATGAAACTTAGCTCCTTGGGCTCTTTACTCTTTGACTCAGGGGCCCCTAGGTTGACCAGGCTAAAGGCTCTGAGTTCACAAACTCTTCATGTTGCAAAGAGAAAGAAAAGGGGTAAAGAAAAGTCATGCATACACATAATTGTCCGGGAGTCCAACCAACAGTTTCATCAATTTTACATGTACACATGCAGTTATATATGCATATGCATACATATACCTGCATGTGTATTTATGTACATACATATAGACAGACATCATACACACATATACACATATATACACATGTACATATATACATATTTACACTTACATATCTTTGATAGAGCAGAGCCCCAACAGCCACATTTTATTTTTTTTTTCTCTCAGGCTTTTTACACCTTCTTAGACAAAAGTTTTTTTTATAAAATTACCTCAGAGATAAAATGTCACACAAAGATGAGTTACAAAAGGATGCTGATAGTAAGTTCAAAGAAGTGTTTCATTCTATAAGCTCATTATAAGCTCAGAGCATCAGTTTCACATGGCCTTACTTTATCCTAGTGCACATGGGTGGCCTCATCCTTAGACCTAACTTAAAGTGAATTCTTTTCCTTGATCACAAATCTGATCCAAGCCTATTTTTCATCTTACTGTAATTTATGAAAGCTGATTGCACTCTTTATTATACAAACTTTATTTACTATTTTATGAGGAAGAGGAACATTCTATTCTTGATTCTAATTTTATTATATCTTTCTGGCAAAACCACTAAAGCCATCTCCTTAAACTTTCTTCAGAAAATTATTTGAACCAAATCAGGGATTCTATAAAGTCATTAATTCATCTAAACAAAATTAAGTCGTGAACGTTAACCTTCATGTTGATCTGCAGGAAATTTGCCCAATAGGGTAGGCTGATGCTCAGGAATCATTAGGCTACGTAATAATGGCAGGAAAGGCATATCAGCAGAGTGAAGCAATCCTGGGACGAAGTCTCTGGGGTCCATGCCTCTCAGAGCACATCCATTGCAGCCATGTAAAGACAGTGTTCCATCTCCAGAAAACTCAGTTGCCTGCCATAACCTTTCCTGCATGGCTTGTGCCACCTGATAAATATTATGGTCCCACAGCTAATGTGGGGACACAGTAATCACCCTGCAGAACAGACCTGGGGTTTTCACATCCAGGAGATGAGGAAGGAGCAGGCTTTTACCATTCCTAGTTGGTGCCCTTCACTCTGATCTTACTTGCCTCTTGCACCCACTTGACATCCCAAGAAGTCCTTCCTATGGGGAAGCAAAAGTGACGTCACAGGATTCAGAGTTACCTGAATTTTAGTGCTCTTGCAAGGTTTTTTATATCCTTCAATCTGCTCTTTCATTCTTATTTATTTATGTGTTTAAGTATTAATAAAAAGCTTTAGAAATAAAGTTGCCCTGGGTGAATGAATTTTCAGTCCCCAAATCTTTTCTCCATGAACTCTCCAAATCTTTATTTATTCTACAGTTGAATGTAGTCACAATTCTGTGATGATTGAGGAGAGATTTCTAAACTTCACACATATTGCTTTCTTAGGCCAAGAAGAAAACCATGAAATACAATTTGAGCTGTAAATGGTATTTGCTTCACCTCCCAAGATAGAAAATATTTTATGACAATACCGATCCGGGAAGCTACTCAGATGATATTTAAACAAGATTGATCTATGATCCTGTGTTATTATCCTGCATATGATGTGCATATGCTGCTCCTTGAGAAAAAAATGAAAAACACCTGAAGACAGTTTCCTAAAATTGCTTTGATTCTGTTTTCTCTAGACCAATGCAAAGCAATCTCACAATGTAAATAGCATCACCGGACCCTTGTAAGGATTTAGATTAATGACTACCACTACCTAGGACTTTCATATCAAGGGCCAGCAAGAGGGTTTAGCAAGCATTTATTTGCTGACAAGCATGACAACCTGAATTCAATGCCTGGGACTCATTTGTTAAAAGGAGGGAACCAACTCCCTTGCACAAATAAATAAACGTAACCTCAACAACAACAAAAAATCTTAAGAAATTTCATTTAGAAATTTACACCATGACTTATGAGGGTCCTGGCATATGTCACTTCCTTTGTCCTTAAACAAGCCATAGCTAGATAGAAAAGCACTTCTAAATTCATCAGTCAGCTATGAAGATTGTCACAAGCAATGAAAATGATGCATAAAGATACATGACATAGGCTAATTCTGAATTCCCTTGAGTTATATGTCTGAATAGCTTGTGCTATAACAAAATAATGAGATGAGAGCAGACTTTAAAATGGTATAGACTTAGCTAATTGCTCAACACCTATACCCTAATGTAACTTGTTTCCTGATAAAAACTGAAAAGCGATTTCAATGTTAGTGGTATATGGGTGGGACAGAGCGTTTAAAGCTGGGGTACTCTTTTTTCGTTTTCTTTTTCTGTTTGTTTAATCAGAGAGATAATTTTATTCTTTAATTGATTTAAGTTTTACTGCATTATGATGAGAAAAGATCATAATTTCAATTTATCTGAATTTGTTAACATTTAAAAACATTTTAAGTAAATAGAATTACATAACATTCTTCTTTCCCTTTTGTACCACCAAACCCTCCCAGAGACCCCCCTTCAATACCTACAATACCTTTTTTTTTATTTTGTCATATTCTTTAAAAGTTATAAGATATTGTAACAATAAAAATGAGTATTATGAAAGTTATTTGATATAAAACAACAATCAATTGAGCAGTCTTATGTAGATGCTTGTCTACAGCAATGCTGAAAATATATGTTTTCTCAATACAAATTTTAAATAACTCCAAACATATTAGTTGTATATTTTAAAATAATATATCACTACTAGTTTTTTATGAACATAAATAAATAAAGTATTTTTTGTTTGTTTTGTTTTGTTTTTAGTAGAGCTTAAAATCTTGGCTCTTACTGTGGTGCAAGCCCAAACTAAGAACAACTTTTAGACATTGGACTTCATTGTAATAAGGCTGTACTTCAATGACCCTCACATCACCAAAGAATTTTACCTCCATAGTAAGCTGGGGTAGTCTTAAGAAAGGGGTTGTTAGGGACATGAGAATATTTTGGATTAAATAGCTGTGTTTATTCTTTTCACTGTGGTCATGGTGGGTAGACAGTTATACATATGTCAAACTTACCAAATCTTATCAATTAACTATTAAAAACATGATTGTTTTTGCTTTTTTTACGTTTTTACTTTTATACATGTTACTTTTACAATATATTAAAATTTGAGAGTCAAAGAGTGTGGTAAAGCAGAAGCCCTCTCTCTCTCTCTCTCTCTCTCTCTCTCTCTCTCTCTCTCTCTCTCTCTCTCTCTCTCTCTGTCTCTCTCTCTTTCTCTCTCACTCTCTCTCTGTCTCTCTGTCTCTCCCTCCCTCTCTCTCTCTCTGTCTCTCCCTCTCTCTGTCTCTCTGTCTCTCTCTCTGTCTCTCTCTCTGTCTCTCCCTCTCTCTCTCTCTCTCTCCCTCTCTCTCTCTCCCTCTCTCTCTCTCTGTCTCTCCCTCTCTGTCTCTCTGTCTCTCTCTGTCTCTCCCTCTCTCTGTCTCTCTGTCTCTCTCTCTCTGTCTCTCCCTCTCTCTCTCTCTGTGTCTCTCCCTCTCTCCCTCTCTCTCTCTGTGTGTCTCTCCCTCTCTCTCTCTCTCTCT